>NC_053028.1:363011395-363365266 GCF_003073215.2 Triticum urartu
TGATCAGGCAAAGCCTTAAGTAACTTGAGAAGCCTCCCCCAAGCTTGTGGGAGACTCTCTTCTTCAATTTGCACAAAAATATATATATATATCCCTTAAAGCAACTTATTTCTTATGAGCAGGGAAATATTTAGAAGAGAAGTAATAAATCATATCCTGGGGACTACGCACACAACCAGGATCAAGAGAATTAAACCATATCTTAGCATCACCCTTTAATGAGAATGGAAATATTTTAAGGATATAAATGTAGCGAGTTCTCTCATCATTAGTGAACAGTGTAGCTATATCATTTAATTTAGTAAGATGTGCCACAATAGTTTTAGATTCATAGCCATGAAAAGGATCATAATCAACCAAAGTAATTATATCAGGATCAACAGAGAATTCATAATCCTTATCAGTAACACAGATAGGTGAAGTAGCAAAAGCAGGGTTAAGTTTCATTCTAGCATTTAGAGATTGCTGATTCCATTTAGCTAATAACCTCTTGAGTTCGTATCTATCTTTGCAAGATAAAATAGCTAAAGAAGCTTCTTTATCAAAAACATAACCCTTAGGAATAATAGGCAAGTCTTCATCATCACTTTCATCAGTATTATCAGATTCAATATTTTCACTCTCTCAAACCCTAGCAAGTTGTTCATCAAGAAATTCACTAAGTGGCACAGTAGTATCAAGAATAGAAGTAGTTTCATCATAAGTATCATGCATAGCAGAAGTGGCATCATCAATAACATGCGACATATCAGAACGAATAGCAGAAGCAGGTTTAGGTGTCGGAAGCTTACTCAAAACAGAAGGTGAATCAAGTGCAGAGCTAGATGGCAGTTCCTTACCTCCCCTCGTAGTTGTGGGATAAATCTTGGTTTTTGGATCTCCCAAGTTCTTCATAATGATAAGCAGATATAAATCCCAAGTGACTCAAAGAATAGAGCTATGCTCCCCGGCAACGGCGCCAGAAAATAGTCTTGATAACCCACACGTATAGGGGATCACAACAGTTTTCGAGGGTAGAGTATTCAACCCAAATTTATTGATTCGACACAAGGGGAGCCAAAGAATATTCTCAAGTATTAGCAGCTGAGTTGTCAATTCAACCACACCTGGAAACTTAATATCTGCAGCAAAGCGTTTAGTATCAATGTAATATGATAGTAGTGATAATGGTAGCAAAAGGTAATGATAGCAAAAGTAATGTTTTTGGTATTTTGTAGTGATGATAGCAATAGCAACAGAAAAGTAAATAAGCGAAGAACAATATAGGGAAAGCGCATAGTCAATGGATCAGTGATGGAGAATTATGCCGGATGCGGTTCATCATGTAATAGTCATAACCCGGGGTGACACAGAACTAGCTCAAATTCATTGATATAATGTAGGCATGTATTCCGAATATAGTCATACGTGCTTATGGAAAAGAACTTGCATGACATCTTTTGTCCTACCCTCCCGTGGCAGCGGGGTCCTTATGGAAACTAAGGGATATTAAGGCCTCCTTTTAATAGAGTACCGGAACAAAGCATTAACACATAGTGAATACATGAACTCCTCAAACTACGGTCATCACCGGTAAGTATCCCGATTATTGTCACTTCGGGGTTAACGGATCATAACACATAATAGGTGACTATAGACTTGCAAGATAGGATCTAGAACTCTCATATATTGATGAAAACATAATAGGTTCAGATCCGAAATCATGGCACTCGGGCCCTAGTGACAAGCATTAAGCATAGCAAAGTCATAGCAACATCAATCTCAGAACATAGTGGATACTAGGGACCAAACCCTAACAAAACTAACTCGATTACATGATAGATCCCATCCAGCCCATCACCGTCCAACAAGCCTAAGATGGAATTACTCACGCACGGCGGTGAGCATCATGAAATTGGTGATGGAGGATGGTTGATGATGACGATGGAGACGAATTCCCCTCTCCGGAGCCCCAAACATTGTGACGCCCCTGATTGAACCGTACACTAATCATACACGCAAACGTGTACGATCAAGATCAGGGACTCACGGGAAGATATCACAACACAACTCTACAAATAAAATAAGTCATACAAGCATCATATTACAAGCCAGGGGCCTCGAAGGCTCGAATACAAGAGCTCGATCATAGACGAGTCAGCGGAAGCAACAATATCTGAGTACAGACATAAGTTAAACAAGTTTGCCTTAAGAAGGCTAGCACAAACTGGGATACAGATCAAAAGAGGCGCAGGCCTCCTGCCTGGGATCCTCCTAACTACTCCTGGTCATCGTCAGCGGGCTGCACGTAGTAGTAGGCACCTCCCGAGTAGTAGTAGTCGTCATCAATGGTGGCGTCTGGCTCCTGGACTCCAACGTCTGGTTGTGACAACCAGGTAGAAGGGATAGGGGGGAAAAGAGGGAGAAAGCAACCGTGAGTACTCATCCAAAGTACTCGCAAGCAAGGAGCTACACTACATATGTATGCATTGGTATCAACTGGAATAAGGCTATTATATGTGGACTGAACTGCAGAAAGCCGGGATAAGGGGGGATAGCTAGTCCTTTCGAAGACTACGCTTCTGGCAGCCTCGTCTTGCAGCATGTAGAAGAGAGTAGACTGAAGACCTCCAAGTAGCATCGTATAGCATAATCCTAACCGATGATCCTCCCCTCATCGCCCTGTGAGAGAGCGATCACCGGTTGTATCTGGCACTTGGAAGGGTGTGTTTTATTAAGTATCCGGTTCTAGTTGTCATAAGGTCAAGGTACAACTCCAAGTCGTCCTGTTACCGAAGATCACGGCTATTCGAATAGACTAACTTCCCTGCAGGGGTGCACCACATATCCCAACACGCTCGATCCCATTTGGCCGGACACACTTTCCTGGGTCATGCCCGGCCTCGGAAGATCAACATGTCGCAGCCCTACCTAGGCACAACAAAGAGGTCAGCACGCCGGTCTAAATCCTATGGTGCAGGGGTCTGGGCCCATCGCCCATTGCACACCTGCATGTTGCATACGCGGCCGGAAGCAGAACTAGCCCCCTAAATACAAGAGCAGGCTTACGGTCCAATCCGGCGCGCGCCACTCAGTCGCTGATGTCACGAAGGCTTCGGCTGATACCACGACGTCGAGTGCCCATAACTGTCCTGCATAGATGGTTAGTGCGTATAGGCCAGTAGCCAGACTCAGATCAAATACCAAGATCTCGTTAAACGTGTTAAGTATCCGCGAACACCGACCAGGGCCAGGCCCACCTCTCTCCTAGGTGGTCACAACCTGCCCTGTCACTTCGCCACAAAGATCCACACAGAGGGCCGTTGGGACAAAGGTCCTTTCAGCCCCCAATCCGTGAATCACTCGCGGGTGCTCCACAAGCCGACCCGACTTTAGTCACCACATGTATCATGTATAAAGTATATAGTATATACCCATGATCACCTCCCAAGTGATCACGGCCCGATAATATAGCATGGCAGACGGACAAGAATGTATGGCCACTGATGATAATCTAGCATCCTATACTAAGCATTTAGGATTGCAGGTAAGGTATCAACAATTGTAGCAACAATGACAGGCTACGCATCAGGATAGGATTAACGGAAAGCAGTAACATGCTACACTACTCTAATGCAAGCAGTATAGAGGAGAGTAGGCGATATCTGGTGATCAAGGGGGGGGGCTTGCCTGGTTGCTCTGGCAAGAGAGAGGGGTCGTCAACACCGTAGTCGTACTGGGTAGCAGCGGCGTCGGTCTCGATGTCTAGCGAGAGAAGAGGGGGAAGAAACAATAAATATAATGCAAACAAAAGCATGACGATGCATGACATGACAAAGCGTGATGCTAGGTGTGCCCTAACGCGGTATGAGGTGGTACCGGTGAAGGGGGGAACATCCGAGAAATTATCCCCGGTGTTTCGCGTTTTCGGGCAGAGGAGCCGGAGGGGGAAAGTTGCGTGTTCGCTATGCTAGGGATGCGTGGCGGACGAATGGACTGCGTATCCAGATTCGTCTCGCCGTTCTGAGCAACTTTCATGTTGAAAATATTTTAATCCGAGTTACGGATTAAAAGATATGATTTTCTAAAGATTTTATTAGTTTTTGTAATTTAATTAATTATTTAAATTAATTCAAAATGGATTTATGACATCAGCATGATGTCATGCTGACATCAGCAGTCAATGGGGGTTGACTGGTCAACCTGACCAGTGGGTCCCACTGGTCAGTGACACATGTTAATTAAACTAATCAAAATTAATTAGGGGGTGGGCCCCACTGTCATATTGATTAATTAGCTAATTAACAGTAGATAATTAGGTTAATTAATCATTAGGTTAATTAATCTTGATTGGTTTATTTAATCAGAATTAATTAAGTTAATTAGTTAATTAATTAATTTTATTATTTATTATTTATTTATTTTATATTATTATTTTTACATTCTGGGGGTGTGGGCCCCCTGTGTCATTGGCCGGGGGGGTCTTGGCGGTTTTGGGCGTAACGGGCGCGGGCGCCTGTGCACCCGAACGGCGCAACAGGGGGGGCATCGGCGGAGGCCATAGCCCAGCGCGGCGGGGCGAGGCATGCTGGCCGGAGCAGCGGCGTCAGCCAGTGGCGGAGGGGCCCTAGCGGCGAGCAGCAGGGGACGGCGGCGCACGGGCGCGTGCCCGAGGCCACCAGGGGAGGCGGGCTCCGGTGAGCCGTGGAGCACGGGACGGAGGCGAGGCCGCCGCGGGCGCGAGCCAGCAGGGCTCGCGGATGGCGCGTACAGAGGGCAGTGGTGCGGCAGCTGGGCGCGGGGAGCGGGGCATGGCGGAAGGCGAGCTGGCGCGTGCGTGCGCTGGACGAGGCAGCAGCGGGGGGGAGGGCGCGGCCACGGCGCGTGTGGAGGCACGCCGGTCACGGCGAGGCCGCGGTGAGCAGAGGCGCGAGAGAGAGGAGCGCGGAGACGAGCGCGGCAGCGAGCTCACATTGGGGCATAGAGAATGGGGTAGTGGGGGTTGGGGAGGACGACGACGACGTGCGTGGCGGAGACGAGGTGTAGGCCGGCGAGGAGGCGCGGGCTCCGGGCACGGCGTCCTGGCGCGGGATGGCGACGTCGTCGCGGCGACGGGCAACGGGATCGGGTGTGCAGGGCGGCGCGGGATCGGGCCCCTCCCAGATCCAGAACCAGCCGAGTGTGGGGGCACCGGGAAGGAGGGTTGAGGAGGCGGGCGCTGGGCGGCGGCGGCGATGGTGAACGGCGGCGCCGCCAACGGGGACGGCCCGATCCGATCTGGATCGGGTGAGAGGGAGAGACGAGGGAGTGTGGGGGAGTCGTTGCGGTCGTGGGGAGTGGGGGGAGGAGTGCGTTTATGGTTTGGGGGGGTGGGAGTGGGAGAGGCCTATGTAGGCAGAGGCATGGGCCGGCCTGGTCAGTGGGTTGGCCGGCTGGGCCGGTTGGCCCAGGGGGGCGCGAAAGGGGGTGGTTTCATTTTTTTATTTCCTGTTTTGTTTCTTTTCCTTTTAATTATTCTTTGGTTTGTTTTTATTTTACTTTAGTTCTATTATTATGAATCCATGTCCTAAGATAGAATTTCAATTTGGTACACTGTCACAAAGAGTTTGGTGCAATAACTAGAATACTTTGCATATTTTTATTATGTAAAAGGCATTTAAATATTTGTTTTAGCTGTTGTTTTATTTACCTTTGAGCATCTAAACATTTTATAAAAATGTGGTTTCATCATCATAATTACCTATGCATTATATGTCACCCCTTGAACATTTTAGTTTTAACTTTTGAAAACCTTTGTTGTTTGCTTGATTTTGAATTCGAATTTGAATCGGTTTCGAACTAACTCGAGTTTATCAACGGTAACCGAGGTGACGTGGCACCATTAGCAGAGTTTTACTGTAGCTTGATTATCTGGGCGTCACAATTCTCCTCCACTACAAGAAATCTCGTCCCGAGATTTAGGAGGGGAGTAAGGGGGAAAGACTAGGTTGCGAAATTCTAATGGGTCTTCTCGGTCTTTGTTGCACTTCCCGAAGTAGTTGATCCTTTACGTTGATGTCTCCATTTCTCTTCTTCAGGTCATCATGATGAAGTCGGCATCCTTTCTTCGGGATCTACATCATATTTACGAATAGGTAACGGGGCAAATCGGCAACGACAGAATGCTACAAGGGTAATAATCTGGGATTAACCCATGAATGAGCATAGGAGTACCTCTCGAGTTGAACAAATAAAACACATCGAGAGTAAAGTTGGAAGTTACAATAAGAAGTTTCAAGCAGCCAGGCAATTGTTCAATGCCTAGACAGAAGGTGAAAGGGGTTTCAAAGAAACGGAATAATTATTGTGGCCGATATCAGAATAGATCACTAGGAATGTGGGTCGTGAATTGCATACGAAGCCAAGCGCGAGAATTAACTTTGGAAACAGGGTGTACAGGAGAGTCAGGTTTTGATCCTGTGGCACTGTGGGTTATGGGCCCACCATGTGGGTTAAAGGTAGGAAGGTGCTAAACAATTTGCACGGTCAAGATAGCAAGGCAGGTCAGAGTATCACCTGTCAGTTATGTCAGCAACAACATCGGTACCAAGGGCGAGGGACGAAGAGAACCATCTTCCTGCTCGTTGAACGAGGCAGATCAATAGGCAAAGTTCTCGTCCATCGGTGGTTACCAGAATGTCAACAACATTAGTAACAGGGTCTTACTGACAGAGTTGTACACTGAGGTGCTTATAAAAGCAGGGACGTATTACTGCTTAGATCATATAAACCTCAAGAAGGTTAAACAGAACAATGGAAAGGAAAATGTGATTATCATATTAAACGGAAGAATGGAAAGGAAAAGGTCCAAATTGGAATCATTGTCCAATGACTCTGAAGCAATAGGGTTGCTAGAGATATTAAATTTGCACAATGGAGTTCACTCAACATGGGGACCAGGTAAAGAATGGTGATGGCGAGAAGCATCACTGTATCACGAATTCTTAAGAGGTGGTGAAATTCTCACAACATTGATAACCTAATAGATGGTAATGTTCCAAGGTAAAGAAAACCAATTGCTGGATAGCAAGGAACTGAAGTTATATCAACAAACACGAACAAGCTTGTGCTGGTGGGAAGGCAATAAAATGGTCGATGATAATAAAATTCATCGAGGGAAAGGATGGTATTTCTCATCATGAATTCAATTGATATCTTGGAAGGGGTCAAAATGTTGATGATGATCACGACACATTTGTCGAGGGGTTTCAAGAAGATGTAACCGGTCGGCGATGACATCAAGCCAAAGGAATGATGAAGCAAAAGGTTATTGAACCCAAGGGTATGATACAAACTCGAAACCAAGCTCGTTGTTTAAGGCAAAGTGGTATGATGAGGAAGATCAACGTAAGCTTAGCTCATCGTCGAAAGTTGTGCTCCGGGAATAAGGACCAGGTAGCACAGTTAAAATCGGCATGACAATGATATAGTCAAACAGGCTAGGAATCACGTGATTGAGTTCAAACTCGTAAGTAATGAAGGTTACCAAGAGTTGCTTAATCGTGATGCGGACTCGAGTCAGTTATCGGTGTCTTTGAGTGTTTAATAACTCAGAGCCCGTGAAAAATTGGAATCAATGAGAATGTAGCACTTGATGAAGAACTCATAAGAAGTTATGCAGTTCCGTGATAATCTTGAGATACCAGGGGTATTACTCGACGACAAATCAAAGTAGAGGTTGGACAGGTGCAATAATCTGCACAAGACAAGTACTCAACTTGTCTGATAAATGTTATTAATGATAAGATATGGTCGGAACCATGAATGCAAAGGACCAAACATAGATACAGGACGAACTTATAACAAGGGGATTAATATCATTTACAAGAAGCTTCGATGATAAGTTTCACATCGGGTCCATGGGCATGAACGCAAAGGCTCAAGGTCGACTCCCACTTCTTCCATGCATAACCTTTCATTTTACTTCTCGCTTTGGATGACGCTGTAGTGTAGAAACTTTATCTAGCAAAATACCAGATGAGTATGACTCATGAAAACTTTCGAGTTCACACATAATAAGGAAGGCATAGGTTCAACCCATCGGGGTATCGTGGAAACATATTCCGCAAGCTTCAATAATAAACATCACCAGCTCGAAAGTAGAGCATTGTTCAAAAGTAGATGATACAATTTACCAAAGGTATTGTATACCCATGGAAAGGCTCACAAGGTTATTCAATATGAAGGACACTGCCGGATAAAATCCAACAAAGGAACCGATGGTCCACAAGGGATCTGATGTAAGCATCATACTCAACCAGAGGAAGAAAATGCAAGGAGATATGATTATAGAAACAACTGACTAATTCAAAGTTCAAATGCAAAAGACTTATGATTTCCAAACTAGGGGATCAGAAGCAACGCTCTGATCAAGGATGGATAAGTTGAGTAGGCTTAGGGGTAAAATTGACAACAATTTGATTGGTCGAGATCCAGCTCATTTTAAAAATGACGTCTGAACCGAAAGGATGAATTCTAGGTTCTGATTGAGGATTGCGAGCATTCGCAATATTTTGAACCAATGGACTCAAAATGATAGTGACAAAGGCTGCCAATAAGAGTACTATACTTATGGGATTAACCATAATGCAAGCAAGCAAGAATTTCAAGAGCAATAAGCTGCTAAGGATTTTGGGAAGATCGAATATTATTTCGAAGACCTTAGTGAAACACATAAACACCCGGGGATGGGCGGATACTCGGTATGTGCGAGGAGGCGGGCGCTGGGCGGCGGCGGCGATGGTGAACGGCGGCGCCGCCAACGGGGACGGCCCGATCCGATCTGGATCGGGTGAGAGGGAGAGACGAGGGGGTGTGGGGGGAGTGGTTGCGATCGTGGGGAGTGGGGGGAGGAGTGCGTTTAGGGTTTGGGGGGAGTGGGAGTGGGAGAGGCCTATGTAGGCCAGAGGCATGGGCCGGCCTGGTCAGTTGGTTGGCTGGCTGGGCCGGTTGGCCCAGGGCGGCGCGAAAGGGGGTGTTTTCCTTTTTTTATTTCCTGTTTTGTTCTTTTCCTTTTAATTATTCTTTGGTTTGTTTTTATTTTACTTTAGTTCTATTATTATGAATCCATGTCCTAAGATAGAATTTCAATTTGGTACACTGTCACAAAGAGTTTGGTGCAATAACTAGAATACTTTGCATATTTTTATTATGTAAAAGGCATTTAAATATTTGTTTTAGCTGTTGTTTTATTTACCTTTGAGCATCTAAACATTTTATAAAAATGTGGTTTCATCATCATAATTACCTATGCATTATATGTCACCCCTCGAACATTTTAGTCTTACCTTTTGAAAACCTTTGTTGTTTGCTTGATTTTGAATTTGAATTTGAATCGGTTTCGAACTAACTCGAGTTTATCAATGGTAACCGAGGTGACGTGGCACCATTAGTAGAGTTTTACTGTAGCTTTATTATCCGGGCGTCACAAACGTACTCCAGATCAGCCCTCCCGAGAGGTTTTAGGGCTTGGCGGCGGCTCCGTATCGTGAAACACGATGGATCCTTCTCTCCAATTTTTTCTCCCCGAAACAAGATATATATAGAGTTGGAGTTGGAGTCGGAGGAGCTCTAGGGGGCCCACGAGGTAGGGGGGGGCGCCCTCGGGGGGCAGGGGCGCCCCCACCCTCGTGGACAGGTGGTGGGCCCCCTGGCCTTCATCTTTTGCAGGTATATTTTATATTTTCCGAAAAGATGCTCCGTGAAGTTTCAGGTCATTCCGAGAACTTTTGTTTCCGCACATAAATAACACCATGGTAATTCTGCTGAAAACAGTGTCTGTCCGGGTTAGTTCCATTCAAATCATGCAAGTTAGAGTCCAAAACAAGGGCAAAAGTGTTTGGAAAAGTAGATACGACGGAGACGTATCACCAGGATAGGGAGAGATGTCGCGGATGAAGCCGCCAAGATTGCTGCCACGAAGGAGCAGGGACATGCTGCCAAGGGTGCCCATGAGCGCTTGACAGAGATGGAGCAGATCCCCGACAACGTGCTAGGGGCGGGGGCCTCGGTCGAGGAGAAGGTTCCCCTCCAAACCATGGATCCCCTCCCCTCATTTGGCACTGTGGCAGGGCCCTCGCAGCCATCCTTGATCCATTTGGTGCTAGTGCTCACACAGCCTGGGCTTGGAGCCCCTGGCTCGTTAGTTGAGACGAGCATGGAACTTGATGAGGAGCTCTACCACATTCTGGCGTCAGTCTATCAAGGAGTCGAGGAGGTCGATGACTCTGTTGCTGTCGCGATGGACTTGTCTTTCGGAGTCCATGGTGGAAGGCATTAAGGAGATGCAGTGCTGGCACAACCAGAAATAGCAGGCGCTCAAGGAGCAGCGCATGTCCGCCAACAAGGTGGACCAGCAGTTGAGGGACAAAGGTAACGAGCTACGTGACTGGCATGGCATGCAGTTCCAGGTCCTCATCAAGCAGCAGGAGACCATCTTGATGGCGAGGGAGGATGTCATTGCCCGAGAGGCCCATTTGGCGGAGCGCAAGGAACTTCTGGACGCCAGGGAGCAGGACATCTCTTCCCGGGAGGAGAAACTTGAGGCCACCCTCCGCGCCAAGGACGATGACATAAAATTCCTCGTGTAGCAGCGCACCAAGGAGCTAGAGGACAAGCAGAAGGCTGCCCTGGATGCCCTTGATGCTGATTCTGGCACCCAGCTGAAGAAACTCGCCGATGACCTTGCCACTTCATCTTCTGCCAAGGCTGACCTCGACTAATAGGTGGCTAAGCTGACGTAAGAGCTTGCCAAGAGCGCCAAGGAGGTATCGACCCTCAAGGAGGAGGCGCAGAAAGTAGAGATCCTTTTGAAGGATATACAATCGCAGCTCTCCTCCAAGAGTCAAGGCCTTGAGAACGCCAACGGCACCATTGAAGACCTAAAGGCTAGGATTGGCACCTTGGAGAGCTCGGCAGAATCCAGCGGAGCCCATGAGCAGCAGCTGAAGAAAGACCAGGACACCACAAGGCGCCTTCGGAAGGATGCAAATGATAAGTTGGAGAATGATTTCGGGTAGGTCGACCTCTAGATCAAGAGCTTGATTGACATTGCCAGGCGTCTCTCTACTCAAACTGCAGTGATGGGCATGGAAGGGCATGTCTCTTCGGCAAGCAGGTAGGAGGTCCCCAGCGTTAATGTAGGGGTATTCTTCGACAAGCTGATCGACAAGCTGAAGGCGCACGAAGAGGGATGGGCCGGTCGCTTCACGACTGAATTTCGGAAGCTTGCCCGCAACGTCCTCTTCATGGTATTGAGCAACATCGCCTGCCGTCATCTGGATATCGACCTTGCTGATGTCTTTAAGAAGCCGCCGGAAGGCGCGGATGTTCCTACCAACGAGGAGGAGGCTGCCCCCCTCGCTGCCAATGTCATTTCCATCCGAACGGCCCCACGTGGTCGCCAGGCCCATCGTTGAACTATTCTCATCAGCGTGTTGTCCTGTAACAAAACATGATGCATGCCCTGTGTTTAGACATAGTTGTATTTATGCTCGCATGAAACTAATGTTTTTCCTTAATCTTAATTGCATGTTTATCCCTCTAGAGCTCGCCCATTAGTGTTCATATGATTAGCCCCTATGCATTTATTGGTTACATGTCGGTATCATATTTGCCGCCATTGTCATAAGGGGCATGCCCTTAGCATTCATCTTGGTGTGGATGCGTCCCGACAGGTTTTTCCTTGGTAGTTCTCGACGCAGCCGCTCATTCTATGAGCAGGCTCAAAACAGAACAAGGGTGAAGATAGAGAAACTAGCAAGGAGCCATTACACGAAGGATTTCCTCATACGAACACTTCAATACCCTAGGGATAAACAATTGTGAAATCTTAAACTCATAAGAGAAACAAGGACTGCATGGACCTAGCTTTCGTCTTCGCTTCCTCCCATCCCCTTCAACTGTGAGCGCTTGCCGCATTTGCATGCTTCGGGAAGGATGGATGCCATGTGCGTATTTCTCAAGCTCCCTGTAGGGGGCGATAAGAAAAGTCATACGTATGTTGTGGTGGCAGGTCGCGGTGCAAGGTACGACCGATTTTCCCTCCTCCACTCCATACTTTTCAAACAATCTGGTGGCGGCTGGCATAGAAGTCACGCTAATGCGGACGGCCTTGCCGGAGCACACTTGCTGGGGCGTCGATCAACGGATTTGCACCAGCGCTCCACTCAGGATTTCCCAAAGTAGGGTAAATACTAAACCGAGTTTCGCATGGTACTTACCGACGTTGATGATGCTAAAACCCGGAGTAGCTCGATTGTCGATAAGTGAGAGTGGCGGAAAGAGAAACCTTGTGCCTATGTGCTTTGTCCCTTTCCCCTGGACGGGGCTTGCATAGTGATCACGCCGCCTGAACTGCGGGGGTTGGTTTGCCGCCGCCGTCATTGATTCTTGCCGTTGTAGCAGCAGTGGCGGAGGGAAGCGATGGAGATCGAACGGGGTGTGGTGGAAGCAACATCGCTTCCCCTCTCCGTTCCCATGACCTCCTGCCTTTTCTCGAGCGTCACGGATTATGAAGTTGTTGAGGAAGAAAATGATGATGAAGATGATGCGCTACGTAGGCTTCTCGGGTTCACGGAAGCGCAGCCCCCTACCTAGTGTGCCAAAGATGTCGTGGGAAACCACAGCCACCTTTGGGGCCATGAGCCCCTTGTGGTTCGGCAGGGGGGATGAGCACATTACACAAAGAGCAGAGAACGTCACACAACACGGCAGAGATCACACGGGAAATTTTACCCAGGTTCGGGCCGCCACGAGGTGTAAAACCCTACTCTTGCTTTGGTGTATTGATGGTGTATTGTGGTGGAAGCGCAACGCTCTAGCCCGGCAGTGTTGTCTCAAGGCGAGACTAGCTACGCGTGTATCAGTGTACAATGGTCTGAATCGTTTCTATGGTTATCATGGGCCTCCTTTTACAGATCAAGGGGTCACCAAAGTGGCAAATCAGTCATTGTGTACTGATTACATAGAAAACAGTGTTATCATATATAACTCTGCAGATGGGGCGAAGCTCATTAAATGCACCGCTTAGTGTCACATCACGGCCTGCTTGGCAAGCCTTGTCGGGCTGTTCGGCCACCTTCTCTCCTGTCTGAATGACACGTCACTAGACAAGTGTCCTTTGGAGGTGATTTCCATAGGAAGTGGCTGCCATGTGGCAGAAAACAACCACTTAGTCACTTAGGGGCTTGACACCGCATTGATCGATGACTTGCGTCTCTGTGAGGTGGTGCGGTGGAGTCTTGGTGGGTTTTTTTGCCTTCGTAGGGTCCGACAGGCCCGCCGGGATGGTCTTGAGGCTTGTTCCCGGGGTAACCTTGACCTAGCCAGGCTTGTCTGCCCGACAAGGACGGTTTTCCCTTAGTGGTGTGTTGCGCCTTCGGTTTGACTTGGTCTTCTTAATCTACACTCTAGTTCTTCAAAGAGCTGATCTCTTGTGCTTGGTCTGGGCTTGGATGTTGTACCCTGACACAATCATCAAAAGAAGTTTCGTAAACAAAAAAAATCATCCATGAAAATCTCAATTTTTTTTTATAAAAGTCACAGAATATAGCAGTCATACATCTTTGAAAGGTAGCAAGTGCATTGCATAAACCAAAAGGCATACATTTATAAGTATAAGTTCCAAAAGGACAAGTAAAAGTGGTTTTCTCTTGGTCCGGTTGTAATACATGTATTTGAAAGAAACCAGAATATCCATCAAGAAAGAAAAAGTGTGTACGCTTAGACAATCTTTCTAACATTTGATCAATTAAAGATAAGGGGTAATGATCTTTTCTAGTAGCTTTATTTAATTTTCTTAAATCAATTACCATCCTATAACAAGTACAAATTCTTTGTGGAATAGGTTCATTTTTATCATTAGGAACAATTGTAATGCCTCCTTTCTTAGGGACACAATGAATGGGACTTACCCATCTACTATCAGCTATGGGTAGATTATACCTGCTTCCAGGAGCTTTAATATTCCAATTCTTACCACTTCCTTCATCTTAGGATTTAATCGCCGTTGATGATCAACAAGTGGTTTAGCATCAAGTTCCATATCAATCTTGTGCTGACATAGAGTGGGACTAATGCCCTTAAGATCATCAAGAGTGTATCCAATAGTAGCACGCTGCTTCCTCAAAGTTTTAATAATGTCTTTTCTTCATGCTCTGAAAGTTTAGCACTAATAATAACATGATACATTTTCTTTTCATCAAGATAAACATATTTCAATGTATTAGGCAATTGTTTTAATTCAAACACGGGATCACCTTTAGGTGGAGGAGGACCTCCAACAGTTTCAACAGGCAAATTGTGTTTAATAATAGGTGGTTGATCAAAGAACATGTTATCTATTTCATTTCTTTTATTCAAGTGCACATCATTTTCATGGTCTAGCAAATATTGTTCTAACGGGTCAGTAGGAGGTACGGCAATAGAAGCAAGACCAATAATTTAATCTTTACTAGGCAATTCTTTATCATGAGGTTGTCTATGAAACTTAGAGAAATTAAACTCATGAGATATATCACCAAAGTTTACACTGATAGTTTCTTTAGCGCAATCAATCTTAACATTAACAATGTACAAGAAAGGTCCACCAAATATAATGGGACAAAAATCATCTTGTGGAGAACCAAGAACTAGAAAATGATTAGGGTATTTTATTTTTTCACACAGGACTTCAACATCTCTAACAATCCCAAGTGGTGTAATAGTGTCTTTGTTTGCGAGCTTAATAGTAACATCAATGTCTTATATTTCAGCAGGAGCAATATCATTCATAATTTCTTGATATAAGGTAATTTAGATAGCACTCACACTAGCACCCAAATCACATAATCCATGATAACAATGATCTCCTATTTTAACTGAGACAACGGCCATGCGAACAACAGGCTTATTCTTCTCTTTATCATCGGGTTTAGCAATTCTAGCAGCTTCACCACTGAACTAAATAGCATGCCCATCAATATTATTGACTCGGAGATCTTTATCCATATCAACATTAGGTTCAACTTTAATTTGTTCAGAGGGTCTTGGTATTCTAATATTACTTTTGTTAACCACGATTGAAACCTTACAATGTCCCTTTATCCTAACATGAAAAGGTGGTTTTTCAATGTAAGCAATAGGCACAACTGAATCAACATTGTAAATGATAGTTTCTTCTTTAACCATAACGGGATCCTCAATATTTTCTTTAACACGGGATGATATTTAAACCATTTATCCTTAGGGAGATCAACATGCATAGCAAATTATTCACAAAAGGAAGCTACTATCTCAGAGTCAAGTCCATATTTATCGCTAAACTTGTGAAAAGCATCGGTATCCATAAAAGATTTAACAGAATTGAACTTAAGTGTTATACCTGACTCATTACCTTTGTCAAGTTCCAAATCTTCAGAGTTGCATTAGATTTTTTCCAGAAGATTCCATCTGAATTCAATAGCTTTCTTCATAAAAGAGCAAGTCGAAGAAGAATCGAGCACGTTTTGATTATCATGAGAAAGTCGAGCATAAAAAGTCTGTAAGATAATTTTTTTAGAGCTTGTGATTGGGGCATGTATACATCATCTATTTAAGCCTCCCCAATCTTGAGTGATACTTTATCCTTCACGAGGCCAAAAATTATATATATATATATATTCCGATCATGATGAACTAGATGCATAGGATAAAACTTTTGATGAAATTCCAATTTCAGTCGACCAATCCCAAGCTCCAGTATCATCAACTAGCCTATACAATGTCAATGACATTCCCTTAAAAGATAAAGGTAAGACCATCTTCTTAACTTCATCTCCGGGTAAACCCGCGAGCTTAAATAATCCACAAACTTCATCCACATAGATTAGGTGCATATCAGGACGTAATGTTCCATCTCCTGCATAAGGATTAGCTAGCAGTTTCTCTATCATACCCAAAGGAATCTCATAATAAATATTTTTAGTAGGTGCAGTAGGTTGAGGAGCAACTCTTTGTGCTTTTGGTTGAGTTGAAGATACCCCGAACAAACCCCTCAAAGCATGATTTTGCATAGTAACAAGTAACAGTAAATTTCAATGCATGATATAAATTTTTCCTTACGAAATTCCACTTACCAGAAGCGCTTCACTCATAGGAAATGGAGCCAAAAAATAGCCTTGATGACCCACAAGTATAGGGGGGTCAATCATATTCCGTTCAGTAAGTAAGAGTGTCGAACCCAATGCGAAGCAGAAGGAAATGACAAGGGGGTTTTGGCAATGTATTTTCTGCAGCACTAAAATTGTCGGTAATAGATAGTTTGATAGCAAGGTAATTTGTAACGATCAAGTAATAGTAACGGTAACAACAGTGCAACAAGGTAGCCCAATCCTTTTTGTAGCAAAGGATAGGCCGAAATGGTCTCTTATAATAATCAAAGCGTTCTTGAGGACACACAGGAATTTCATCTAGTTACCTTCATCATGTTTGTTTGATTCGCATTCGCTACTTTGATAATTTGATATGTGGGTGGACCGGTGCCTGGGTGCTGTTCTTACTTGAACAAACCTCCCACTTACGATTAATCCCTCTCACAAGTATCCACAACTAGGAAAGAAGAATTAAGATAAAATCTAACCGTAGCATTAAACATATGGATCCAAATCAGCCCCTTACAAAATAGCGCATAAACTAGAGTTTAAGCTTTTGTCACTCTAGCAACTCATCATCTAATAAATACTCCACAATGCATTCCCTTAGTCCCAAAGATGGTGAAGTTTCATGTAGTTGACGTTCCCATAACACCACTAAGGGAATAAACAACATACATATCATCAAAATATCGAAGGAGTACCTAATTCACATGATAACTTATGAGAAGACTTCTCCCATGTCCTCAAGAACAAAAGTAACTACTCATCAAACATATTCATGCTCAAGATCAGAGGAGTATTGAATAGCATAATAGATCTGAACATATGATCTTCCACCAAATAAATTAACTAGCATCAACTACAAGGTGTAATCAACACTACTAGCAACCCACATGTACCAATGTGAGGTTTTGATACAAAGATTGAATACAAGAGATGAACTAGGGTTTGAGATGATATGGTGTTGTTGAATATGTTGATGAAGATTGGTCCTCCCACGATGAGAGGGTTGTTGGTCATGACGATGGTTTCAATTTCCCCCTCCCAGAGGGAAGTATCCCTAGCGGAATCTCTCTGCCGGAGAGCAAAAGTGCTCATTCCCAAGTTTCGCCTCGAGATGGCAGTGCTCCATCTTGAAAGTCCTCTCCTTTTTCTAGGGAAAATGGGCTTATATACCAGAAGATGGGCACCAGAGGCTGGCCAGGGGCCCCACTACCCACCAGGGCGCCCTAGGGGGTAGGCACGCCCTATTGCCTAGTAGGGACCTGGGTGGGCCCCTCTGGTACTTCTTTTCTCCAATAATTTTTATATATTCCAAAATAAATCTTCGTAAAATTTCAACTTATTAGGAGATGTGCAGAATAGGTATCTCTGATATAGCTTTTTCAGGTCCAGAATTGCAGTTGTTGGTAATCTCCCTCTTTGTGTAAACCTTGCATATTATGAGACAAAAGGTATTAGTATTGCTCTACAAAGTGTTATATTGTTTGAAAACACTATAAATAACAGTAGGAAAACATGATGCAAAATTACGTATCAGGGGTTTCGAGGAGAACACGCGTAGCCCGGGCCGAACTGGGTCATATACTGGGACATCGTCTATATAAAACCACACGGACGACCAGAAGTCGGTATCCTCTCGAGTATTACATGGAAGGTATTTGGTCCCTTCAATTTGGTAAACCTCAGCAACTCCCACCTCGTACAAGACCCCGGTTGGGGAGCAGTGCATTATCCAAAAATACCTCCGCCAGAGCCGAAAGTGTGTGATACGTCTCCAACGTATCTACAATTTATGAAGTATTCGTGCCACGTTTACAACAATTTTATATGGTTTTGGTATGATTTGATGAGAACTAACCCGAACTGGCGCTATTTTCAGCAGAACTACCCTGGTGTCGTTTTTTGTGCAGAAATAAAATTTCTCATAATGGGCTGAAAATTTACGGTGATTTTTGATGGACCAAAAGAGACCCCCCGAAGCACCGAAGCTAGGCCACAAGCCTTGGGGCACGCCCACCCCCCTAGGGCATGCCCCCTGGCTTGTGAGCCCCTCGGGCACCCCCTTGGTGTGAGAATGACGCCAAAATTCCTATAAATATCAAAACCCCTAAAAAGAACCCTAGATCGGAAGTTCCACTGCCACAAGCCTCTATAGCCACAAAAAACCAATCGGGTCCCCGTTTCGGCACCTTGCCGGAGGGGGAAATCATCACGGGAGGCAATCTTCATCATCCCGGCGATCTCCATGACGAGGAGGAAGTAGTTCACCCTCGGGGCTGATGGTATGTACCAGTAGCTATGTGTTTGATCTCTCTCTCATGTTCTTGATTTGGCATGATCTTGATGTACCGCAAGCTTTGTTACTATAGTTGGATCATATGGTGTTTCTCCCTCTCTATCTTCTTGTGATGAATTGAGTTTTACCTATGAGGTTACACTATTATTGGATTGAATACTTTTATGGATATGACAACACTTGATGTATGTCTTGCGTAGGATACCCATGGCGACATTGGGGTGTTCAATTGATTCACTTGATGTATGCTTTGGCACTCAATTCGTGGATTCTCGAGATGACATTGGGGTAATCTATGCATAGGGGTTGATGCACGTTTTCATCCTTTTTTCTCCAGCAGAAATCTTGGGGCACTCTTTGAGGTTCCTTTCGTTGGATTGAATATTATGAATCTAAAGTTGTTTGATGCATATCATATAATTAACCCACGGATACTTGTGGTGACATTGGATTATCTAGGTGACATTAGGGTTGATTGATGTGTACCATATGGTGTTATTTTAGTATGAACTCTAGGACCATCTTCATCATCCTAGAGGTCTCCTTAACGAGGAGGGAGTAGTTCACCCTCGGGGCTGAGGGTATGTGCGAGTAGCTATGTGTTTGATCTATCTCTCCCGTGTTCTTGATTTGGCATGATCTTAATTTGTCGTGAGCTTTGTTACTATAGTGGGATCATATGGTGTTTCTCCCTCTCTATCTTCTTGCGAGGATTTGACTTTCACCTTTGAGGTTTCACTATTATCGGGATAAATACTTTTATGGATTTGAGACCACTTGATGTATGTCATGCGTGGGATACCCGTGGTGACAATGGGGTGTTCTCTTAATTCACTTGATGTATGCTACCTCTTGAGCACTGCGTTGGTTTTCCCTTGAAGAGGAAAGGGTGATGTAGCAAAGCAGCG
Source organism: Triticum urartu (assembly GCF_003073215.2). Lineage (NCBI taxonomy): Eukaryota > Viridiplantae > Streptophyta > Magnoliopsida > Poales > Poaceae > Triticum > Triticum urartu. The sequence continues at coordinate 363,030,733 of NC_053028.1, forward strand.
TAAGTATTTCCCTCAGTTTTTGAGAACCAAGGTATCAATCCAGTAGGAGACCACTCACGAGTCACCTCGTACATACAGAAACAAATAAGAACCTCGCAACCAACGTGATAAAGGGGTTGTCAATCCCTTCACGGCCAGTTGCAAGAATGATATCTGATAGAGATAATAATAATAATAATAAGATAAATATTTTTGGTATTTTTATGATATAGGTTGAAAGTAAAGATTGCAAAATAAAATAGATTGGAAACTTGTATGATGGAGAATAGACCCGGGTGCCATAGGTTTCACCAGTGGCTTCTCTCAAGATAGCATAAGTATTACGGTGGGTGAACAAATTACTGTCGAGCAATTGATAGAAAAGTGAATAATTATGAGAATATCTAGGTATGATCATGTATATAGGCATCACGTCCGTGACAAGTAGACTGACTCCTGCCTGCATCTACTACTATTACTCCACACATCGACCGCTATCCAGCATGCATCTAGAGTATTAAGTTCATAAGAACAGAGTAAAGCTTTAAGCAAGATGACATGATGTAGAGGGATAAACTCATGCAATATGATCTAAACCCCATCTTTTTATCCTCGATGGCAACAATACAATACGTGTCATTTCCCTCTCTTTCACTGGGATTGAGCACCGCAAGATTGAACCCAAAGCTAAGCACTTCTCCATTATAAGAAAGATCAATCTAGTAGGCCAAACCAAACTGATATTTCGAAGAGACTTGCAAAGATAACCAATCATACATAAAAGAATTCAGAGAAGATTCAAATATTGTTCATAGATAAACTTGATCATAAACCCACAATTCATCAGATCTTGACAAACACACCGCAAAAAGAGTTACATCGAATAGATCTCCAAGAGAATCGAGGAGAACTTTGTATTGAGATCCAAAGAGAGAGACGAAGCCATCTAGCTAATAACTATGGACCCGAAGGTCTGAGGTAAACTACTCACACATCATCGCAGGGCCATGGAGTTGATGTAGAGGCCCTCCGTGATCAATGCCCCCTCCGGCGGAGATCTGGAAAAGGCCCCAAGATGGGATCTCTTGGGTACAGAAGGTTGCGGTGGTGTAAATAGGGTTTCATGGTGCTCCTGGATGTTTTCGGGGTATATGGATATATATAGGAGGAAGAAGTAGGTCGGTGGAGCAATGAGGGACCCACGAGGGTGGAGGGCGCGCCCAGGGGGGTAGGCGTGCCCCCTTGCCTCATGGCCTCCTCAATTGTTTCTTGACGTCCACTCCAAGTCCCCTGGATCACGCTTGTTCCAAAAATAATTGTTTCTTGACGTCCACTCCAAATTCTTTAATACTAGATTCAAAATCAGAGGGCATCTTATTATAATTTCCATAAGAACTGTTGTAGGAATTACCATAATTATTAGAGGAATTACTAGGAAACGGCCTAGAATTAAAATTACCTCTATACGCCTTGTTACCAAAATTGTTCCTACCAACAAAATTCACATCCATAGATTCATTATTATTCTCAATCAAAGTAGACAAAGGCATATCATTGGGATCAGTAGGAGCACTCTTATTAGCAAAAAATTTCATAAGTTCATCCATCTTTCCACTCAAACCATTAATCTCTTCAATTGCATGCACCTTTTTACCAGTAGATCTTTTAGTGTGCCATTGAGAATAATTAACCCCAATATTATCTAGGAGTTTGGTAGTTTCTCCTAAAGTGATTTCCATGGAAGTGCCTCCCGCGGCCGAATCTAAGAGATTTCTAGACGAAAAATTCAATCCGACATAATTTTTTTGTATAATCATCCATAAATTCAAACCATGTGTAGGGCAATTACGTATCATTAATTTCATTCTCTCCCAAGATTGTGCAACATGCTCATAATCAAGTTGCTTAAAATTCATAATATCATTTCTAAGAGAGATGATCTTAGCGGGAGGAAAACACTTAGAGATAAAAGCATCTTTGCACTTATTCCATGAATCAATACTATTTTTAGGCAAAGACGAAAACCAAGCTTTAGCACGATCTCTAAGCGAAAACAGAAATAGCTTAAGTTTAACAATATCATTATCCACATCTTTCTTATTTTGCATATCACACAAATCAGCAAAGTTGTTTAGATGGGTAGCGACATCTTCACAAGGAAGGCCAGAAAACGGATCTTTCATGACAAGATTCAGCAAAGCAATATTAATTTCACAAGATTCAGCATCGGTAAGAGGAGAAATCGGAGTGCTAATAAAATCATTATTGTTGGTATTGGCAAAGTCACACAATTTAGTATTATCTTGAGCCAGTGTGACAAGCAAGCAATCCAACACACAAGCAAACAAGCGAAGAAAAAGAAAACGGAAAGAGAGGGTGAATAAAACGGCAAGGGTGAAGTGGGGGCGAGGAAAACGAGAGGCAAATGGAAAATAATGTAATGCGAAGGATAAGAGTTGTGATGGGTACTTGGTATGTCTTAACTTGGCGTAGATCTCCCCGACAACGGCGCCAGAAATCCTTCTTGCTACCTCTTGAGCATGCGTTGGTTTTCCCTTGAAGAGGAAAGGGTGATGCAGCAAAGCAGCGTAAGTATTTCCCTCAGTTTTTGAGAACCAAGGTATCAATCTAGTAGGAGACCACGCGCGAGTCACCTCGTACCTACACAAACAAATAAGTACCTCGCAACCAACGCGATAAAGGGGTTGTCAATCCCTTCACGGCCACTTGCAAGAGTGAGATCCAATAGAGATAATAATAATAAGATAAATATTTTTGGTATTTTTATGATATAAATTTAAAGTAAAGATTGCAAAATAAAATAGATTGGAAACTTGTATGATGGAAAATAGACCCGGGGGCCATAGGTTTCACTAGTGGCTTCTCTCAAGATAGCATAAGTATTACGGTGGGTGAACAAATTACTATCGAGCAATTGAAAGAATTGAGCATTGTTATGAGAATATCTAGGTAGGATCATGTATATAGGCATCACGTCCATGACAAGTAGACCGACTCCTGCCTGCATCTACTACTATTACTCCACACATCGACCGCTATCCAGCATGCATCTAGAGTATTAAGTTCATAAGAATGGAGTAATTCTTTAAGCAAGATGACATGATGTAGAGGGATAAACTCATGCAATATGATATAAACCCCATCCATTTATCCTCGATGGCAACAATACAATACGTGTCGTTTCCCCTACTGTCACTGGGATCGAGCACCGCAAGATTAAACCCAAAGCTAAGCGCTTCTCCCATTGCAAGAAAGATCAATCAAGTAGGCCAAACCAAACTAATAATTCGAAGAGACTTGCAAAGATAACCAATCATACATAAAAGAATTCAGAGAAGATTCAAATATTCTTCATAGATAAACTTGATCATAAACCCACAATTCATCGGATCTTGACAAACACACCGCAAAAAGAGTTACATCGAATAGATCTCCAAGAGAATCGAGGAGAACTTTGTATTGAGATCCAAAGAGAGAGACGAAGCCATCTAGCTAATAACTATGGACCCGAAGGTCTGAGGTAAACTACTCACACATCATCGCAGGGCCATGGAGTTGATGTAGAGGCCCTCCGTGATCAATGCCCCCTCCGGCGGAGATCTGGAAAAGGCCCCAAGATGGGATCTCTTGGGTACAGAAGGTTGCGGTGGTGTAAATAGGGTTTCATGGTGCTCCTGGATGTTTTTGGGGTATATGGATATATATAGGAGGAAGAAGTAGGTCGGTGGAGCAATGAGGGACCCACCAGGGTGGAGGGCACGCCCAGGGGGGTAGGCGTGCCCCCTTGCCTCATGGCCTCCTCGATTGTTTCTTGACGTCCACTCCAAGTCCCCTGGATCACGCTTGTTCCAAAAATAATGCTCTCGAAGGTTTCATTCCGTTTGGACTCTGTTTGATATTCCTTTTCTGCGAAACACTGAAATAGGCAAAAAACATCAATTTCGGTTCGGCTTCCGGTTAATAGGTTAGTCCCGAAAAAAATATAAAAGTGTAAAATAAAGCCCATTAACATCCAAAACAGATAATATAATAGCATGGAACAATAAAAAATTATAGATACACTAGAGACGTATCAAGCATCCTCAAGCTTAATTCCTGCTCGTCCTCTAGTAGGTAAATGATAAAAACAGAATTTTTGATGTGGAATTCTTCCTAACATATTTCTCAATGTAATTTTTCTTTATTGTGGCATGAATGTTCAGATCCGAAAGATTCAAGATAAAAGTTTAATATTGACATAAAAATAATAATACTTCAATCATACTAACTAAGCAATCATGTCTTCTCAAAATAAGATGGCCGAAGAAAGTTATCCCTACAAAATAATATAGTCTGGCTATGCTCTATCTTCACCACATAACATATTTAAATCATGCACAACCCCTATGGCAAGCCAAGCAATTGTTTCATACTTTTGATGTTCTCAAACTTTTCAAACTTTCACGCAATACATGAGCGTGAGCCATGAACATAGCACTATAGGTGGAATAGAATGGTGGTTGTGGAGAAGACAACAAGGAGAAGATAGTCTCACATCATCTAGGCGTATCAATGGGCTATGGAGATCCCCATCAATAGATATCAATGTGAGTGAGTAGGGATTGCCATGCAACGGATGCACTAGAGCTATAAGTGTATGAAAGCTCAACAAAAGAAATTAAGTGGGTGCGCATCCAACTTGCTTGCTCACGAAGACCTAGGGCAATTTGGGGAAGCCCATCATTGGAATATACAAGCCAAGTTCTATAATGTAAAATTCCCACTAGTTTATGAAAGTGACAACATAGGAGACTCTCTATCATGAAGATCATGGTGCTACTTTGAAGCACAAGTGTGGAAAAAGGATAATAACATTGTCCCTTCTCCCTTTTTCTCTCATTTTTTTATTTGGGCCTTCTTTCTTTTTTTTCTTTTGGCCTCTTTTCTCTTTTTTCGTCCGGAGTCTCGTCCTGACTTGTGGGGGAATCATAGTCTCCATCATCCTTTCCTCACTGGGACAATGCTCTAATAATGATGATCATGACACTTCTTTTTACTTACAACTCAATACTTAGAACAAAATATGACTCTATGTGAATGCCTCCGGCGGTGTACTGGGATATGCAATGAATCAAGAGTGACATGTATGAAAAAATTATGAACGGTAGCTTTGCCACAAATACGATGTCAACTACATGATCCTACATGGCAATATGACAATGATGAAGCGTGTCATAACAAACGGAACGGTGGAAAGTTGCATGGCAATATATCTCGGAGTGGCTATGGAAATGCCATAATAGGTAGGTATGGTGGCTGTTTTGAGGAAGGTATATGGTACCGGCGAAAGGTGCACGGTACTAGAGAGGCTAGCAATGGTGGAAGGGTGGGGGTGCGTATAATCCATGGACTCAACATTAGTCATAAAGAACTCACATACTTATTGCAAAAATCTATTAGTTATCGAAACAAAGTGTTATGCGCATGCTCCTAGGGGGATAGATTGGTAGGAAAAGACCATCGCTCGTCCCCGACCATCACTCGTAAGGAAGGAAATCAATAAATAAATCATGCTCTGACTTCATCACATAACGGTTCACCATACATGCATGCTACGGGAATCACAAACTTCAACACAAGTATTTCTCAAATTCACAACTACTCAAGTAGCATGACTCTAATATCACTACCTCTATATCTCCAAACAATCATCAAGTATCAAGCTTCTCTTAGTATTCAATGCACTTATATGAAAGTTTTTGTTATGACTAAAAGCAAATTTCCATGTTGTTCTAAAGGACTCTCAATATAATATAAGTGAAGCATGAGAGATCAATTATTTCTATAAAATAAAACCACCACCGTGCTTTAAAAGATATAAGCGAAGCACTAGAGCAAAAACTATATAGCTCAAAAGATATAAGTGAAGCACATAGAGTATTCTAATAAATTCTGATTCATGTGTGTCTTCTCTAAAAAGGTGTGTACAGCAAGGATGATTGTGGTAAACTAAAAATCAAAGACTCAAATCATACAATACGCTCCAAGCAAAACACATATCATGTGGTGAATAAAAATATAGCTCCAAGTAAAGTCACTGATGAACGAAGACAAAAGAGGGGATGCCTTCCGGGGCATCCCCAAGCTTAGGATTTTTGGTGTCCTTGGATTTTACCTTGGGGTGCCTTGGGCATCCCCAATCTTAGGCTCTTGCCACTACTTGTTCCATAACCCATCAAATCATTACGCAAAACTTGAAAACTTCACAACACAAAACTTAGAAGGAAAATCTCGTGAGCCCTGTTAGCCAAAGAAAACAAAACACCACTTCAAGGTACTATAATGAACTCATTATTTATTTATATTAGTTTTAAACCTACTGTATTCCAACTTCTCTATGGTTTATAAACTCTATTACTAGCCATAGATTCATCAAAATAAGCAAACAACACACGAAAAACAGAATCTGTCAAAACCAGAATAGTCTGTAGTAATCTGTAACTAATGCAAACTTATGGAACCCCAAAAATTCTAAAATAAATTTATGTAAGTTAGGAATTTATCTATTAATCATCTTAAAAAATAATTAACGAAATAGCACTCTCCAATAAACAATGGCAGCAAATCTCGTGAGCGCTAAAGTTTTTGTTTTTTACAGCAAGATCGAAAAGACTTTCCCCAAGTCTTCCCAACGGTTCTACTTGGCACAAACACTAATTAAACAAAAAAACACAACCAAAAAATAGGCTAGATAAATTATTTATTAGTAAACAGGAGCAAAAATCAAGGAATAAAAATAAAATTGGGTTGCCTCCCAACAAGCGCTATCGTTCAATGCCCCTAGCTAGGCATACAAGCGAAGATAGATCTAGGTATTGCCATCTTTGGTAGGCAATCCATAGGTGGCTCTCATAATAGATTCATATGGTAATTTAATTTTATTTCTAGGGAAGTGTTCCATGCCTTTCCTTAACGGAAATTGGAATCTAATATTCCCTTCCTTCATATCAATAATTGCACCAATCGTTCTAAGGAAAGGTCTACCAAGAATAATATGACATGAAGGATTACAATCTATATCAAGAACAATGAAATCTACGGGCACATAATTCCTATTTGCAACAATAATAACATCGCAATACTATTTGTTAGCCATCTAGCTAATAACTATGGCTATCTGTAGCAACTGGGTTAACAAGACTCCGGGAACCCGGGATGTAGCAGGCTAACGGTACTCTGGATGTCTCCGCGTGACATTGTAGGATGTGGGGTTCCGGCTAACCCTTAAGGTTCGAACACTGGGGTGCGCATGAAGTCTTTCCCTTCTACCAATCTACGCTCCATCTTGCTAAGATCTTGCGGACGAACCCGACGAACTCACAACATAGAAAGACACGGGGTTTATACTGGTTCGGGCCACCGTTGTGGTGTAATACCCTACTTCGGTGTGGTGGTGGATTGCCTCTTGGGCTGAAGATGAACAGTACAAGGGAAGAACAGCCTCCTGAGGTTGAGGTGTTCTTGTGTGTATGAACTTGTAGTGCCAGGATTCGATCATCCCCTCACCTACTATGGTGGCTAGTCCTATTTATAGAGGCCCTGGTCCTCTTCCCAAATATCGAGCGGGAAGGGAGCCAACAATGGCGGGCAAATTTGAAGGGGGACAGCTAGTACGAGCCATCCTGACAAAAGTAGTCTTCGCCTGCATAAAGCTCTGGTGGTGACGCCATCTTGGGCTCCATGATGACCTCCGTTTTGCAGTCCTCCTGGTCTTGGTCTTGTTGCACCGAAATGGCAACCTTTGCCTAAGGCCTCGGCACTCCGCGGCTACGCTTGTCTCCTTGGCACCAAAGAGGAAACAAGGACACTACGCGTGCTGGCGCCCGCCTGGCGTCTGCCTGGTGTCGATCGTCATGGCTCATGTCATGTTCGCCTCGTGAGGTTCGCCTCGCCTTGATATCTCCACTCCTCGCGAGCCTGCCTGACCAGGGCACTCCTGAGGAGGTCTTGACGTCGTCCTCCTCGCGAGGCTTGGCCCCTCGCGAGGGTCTTGGGTGCCTTGTTGGTGAAGATGGGCCGTACGGCCTGCTGGCTCCGCTTCCCCATGCTGCCTTGGCAACTGCTGGGGACCCCCATTCCCAGAACACCGACAGTATCCCCCGGGCCCATGGTGCGCGTGGGCTTGGCTTCACGGCGAAGCCAAGGTTCAAGTTCAGAGCACCGTGGGCCCCCAAAGCCTGCGGCCTTGGTTGACGCGTGGCGGTTGATTGGATGTGGGCGCCTCCGCTTCCCCATGCTGCCTTGGCAACTGCTTGACCTGACAAAAGGCTGGCGCAGGCGGCACTTGCCTTCATTGCTTCTTCCTTGCCTCGCTCCAGATCCCCTTTCTCGCTCTTCGCCGCCACTACCTACAGATCTGCTCCGGCCTTGCTCTGCATCTGCCGCTCATGGCGCCGCGCAAGGTCATGTCTTCCTCGGCTCCTACTTGGTACGAGCCCGCTCTTGAGGCACCCACTGTCACGGAGAAGAGCCTTGCCTCCGTGCGTCTGTTGACGGCGGGAGAGAGCAACGAGCGGGGGGATACGGAGCTCCGGCTTGCCTCCGACGAACCGGAGCCTGACGGGAGCACCTTCTTTCCCTTCTTCTCGAGCAGCATTGCTGTCGGGTTGGTTCCTCCCTTCTCTGATTTCTTTTATGAAGTCCTCGACCACTATGGGCTGCAAGCGTTGCATCTCCATCCCAACTATGTCCTCCTCCTGTCCATCTTTTCCTACTACTATGAGGCGTACCTGGGCGTGATGCCGTCCGTGGCGCTCCTGCGCCATTTCTTCCTCCACGTCGGCGAGGGTCACATCTCTGGATGAGCCAACTTTGTTGCGTCCGGCAAGGCCAACTCGATATCGAGCACCGAGAAGAGGGCCGACAACATTCGATCCAAGTGGGTCATGGTAGACGCCAAGCTCGCCCATCCGCGCCTGGTGTTGCCGACGGAGGTGAACCCAGCAAGGCAAGGAGTGGTCCAGGGCGGAGCTTATCGACGCACGGGCATCGTCAGTGTTGGGGCAGATGATGACTGACCTGAAGCCGGGCAACGCGAGGGCGGCCAAAATAACGAGAGCGATGCTCCTGAGGGAGTTCTTGACGCTGCGGGTTGCTCCACATCAGGCGTGCGCACACCCCTTCTGGGAGCTTGAAGGAGGGGAAACCAAGGCCCGCCTGAGGCCGGGGGACCTGCCTAACGAACGAACTGGACGCCATCCTGCGTCTCATAGTCGGAGACAACCAGGAGTACCCGCCTAGCGCCTTCATTGCCTTGTTCCAACGCAGGGACCGGGAGGAATTCGTCGCCACCAGGCTAACTTTTGATGTGCGCGGGCTAGTGCCGCCGGTGTTTTCAGGAGCTCCTTTGGCGCAAAAACCGGTGGACGTGTCTTCTGGCGAGTCCCGCGGAGAGGGGGAAGAGGAGGTGGACTCGGAGGAGACCCCGGAAGAGGTGGGGGAGACCTCCCCTCCGAGCAAGGACGAGATTCTCCGCGCCCTTCCTGATGATGCCGAGGCCGGCGCCTACCAAGGAGAGAAGGAGCAACCCCCTCGTCCCGACGAGGGGTAGGTCCTCGCTGGTAGACCGTGGTGCCGCCTCTACCCCAACACCTCCTGGGGCTGGATCCGGCTCTGCCTCCGCACCGCATGGCGCCGCCGGGGCCCAGACGCCTGCCCCTCAGGCCCCGATGCTGTCAGGGCTCAAGCTTCACAAGCGAAAGGTGCAGCACTTGGCGGTGGACTAGTAGGTGTCTCGAGCTTCACTTTATCCCTGATGGTACTTGTTATTTCCTGATGATCACCTTTGGTTGATCAGGTCGGCATCTTCGGCGAAGAAGACGAAGGAGGGTACGGCGGTTGTGCCTCCCTCCGCAGAGTAAGGAGGCAACATCGCCCGTGTCTCCCCAGCCCGGTCGTCCTCGCTGGGCCAAGAGGAGGATCGCCGTGTGAAGCCAGCCCCCATGGCCCCGCTGGCTCCGGAGGTGCCGATGCATGGCGCGGCTGACGAGGTCCCAGCTACTCCGGGGCCCGCGGTCTCCCAAGCCCTGGTGACGGCGTCACTTCCTCCTACTGCCGCACCTCCACTCCTTTGTTCCTCTGCTCCTGCTACCATCTTGGAGCGTGCCCTTTCAAAGATGACCCAACTGCAGGTGGATCTCCTGAGCGCTGACCCGCGCCTGGTGGCCGAGCGTCTGGAGTTGGCCTCCGGCTGGCTTCACTCTGACCTGGCGGTGCGCGTGGCACTAGGCCAGGCTGTTGCGGCTTCCGAGAGGGAGAAGCAAGGGGCCGTCGGTGCTGCAGCTGATCATGAGGTGGCGTTGAAATACGCCAAGGCCGCCCGTGACCGCTACCAAGCACTGGAGGGCGAGTAGCAAAGCCTGCGTGACAAGCATGCTAAAGAGGTACGCCGCCGCCAAACAGAGGATAAGGAGATGAAGGCCCAGGAGGATGCCGTCAAGAACCGCGATGCTGAGCTGGCAGAGCTGGGGAAGAAGCAGGCTGCCGAGCGCACCCGGTTGGAAGAGTTGGAGGAGAAGATGGGGGCGAAGGAGGCCGATCTTGCCGCCAAGGTGCGAGTCCTGGCCGAAGACTGTGTGGCCTTCGCCGATCTCGAGAAAAGATCTCGCAAGGCGCTGAGGACGCTCTACGAGCTTGGCCTGGAGAGGCCGCTGGACACCGACGAGGACGGCCCTGCCCAACTGCTTCCTCTCATGGTGAAGGCGCTTGAGGAGGTCGTTGAGGGCCTCGGCCCCATGGTGGAGGTAGAAGCTCACGTTCTGTCTTCAGCCGCATTGACTCGCGTCCTCAGCCATCTGCACCTTCGCGACCCCAACGCCCGCCTTGACGAGCTGCTAGAGCTTGTGGCTGAAGACCTCTACGAAGCCGCCGCCGAAGCTGTGCAAGGTCAGGTGGAGGCTTTGCTGGGGAAGTTCCGTGGCTTTGTCTCCGATCCTCTGTCTGGCGATGCCGCAGATCCTGCGGCTGGTGGTGAAGATGAGAACATCGTCGCCCACGGGGAAGCACCTTCCGCAGGTGACGGTGACATCCAGGGGTGACCTGTGGCTATTCTTCTCGTTTCATTCCTGGGACATACATCAGGCCTCGCGGAGGCGTTTAGACTTTTCATTTGGTATTGTGAGAACAATATGCTTGTAATATTGGCTTCGAGATTTTGCATTTTCCTTCTTATTTGCTTTGTTCTGCATCGGCAGAGCCCGACCCCGCGCATACCTCAACCGCCATTAGGCAGACCGGAGACTAGGACGGTCCAAGGAGTGAGGGGCTACGTGACCAGTTAGGCTCCTGAGTCGCGATGCTCAGGAGTCCCCCTTGACGTGCGAACAACATATAGGAGAGTTTCTGAGGATAGATTAATGTTCTACGTCGGCAGAGCCCGGACCCGCGCATACCTCAACCACCATTGGGCCGACCGGAGACCAGGACGGACCAAGGAGTGAGGGGCTACATGACCAGTTAGGCTCCTGAGTGGCGATGCTCAGTAGTACCCCTTGACGTTCAAACAATTTCCATACCTGCCCTCGCCGAGGCCCCGGGAGGGGTGCGCGACGCCCAGGTCCTTGGGACCTGGTTGGGTGGCGTGTGCTTGGGCGTGACCCAAGCGCAGCCCCCGTGCCCAGCCCCCTCGTGCAACTCTCCCGAGGGGAGGCGTCGTGGTGAGGCTCGGCGCTGAGCTCTGGGCTCCCTAAGGTTGGTGCGACCGCGGGATCGCCCTCAGTTGTTTATCACCAGCGCGGAGCATAGTGCTTCCGCTTGTGCACGGGCATAGCCACTCCTCGGCAGTGTTGACAGCCAGCGGGGAGCATGGAGCTTCAACTTAGGCGTGGGATGCCCCCCCCCCGGGAGGAGCCCCCGGGGCGTGTACAGCCCCGCCCTGACACGTGGCTTGCATGGCAGGGCTGCGAGGTGTATCTGGGCACTTGTGAGCCAGTGCGGGACCTACGAGGCCCTACCTCAAGGCGGGTTGCGCCTGGTCTTGAGTCTTGGTGACTGTATGCTCCTGAAAAGTGGTTAGATGCAAGCACTCTACGTCCTCACGTCCCGGCCCTCGAGCGAGCTCAGCCACCGCTAGTATGCCAGGTCGCGATGCCGTGGTCAAGGCCAGGGGTGAGGGCTGGAGAGCCAGTAAGAGCTCCTGAGTCGCGATGCTTAGGAGCCCCCCTTTTAACGTGCAAGCAGGTTGCATGGGATAAACAGACCCACGGCGGGCGGCGATCGAGCAGGTGGGAGCAGTTGGTAGGTTAAGCATGAAGAGCAGATCGACTTGGATAAATGTAGGAAGATACATGCCACTGGGTCTGGCCCGAGTGGCGTGGGGATGATGCAGCCCGAGGGGCGCCCCCAGCAAGGTAAGCTAAAGACATAAGCAAAAGGGATACATGCCACAGGGACGGACCCATGTGGCCTGGGAATAATGCAGCCCGATGGGCGCTCCCAGCTTAAATGCACATGGAAGATGTCACTTGGTCCTGTAGACGAAGTAGAGTTGGTGCAGCTGAAGCCACGCGTTGAAGGAATGGCTCCTCAGGAGCCACCGGGACCCTGAGCCTCAGGAGGCTCTGGGGGCTCGGGAGGTTCCCTGAAGACCGTCCCCATCTCCCCCAGAGCAGCGTGGGACCTGACCTCCTGAGCTGCCAGGACTTGCTGGGCGTTGCGCTGATAGGCCGACGCTACGCTCGGCAAGCTGAAGGGCATGCGAACATTGCTGTGTGGTGGACCCTCACAGCGGCCCGCATGTGATGGCCAGAAGCGTTCCTGAGATGCGGCCCTGCTGAGCCCTGGGATGTCGATGCAGACGCGCAGCCCGGCATCCTCGCCTGGATGGGGTGTTGCGCCTTGTGAGCGGCCGTGGCTGTGCATGGCCCTTGCTTCTTGCAGTTCTTCGGTGGTCTTGGTGATGAACTCCTGGGTGGTGGGCACTCCTCGCCCTGTGCTCTCCTGAGGAAAGTGTGCCATGAAGCACGCTTCCAAGTGGTGCCCAAGCGCCTCCCTCGTCAGGTTGGCAAGGTCTGAGGCTCTCCAGGAGAGAGCCCCCGAGCCCTGCCCGAGGAGGGCGCCGGGCGCGCTTTCCTATGCGGTAGAGGGAGGCACCCCTGGAGCGGGCGCTGATCCCGATGAGGCTCCTGACGTGACGCCATCTTCCTGGGGTCATGCGCGGCGCGGCAACTTCTTCTTGGGGATGGTCTTTGGAGGGCCTTCACTTTTGCTGTCAGGGTTGTTGTTGATAGCTGCGGCTTGGAAGGCGCGCTCAAGGGAGCACACCACATCCTTTTCTTCACATGGGACCGTGATGATTCCCCTGCTTCCTGGCATCTTGAGCACGTTGTAGCCATGGTGAGTGACTGCCATGAACTTGGCTAGGGATGGATACCTGAGGATGGCATTGTACGGCATGCGGATGTGCGCGACGTTGAAGTTAATGAGCTCGGTGCGGTAGTTCTTGCGCTCCCCGAAGGTGACAGGCAGGCGGACTTGCCCTATAGGTGTGGTGGAGCCGTCAGTCACTCCTGAGAAAGGCTTGGTTGGCTGGAGCTGCTCATAGGGCACTTGGAGGTTGTCGAACATGTTGACGGACAAGACGTTGAGCCCTACCCCGCCGTCGATGAGAGTCTTGGTGACTTGCACATTGCCGATGAGTGGGGAGCATAGCATAGGAAGGGTGCCAGCGGTGGCTGCGCACTTGAGCTGGTCGGCCGAGTCGAAGGTGATGGTGCATTGGGACCACCTGAGCGAGCGCGTGGCCTCAAGCTTGGGGAGCGTCGTGTTCAACTCACGAGCGAACTGTTTGAAGATGCGCTGAGAGGCTGGGGCCTGAGCACCGCCTAAGATGCAAGCGATCGCACGCGGCTCCTGGAAGCCCCCAGCCCCCTCGTCCTGGTGGTGGTCGTCGTTCCTTCTCAGTGGCAGCAACGGGGGAAGACCGGCACTGCCCCGAGGGCGATCCTCACGAGGCGGGTCCCTCCAGGCGCCCTCGCGAGGTTGGTCCTACCAGCGGTCCTCACGAGGCCGGTCGCGCCACTCTTGGCGTGGGCCACGGTCGTCCCAGCGTCCGCCTCCGCATCCTCCTCCGTGGCCGTAACCCCGGTCGTTGCGCTCGGGGCATCGACCGAAGCGTCCTTCCCGAATGGCTCTGAGCTCTTGACAATCGTTGGTGTTGTGGGTGTTCAAGTTGTGGAAGGCGCAGAATGGGCGGTCGTTCTTGGAGGACTCAGGCTGATCTCTACCTCGCTTGGTGTCGGGCTCCGCTGCGAGCACTACTGCCTCTTTGCGCTTCACGTCCTTGGCCTTGGCCTTCTTCTCCTCCACTCCTGCAGCTGGCAGCTCCAGGAGAGAGAGGCACTCCTCCTCAGCTCTTGCGCACTTGGTTGCCAGGTTGAACAGGTCCTGAGATGTGCAAAGCTCCTCGTCGATAGCCATCTCCTCCTTCATCTTGACATCACGGACATCGTCTGACAAGGCTGAGATGATGGCTTCATCCGTGACCTTGGGGATCTTGAGGCGGGTGTTGTTGAAGCGCTGGATGTACTTCTGGAGGGTCTCTCCTAGCTGCTGCTTGATGCGGCGTAGATCGCCCGCGGCCGATGGGCGATCGCGGGTGCCCTGGAAGTTAGCGACGAAGCGGTCGCGCATCTCGTCCCAGGAGGAGATTGAGCCCTGCTGCAGGTTTAGGAGCCAGGAGCGGGGCCCGTCCTTCAGAGCCATGGGAAACCAATTCGCCATGACTTTTTCGTTGCCATTAGCCGCTTCGATGCTCAGCTCATAGAGTTGCAGGAACTCTGTGGGGTCGGCGGTGCCGTCGTATCGAGGAGGTTGATCTGGCTTGAACTTGCCTGGCCAGGTGATGCTTTGCAGTTCGGGGTGAAGGCGCGGCAGCCTGCTGTGGTCGCCGGGGCCCGCTTCTGAGGCGGAGCTTGGTCTTGGCGAGGTCCGCGATGCACCACTGCAGGCGGCACGCGGTCTTGACGAGGTGGCGCTGGGAGTGCCGGCGCAGCTTCTCGTGGCCGTGGGATTTCTTGGTAGCTCCTTTCTTCACGCGCGGGCGCCGAGCGCGGTGGATCACACCATGGAGGCGCATGCCTTGGTGTCAAGGCACCGTCTTGGGGACGAAGCGGTGGAGGCACGCCATCAGCCCCGTCGGCCGCGGCTGGTTGAGGGGGAGGCAGAGAGTGGGACGGCATCGGAGAGCCCCCTGCAGCACGGACGAGCTCAGCGACGCGGTCGAGCCACTCCTCATAGAGGTCGTCGACGGGGCGGTAACGCAGGAGCTTGTTCGCCGCGATGAGCGCGGCCCGTGCTTCCATGGGAGCGCGGTGCACGTGGGACGAAGAACGAGCAGGGGTGAGTGATGGAGTAGTTGTGCAGCCGTCCTGCCACACTGAAGGATGCAGCGAGGACACCTGCTACTCGTTCCCCACCGGGCCGGTGGCAGCGTTGGCGGCAGGGGACGGAGAACGAAGAGGTGGCCCGCCGACGGGAGCCGTCTGAGCGAAGCGGGCGGCGAGCGCAGCCTGACGCTCAGCTCGAGCACGGCGAGAGTCCAACATGGAGACGACGTGATGTAGGGTAGAACCCTAATCGCCCGATCTTTCACGAAAGGAGCGGATCCCGCGAAGAACATGAGGAACATGAGGGGAAAACGAGGGAAATCATGAGGGGAAACACGAGAGAATCACTCAGACAACAAGAAATAGTCACACATGTGTTGGATCCTCGAGTACATAAAGTAAGATACACGATCCACGATCAACTAGGGATGATACATGCTAACCGGTCTTCTCCGTGAGGAGGTCTTGAAGTTCTTCTCCAAAAGGAGGTCTTGAATCCAAAGGGATCTTCTCCGTAGAGGCCGCGATCTCTCTCGTGGAGTAGATCCGATGTGGATGAGCAATGCTCTATCTCTAAAATGAGCTAAACTAATGCTAACCCTAACTAGGAGGAGGTGGGGAAGTATATATAGTGCTAGCCCACGAAGGGGTAAGTGAGAGGGGGATACATGGGCCCTTGGCCCGATCTCTGCGCACAGGCAGGTGCTGGATGTCCAGGCTGGGGGCCATATATCCGGCGGCTCATGAATAGCCGGATGTCTGGGCCTCTGGCCGGATATCCGGGCTGGAGTTGCCTGATTCTTCTGCTCTCTGGTTGGAGGGTGCCGGATTTCCTGGGGCGAGGCTCGATGCCGGGACTTGGCGAGGCGCCGGATGTCCGTGGTTGACGCCAGATGTCTGGGGCCTGTAGCACTTGGCGGCTGGGAGGCTGTTGTTGTAGGGGTCGTCTCCAGTGGCCGGATGTCTGGGCCTGGGGCCAGATGTCCGGGTCCTGGAGCTGTCTCCGTCTTCTTCCGTCGTCGCTTCCACGCACGCTTGGCCTTGGTCCTTGGGTTCTCCATGGTCTCCTCGGGTGTACCTGAGTATGCACAAGGTCCGCGCTTGAAGTAGCATCCATGTCTTACATGCGGAAAGGGAAGATTCAGGAAGGAGTGAGTTCACCTTAGGCCCAAAGGCGTATGCTTGAGTGTACATGGGGATGATCGTAGGTTGCTCCGCATCATCTCCCCTCCCTTGGGAAAGATCCGACCTCGGATCGTGATCCTCATCACCATGGAAACGGTTGTCGTGGACGGACTTGTAGTTGGACGAAGTGGAAGACATGGCGCAATCCAAGTACTCCAAGGTGTCTCCGGAGTGGTACACATGCAAAAAGAGCAAACACAAACGACACTCGGAAATACAATGGTTAGCGCACACAAAGTGTCCATCATGTAAGAATGAGTCCGTGCGACAAGATTGATCATGACAAGGTGCATGAAGCTTATCCAAAAGATATGGAACCGTATGCAAAGCATTCATGGGAGCAAAATCATTCATTGTGCACACAAATGTATTGTGAATGTGATCAATGCAACCACGGTGCAAAATGATGTCATAGAGAGACGGTGTATCAATAGCATGAATACGGCAATGGATGCTCAAGATGAGTATGTGATCATGCAATTGATGGTAGGCAATAAGATCATGATGTATGAATATGCCATCAAGGTAGATCACAACAAATTTGCTCAGGAAATGCACAAGCTCATATATCATGGATGACATGGGGATACAAGATGCAACAAGGCAATCATAATATGAGTCAATCCATGCATAAGGTGCAAATTTGTCATGCGTGAGAGATGTCCATCGAGCATGACATATGTGAGCACAACCAACAAATATGGAGGTGTTGGTGTACCAAAGCTCGATGTCATGGCATGAGTGGAGGTTCGAAGGTGCTTCCAATAAGTCCGAGCGCTCCTCAATGCGAAGGTCCATAGAGCCAATCTTCAATGTTGGTCCTCCATCCAATAGGTGCAACATGTAGACAAGAAGAAGGAAACAACAATGAAAGAATGACCCATCCAATATGTGTAATTGAGGATGGCTCAAAGGGAAGGAGTTCACCTTTAGGAGATTCTCGCAAATGTTGGTGTTGCACATCGTGTATGCCTTCACATGACCAAATTGTGTTATGACGGTATCGCCTTGTGAATCCTTCAACATGAAAGAACAAGACAAACACTCGGAAAAACAAATGAGGTTAGCGGAAAACCTATCATTCGTGCGGTAAAATACCCAACAAGTGGATGCATCATGATCATCATAAGAAAGTACAAGAGAGCATTTCATAGTATGGAGGCATATGATGATGCGAGAACAACCAAATACAATAGGCTCAATCAAGCATGCATCACAAGTAAAGTGTCCAAGTCTCCATGATCAATAAGCATAGATGCAACAATTGGAGGCAAGTGACAATGAACAAAATATATCATGTGAGAGGCATGAACATATACATCATCAACCCAAGAAAGGAAGGAAGAATGGAACATGGGTGATGCGACAAAGCAAGCAATCATGTGAATCAAGGAAAGCAAGCTAGTAGTGCGAAGATGCAATGTACTAGAAAGAATCTTGTCAAGTATGTCATGTGTGCAAATGGTGGGCATGAATAATGCACAAGACATATCACAAGCATGAAAGGAGGATATGAGAATACACATAGGAGTATGAGGCATAATAGTATGAGGCACATGATAAACATGGCAATAGAAACAAGGATCTCCACCAAGCATGCAAATACACATAGGAGTAGCATAATGGTGAATCATGGGTAGATGCAAGCAAGGGCCACATTTGCATGACAAAGGCATATAAGCAAGCATAGCATGCAAAGTGAACATGGTAAAATGAGCATGAAGCGACAAGCGGTATATAGCCCATAGCCGTGTGAGAGCCAAGTGAGAGAGATGCGCGTAGTCGTTGCGTGAAAGGAACGGTGGTAAGGATAGTCCATGGGATCTCAAGTCATCTTTGCTCTCAAGAGCTTGTTTCGTCAACTCTTGGGATTGAGAGGTTGACGAGTATACATGAGTACCTACACAAAACAAAGGCAAAGGGAAAATTGTGTGTGCGTGGTAGATGTACGCATCATCCATCATGATGCGCACGTGTTTGTGTCGGTTAACACAAAATATCCAATGCTCAAATAAATGAGATGCATGATATAGAAACATGTCATCCATCACGATAGGTTTGTTGTTATGTATAGCATAATGGAGACTCAAATTGTGTAATGCATCATGGGAAATATCTGGAGCATTGTTATGCGTGGAATGCATATGGTGCAAGCAATTATGAGAATCATGCAAAGTATGGAATGCATCAAAATCTCCTAATATGTATGAGGAAACTATGGGGGTCTCCTCATGAGCATTAATAGAAACATCACATGGAGAATATTGACAACATCCAAAACAATGCATATTTGGAACAATGTGATCATGGCATGACATAGTAGATGAATTGCGCAAATCATGTAAAGGAAGCATAGCAATATCATGACATGAAAAACAAAAGCCAATGACCATCATCTCGTGATTTATGCCATAAGTGCAAATGGGATTTATGTGAATGGGGCATGCATAGTCACTATGTTGAGATTGAAAAGATGCAATATGGGATATCTCACTCATAGCATATGACAAGGTTAATGGATTGTCAAACATGATGTGACCAAAAGAATTTTCACATGATATCCTATGGAGCATAACATCACAACTAGGCAACTCGACATGCGTGTCATCATATTCATCATAAATAAGTAAGTCATGACATGAAGAAGTCGCACTAGCATGAAGCATGGGTATAGGTGTGTCAACATCATGCAAGCAATCATTCGTAAAATAGTCCACTAGTGGGACAAGAGAAGCACCATCACCTATTTTACCTTTGGAGCATCGCTCATGTGTCCTAGGTGAGGTGTCGAAGACCAAGTCGTGGTCATCTTCATCTTGGTGGAACCATGTGGGGGGTGCATCTTCTTCCACCATGGCCATTGTCGTCTCCATTAGAGGTATGGACTCGTCGAGGATAGGCGTGTCATCATCTAAGAGACCTAGCACCAAAGAAAACACACTCGGAGTAGAGGTTAAGTTGTTAGAAATCATAGTGGCCTCATGTACCGTATCAACTACCTCACTCACTAATTTTGGTGGCTCACCCACTCTCTCTTGGATGCTTTCACTCCTACGTCTTGAGCTTGCGTTGGTTTTCCCCGAAGAGGAAAGGATGATGCAGCAGAGTAGCGTAAGTATTTCCCTCAGTTTTTGAGAACCAAGGTATCAATCCAGTAGGAGGCCACGCTCAAGTCCCTCGTACCTGCACAAAACGATAGCTACTCACAACCAACGCGATTAGGGGTTGTCAATCCCTTCACGGTCACTTACGAGAGTGAGATCTGATAGATATATTATTTTTGGTATAAAGATGGAAAGTAAAAAGTAAAAGCAAAGTAAAGTAAAAAAAACAAAGCAAGATTAAAGTGATAGAGATTGATATGATGAGAATAGACCCGGGGGCCATAGGTTTCACTAGTGGCTTCTCTCAAGAGCATAAGTATTCTATGGTGGGTGAACAAATTACTGTTGAGCAATTGACAGAATTGAGCATAGTTATGAGAATATCTAGGCATGATCATGTATATAGGCATCACGTCCGTGACAACTAGATCGAAATGATTCTGCATCTACTACTATTACTCCACTCATCGACCGCTATCCAGCATGCATCTAGAGTATTAAGTTAAAAATAGAGTAACGCCTTAAGCAAGATGACATGATGTAGAGAGATAAATTCATGCAATATGAAATAAACCCCATCTTGTTATCCTTGATGGCAACAATGAAATACGTGCCTTGCTGCCCCTTCTGTCACTGGGAAAGGACACCGCAAGATCGAAACCAAAGCTAAGCACTTCTCCCATGGCAAGAAATACCAATCTAGTTGGCCAAACCAAACGGATAATTCGAAGATACTTGCAAAGATAACCAATCATACATAAAAGAATTCATAGAAGATTCAAATATTATTCATAGATAGACTTGATCATAAACTCACAATTCATCGGTCTCAACAAACACACCACAAAAACAAGATTACATCGAATAGATCTCCACAAGAGAGGGGGGACTTTGTATTGAGATTCAAAGAGAGAGAAGAAGCCATCTAGCTACTAACTATGGACCCGAAGGTCTGAGGTAAACTACTCACACTTCATCGGAGAGGCTAGGATGATGTAGAAGCCCTCCGTGATGACGGCCCTCTTCCGGCGGAGCTCCGGAACAGGCCCCAAGATGGGATCTCATGGATACAGAAAGTTGCGGCGGTGGAATTAGGTTTTTGGCTCCTGTTCCGATCGTTTGGGGGTACGTGTGTATATATAGGAGGAAGAAGTACGCCGGAGGAGCAACAAGGGGCCCACGAGGCAGGGGGGAGCGCCCTAGGGGGGGCGTGCCCCCCACCCTCGTGACTGCCTCTTTTGTTCCTTGGAGCAGGGTCCAAGTCTCCTGGATCACGTTCGGTGAGAAAATCACATTCCCGGAGATTTTATTCCATTTGGACTCCGTTTGATATTCCGTTTCTTCGAAACACTGAAATAGGCAAAAAACAACAATTCTGGGTTGGGCCTTTGGTTAATAGGTTAGTCCCAAAAATAATATAAAAGTGGAAAATAAAGCCCAATATAGTCCAAAACAGTAGATAATATAGCATGGAGCAATCAAAAATGATAGATACGTTGGAGACGTATCAGGCATCCCCAAGCTTAATTCCTGCTCGTCCTCGAGTAGGTAAATGATAAAAAGAGAATTTTTGTTGCGGAGTGCTACTTGGCATAATTTCAATGCAAATCTTCTTAATTGTGGTATGAATATTCAGATTAGAAAGATTCAAGACAAAAGTTTATATTGACATAAAAATAATAATACTTCAAGCATACTAATAAAGCAATTATGTCTTCTCAAAATAACATGGCCAAAGAAAGTTATCCCTACAAAGTCACATAGTCTGGCTATGCTCTATCTTCACCACACAAAATATTTAAATCATGCACAACCCCGATGACAAGCCAAGCAATTGTTTCATACTCTAACTTTTCCAAAACTTTTTCAATCTTCACGCAATACATGAGTGTGAGCCATGGATATAGCACTATAGGTGGAATAGAATGGTGGTTGTGGAGAAGACAAAAAGGAGGGGAAGATAGTCTCACATCAACTAGGCGTATCAACGGGCTATGGAGATGCCCATCAATAGATATCAATCTGAGTGAGTAGGGATTGCCATGCAACGGATGCACTAGAGCTATAAGTATATGAAAGCTCAAAAAGAAACTAAGTGGGTGTGCATCCAACTTGCTTGCTCATGATGACCTAGGGCAATTTGAGGAAGCCCATCATTGGAATATACAAGCCAAGTTCTATAATGAAAAATTCCCACTAGTATATGAAAGTGATAACATGAGAGACTCTCTACTATGAAGATCATGGTGCTACTTTGAAGCACAAGTGTGGTAAAAGGATAGTAACATTGTCCCTTCTCTCTTTTTCTCTCATTTTTTATTTATATATTTTTTGTTTGGGCCATTTCTCTTTTTTTGGCCTCTTTTTGTTTGGGCTTCTTTGGCCTCTTTTTTTTTTGTCCGGAGTCTCATCCCGACTTATGGGGGAATCATAGTCTCCATCATTCTTTCCTGACTGGGACAATGCTCTAATAATGATGATCATCACACTTTTATTTTTCTTACAACTCAATACTTAGAACAAAATATGACTCTATATGAATGCATCCGGCGGTGTACCGGGATATGCAATATGACAATGATGGAGTGTGTCATGATAAACGGAACGGTGGAAAGTTGCATGGCAATATATCTCAGAATGGCTATGGAGATGTCATAATAGGTAGGTATGGTGGCTGTTTTGAGGAAGGTATATGGTAGGTGTATGATACCGGCGAAAGGTGCGCGGTATTAGAGAGGCTAGCATAGGTGGAAGGGTGAGAGTGTGTATAATCCATGGACTCAACATTAGTCATTAAGAACTCATATACTTATTGCAAAAATTTAGAAGTTATCAAAGCAAAGTATTACGCGCATGCTCCTAGGGGGATAGATTGGTAGGAAAAGACCATTGCTCGTCCCCGACCGCCACTCATAAGGAAGACAATCAATAAATAAATCATGCTCCGACTTCATCACATAACGGTTCACCATACGTGCATGCTACGGGAATCACAAACTTTAACACAAGTATTCTTTAAATTCACAACTACTCAACTAGCATTACTTTAATATTATCACCTCCATATCTCAAAACAATTATAATGCTTCAATCTTTTCTTAGTATTCAACACTCAAAAGAAAGTTTCACAAATCTTGAATACCGAGCTTATTATTATTAAGCAAATTACCATGCTATTAAGAGACTCTCAAAATAATTTAAGTGAAGTATGAGAGATCAATAGTTTCTTTAAAAAATCCACCACCATGCTCTAAAATATCTAAGTGAAGCAAATAGAGCAAAATTATAACACTCAAAAGATATAAGTGAAGCACATAGAGCAAAACTACTTAGCTCAAAAGATATAAGTGAAGCACATAGAGTATTCTATCAAATTTTAATTCACGTATGGCTCTCTCAAAAGGTGTGTACATAAAGGATGATTGTGGCATACTAAGACACAAAGACACAAATAATACAAGACGCTCCAAGAAAAACACATATCATGTTGGTGAATAAAAATATAGCTCCAAGTAAATTACCGATGGAAGTGGACGAAAGAGGGGATGCCTTCCGGGGCATCCCCAAGCTTTGAATTTTTGGTGTCCTTGGATTATCTTGGGGGTTCCATGGGCATCCCCAATCTTAGGCTGTTGCCACTCCTTGTTCCATGATCCATCAAAAGAATTCACCCAAAACTTGAAAACTTCACAACACAAAACTCAAAATAGAAAACTCATGAGCTCCGTTAGCGAAAGAAAACAAAAGACCACTGCAAGGTACTGTAATGAACTCATTATTTATTTATATTGGTGTTAAAACTACTGTATTCCAACTTCTCTATGGATTATAAACTATTTTACTAGCCATAGATTCATCAAAATAAGAAAACAACACACGAAAAACAGAATCTGTCAAAAACAGAAAAGTCTGTAGTAATCTGTAGGTAGCGCAAATTCTGGAACCCCAAAAATTCTAAAATAAATTTCTGGACGTGAGGAATTTACCTATTAATCATATGAAAAAATAATTAACTAAATAGCACTTTCCAAATAAAAATGACAGCAGTTCTCGTGAGCACTAAACTTTCTGTTTTTTACAGCATGTTCAACAAGACTTTCCCCAAGTCTTCCCAATGGTTCTACTTGGCACAAACCCTAATTAAACACAAAAAACACAACCAAAACAGAGGATAACTAATTTATTTATTACTAATCAGGATCAAAAAGCAAGGAATAAAAATAAAATTGGGTTGCCTCCCAACAAGCACTATCGTTTAACACCCCTAGCTAGGCATAAAAGCGAGGATAGATCTAGGTATTGCCATCTTTGGTAGGCAATCCATAAGTGGCTATCATGATAGTTTCATATGGTAATTTTATTTTTTTCTAGGAAAGTGTTCCATGCCCTTTTTTAATGGAAATTAAAATCTAATATTCCCTTCTTTCATATCAATAATCGCACCAACCGTTCTAAGGAAAGGTCTACCAAGAATAATAGGGCAAGAAGGATTGCAATCTATATCAAGAACAATGAAATCTACGGGCACATAATTCCTATTTGCAACAATAAGAACATCATTAATCCTTCACATAGGTTTCTTAATAGTGGAATCCGTAAGATGCAAGTTTAGAGAGCAATCATCAAAATCGCGGAAATCTAGTAAATCACACAAAGTCTTGGGAATAGTAGAGACACTAGCACCCAAATCACACAAAGCATAAAAATCATGATCTTTAATTTTAATTTTAATAGTTGGTTCACACTCATCATAGAGTTTTCTAGGGATAGAAACTTTCAACTCAAGTTTTTCTTCATAAGATTGCATCAAGGCATCAACAATATTTTCGGTGAAGGCTTTATTTTGACTACAAGCATGTGGAGAATTTAGCACGGATTGCAACAAGGAAATACAATCAATTAAAGAGCAACTTTTATAATTAAATTCCCTGAAATCCAATATAGTGGGTTTAGCAACATCTAGATTTTTATTTCTTTCAATCCCACTTTCATCAATTTCATTATTAAGATCTAAATACTCCGAATTTTTACAACGCCTTCTAGGTAAAGGAAGATCATATTCAGTTTCATAAAGATTCATATTGCAAAACAAAGATTTAATAGGGGACACACCAATAACTTTTAGATCTTCATCTTGATTTTCATAGGAATTGGAAGAACACGCTTTAATAAAGGCATCTTTGGAAGCACGCATCCTAGCGGTTCTTTCCTTGCACTCATCAATGGAAATTCTTATGCCTTTGAGAGACTCATTGATATCATGCTTAGGAGGAATAGATCTAAGCTTTAAATAATCAATCCCAATAGAAATTCTATCAACGTTTCTAGCCAAATCATCAACTTTAAGCAATTTCTCTTCAAGCAAAGCATTAAAATTGTTTTGTGAATTCATAAACTCTTTAACACTATTCTCAAATTGAGAGGGCATCTTATTATAATTTCCATAAGAGTTGTTGTAGGAATTACCATAATTATTAGAAGCATTACTAGGATATGGCCTAGGATTAAAATTCCCTCTATAAGCTTTGTTACCAAAATTATTCCTACCAACAAAATTCACATCCATAGATTCATTGTTATTCTCAATCAAAGTAGACCAAGGCATATCATTAGGATCAGAAGAAACAGTTTTAGTAGCAAATAATTTCATAAGTTCATCCATCTTTCCACTCAAAACATTAATTTCTTCTATCGCATGCACTTTTTTATTAGAAGATCTTTCAGTATGCCATTGAGAATAATTAACCATAATATTATCTAGGATTTTAGTAGCATCTCCTAAAGTGATTTCCATAAAAGTGCCTCCCGCAGCCAAATCTAAAAGATTTCTAGAAGCAAAATTCAATCCGGCATAAAAAATTTGTATAATCATCCACAAATTCAAACCATGAGTAGGGCAATTACGTATCATTAATTTCATTCTCTCCTAAGCTTGGGCAACATGTTCATGATCAAGTTGTTTAAAGTTCATAATATCGTTTCTAAGAGAGATGATCTTAGCGGGAGGAAAATACTTAGAGATAAAAGCATCTTTGCACTTGTTCCATGAATCAATACTATTCTTAGGCAAAGACAAAAACCAAGCTTTAGCACGATCTCTAAGCAAAAAAGGAAATAGCTTCAATTTAACGACATTATTATTGACATCTTTTTTCTTTTGCATATCACATAAATCAACGAAGCTATTCAGATGAGTAGCGGCATCTTCACTAGGAAGGCCGACGAATTGATCTTTCATAACAAGATTCAGCATCGGAAAAGGAGCAATCGGAGTGCTAAGGAAATCATTATTATTGGTATTGGTGAAGTCACACAATTTAGTAGTATCTTGAGCCATCGCGACAAACAAGCAATCTAACACACGAGCAAACAAGAGGCAAACGGGCAAAAGAGGCAAATAGAGAGGGAGGATAGAGAGAGAGGGCGAATAAAACGACAAGGGTGAATTGGGGGGAGAGGAAAATGAGAGGCAAATGGCAAATAATGTAATGCGAGAGATAGGGATTGTGATGGGTACTTGGTATGTTGACTTTTTGCGTAGACTCCCCGGCAACGGTGCTAGAAATCCTTCTTGCTACGTCTTGAGCTTGCGTTGGTTTTCCCCGAAGAGGAAGGGATGATGCATCAGAGTAGCATAAGTATTTCCCTTAGTTTTTGAGAACAAGGTATCAATCCAGTAGGAGGCCATGTTCAAGTCCCTCATACCTGCACAAAACGATAGCTACTCGCAACCAACGCGATTAGGGGTTGTCAATCCCTTCACGGTCACTTACGAGAGTGAGATCTGATAGATATAATATTTTTGGTATTTTCGGTATAAAGATGCAAAGTAAAAAGTAAAACAAAAGTAAAAAAGCAAAGCAAGATTAAAAGTGATAGAGATTGATATGATGAGAATAGACTCGGGGGCCATAGGTTTCACTAGTGGCTTCTCTCAAGAGCATAAGTATTCTACGGTGGGTGAACAAATTATTGTTGAGCAATTGACAGAATTGAGCATAGTTATGAGAATATCTAGGCATGATCATGTATATAGGCATCACGTCCGTGACAAGTAGATCGAAACGATTCTGCATCTACTACTATTAATCCACTCATCGACCGCTATCCAACATGCATCTAGAGTATTAAGTTAAAAACAGAGTAACGCCTTAAGCAAGATGACATGATGTAGAGAGATAAATTCATGCAATATGAAATAAACCCCATCTTGTTATCCTTGATGGCAACGATGCAATACGTGCCTTCCTGCCCCTTCTGTCATTGGGAAAGGACACCGCAAGATCAAACCCAAAGCTAAGCACTTCTCCCATGGCAAGAACTACCAATCTAGTTGGCCAAACCAAACGGATAATTCGAAGAGACTTGCAAAGATAACCAATCATACATAAAAGAATCCAGAGAAGATTCAAATATTATTCATAGATAGACTTGATCATAAACCCACAATTCATCGGTCTCAACAAACACACCACAAAAAGAAGATTACATCGAATAGATCTCCACAAGAGAGGGGGAGAACTTTGTATTGAGATTCAAAGAGAGAGAAGAAGCCATCTAGCTACTAACTATGGACCCGAAGGTCTGAGGTAAACTACTCACACTTCATCGGAGAGGCTAGGATGATGTAGAAGCCCTCCGTGATGACAGCCCTCTTCCGGCGGAGCTCTGGAACATGCCCCAATATGGGATCTCGTGGATACAGAAAGTTGCGGCGGTGGAATTAGGTTTTTGGCTCCTGTTTTGATCGTTTAGGGGTACGTGTGTATATATAGGAGGAAGAAGTACGCCGGAGGAGCAACGAGGGGCCCACGAGGCAGGGGGGCGCGCCCTAGGGGGGGCGTGCCCCCCACCCTCATGACTGCCTCTTTTGTTCCTTGGAGCAGGGTCCAAGTCTCCTGGATCACGTTCGGTGAGAAAATCATGTTCCCAGAGATTTTATTCCGTTTGGACTCCGTTTGATATTCCGTTTCTTCGAAACACTGAAATAGGCAAAAAACAGCAATTCTGGGTTGGGCCTTTGGTTAATAGGTTAGTCCCAAAAATAATATAAAAGTGGAAAATAAAGCCCAATATAGTCCAAAACAGTAGATAATATAGCATGGAGCAATCGAAAATTATAGATATGTTGGAGACGTATCATTCACTCATATGGTTGGTGGAGTCACTCAAATGGCGCTCAACCTCACATAGGATGTGTGGCATGCTCTCAAGTGTGGGGCTAGTGGTGGTCACACTCATCCTCTCATAGGAAATGCACTCAATGTCACATATGGTGGAGTCACTCATGTCACTCATGTGGTGGTGGCTCTCCTCACATGGGAATTGGGGCATCTCTCCAAATGTGGGTGTCGGAGAGATGTAGGTGCAAATGTCTCCATGCTCAATCATGTCGTGGTTGTAGCCGTGGATGAAGGCCGAAGATGGCACATCATCACTTTCCTCCAAGACGAAAGATAAGGTCTCATGTGCGGTATCGTAGCTTGACTCGGAGTATGACTCCAATATGGGCACTGTCTTCATGTTGTTGAAGAGGTTCATGCTCGTCACCATAGTTGAAGTGGATGGCCCTTGCTCGACCTTCTTGTCGTCGTCTTGTTGTAGGAGGCCCATATGATGTGGCACCTTGTAGCTCGTCTCCATGACCGAAGGGAAATTCCCATGCTCGGCCATCTTCCTTGAGGGGCTTCCGAAGATGGAAATGTCGCCCTCGCTCATAGGTGGTCGCCTTGTACTTGATGATGTCGATGTAGGCAGACTCACGGGAAGTAGGCGAAGATGTCGTACGTCCAAAGGTGAAGATGCCTTGATAGCACTTGGCGAAGATGCCAAAGTGGTGGTGGTAGTAGTCGTTGCACCGTCTTGGTGCTGCTCGTCTCACGGTCTTCTCTTGTGCTCATGAAGTTTGGACTTGGCGTGAAGTAGGGCTTGTTGGGACTTGTGCATTTGTGCTTGGTGAGCATCGTCATGATGATGTTGGTGTTGTCGCACTTAAGCTCGTAGTAGATGTCGCTCGTCGTCGTCGTGCACATGTTGCTTGGAGGTGACTTGCCCTTCATGACGAGGTGTATCACGAACGTGATGGTGGTCGCCATGGAGATGTGGACGTGGACGACTTGCGCCTGTATCTCTTGGGGCGCTCCGAAGAGGATCGATGTGCTCGTCGCTGTCTTGAAGATGACAAAGGGGAAGTAGACTTGATCAAGGCCCGAATCTCCTCCATCCTTGCATCTTGCTCCTTCTTTTGTGTGGAAATCTTGTTGTCGATGTAGTCCCTTTTCCTCGCTTCGGAGTGGCGAATGTCAATGGAGAGGTTCTCGATGCGCTCTCGCAATCTTGATTGTGCGCCTTGCATTTGTCATTGTAGATCGAAGATTGAAGCTTTGGTGATGTAGTTGTTCACGCCGTCGTTGTTGTGGAAGACCGGAGATGAAATGCCTTGCCTATCCATCACTCCAAGAGAAAATTGTGAGTGGTAGAAAGAGAAGAACGAATACCAAATGTACCTTGACCGAAGTTGAAAGTGGATCAATGATCACTCCAATGTGGACAAGGAAATAGCACAATTGGTACCAATTCTTGTCGGTTTCTCACACCTACACAAATAAGGCTTATGGTGGAGCTCGGTGAGGGTAGTGGCACAAAAATTTGATGTAAAATGTTAGCAAGAGTCAATAATGTTGAAAGAGATTCACAAATTCGCAAGTGTAACAAGTAGACCAATAGCAATATGGGTGGCACACGGAAACACACACACGGATAGATAAATGGGGTCGTGCAACCAAGGATGAGCACAAAATGTGGAATCCACAGAAGACACTCATGTTGCACAACTCAAGAGAGACGCTAGCATGATTGCTCAATAGGCGTATATGGCACTTGTGCACAACCTATAAGATGCAAAATGTATGAACTTTCTATCCCAAGTATGCTATGTACGTATGTTCCGGTGGTATGATCCAAGATGATCGGATATGACAATGTGGTATAATGCTATGGCTATTGCTTACAAGCTTCTTTGCTCTTTCTCTTTTGCTTAAAAGCTTACTCTCTTTTTTCTTTTTTTTGTATGGCCACAATGCGAAATGCACAAAGCAAGATAGAAATTGGGTATATACGGGAACAATCTTGTGGCACAAGGGATGATATGATACCAATATGATATGGTATGTATGCAATGGGAGGTGTAGCTTGATGATCACTAATGTGCACAAGTAATGTTGTCGGCAATACTCAAATGGCTAGTCTCGATAGGCAAGTAATGCAAAATGGGCTAGGGGTTATAAATGCAATGGCTAGGGAATGTAAAATGGAGGGATACCATGATACCAAGATGATATGGAGGTTACCGTCCATGTCGATGATGAGTGGCGGTGATCTTGATGGAGATACCAAGATGATGGAGACTCGTCCCTAAGTAGCCGAAACACCTTAGGAAACGGAAAAACTGCGAACTCAAAATCTCAAATGTCAAATGTCAAATGGTGGTAGCAGGAATACGGTGGTGGTTTTGTGGAAGCTCAATGATGGGTTATATGAGTAGGCAATGCGGAAGTGGAGGGTAAGGTGGTGTACTATACACGGTGTCGGAGTTGAAAGCACGGTCCCTAAGTAGCCAAAACACCTTAGGAGACACAACTCACAACACAAACAAAATTGGGTTAAGTTGGGGTGGTGGAAGTGTATGGTGGGAAAGCCTATGCGGAAGTTATGATGGTGGTGGTGGTTGATGAAGAAGCAATCATCCCTAAGTAGCCTAAACACCTTAGGAGACTTGAATCACTACTCGAGCAACCACAAATGCTACAAGGAACAAAATTGGTTAGGTTGCGGAAGTCGGTGGTGGTTATGCGGAGGTTGTGTTGGAAGCCCTAGGCAAAGATGCCAAAGTTGCAAAAATTTGATGGAGTCAAATGGTTATGGTAGTATTTTTGTTGGAAGGGGGATGTCAAGAGCTTTTCAATGAGCTGAAGAACATCAAAAATGGACTCCGGATGAATTAGTTATGGACAAAACGGTTAAACGGGGAAGCTGAAATATACACGGGCCGGACATCCGGGGGCTGATGTCCAGAACCGTGCAGGTTTTATGCTTCAGGAGCCGAATGTCCGGCTTGGGGCCCGGATGTCTGGCCCGATGGCCCGGATGTCCGGCTTGAGGCCTGGATGTCTGGCCCGACGATTCTAGATCTCGATTGGGACATCAAAACTCGATTTGGGGGCGGAAATAGATGAATTTGGGGGCAAAATTGATGGGATTTCGTGGATGGAAAGTTGGGGATATGCTAGATCCACTCGAAACCAAGCAAATCCATGGATCAAAATCAACAAAACTTCGTCAAACCAACAAATCACAAAAAAAATTTGGGGCTATTTTTGGTGGGGATTTTTGAAATTGGGGAAGAACACAACAAAATTAGGCTAGAAAACACAAAGGGCAGGCTCCGAAATTGTGATCAACTTGGCTCATGATACCAAGATGATGTAGGGTAGAACCCTAATCGCCCAATCTTTCACGAAAGGAGCGGATCCCGCGAAGAACACGAGGAACACGAGGGGAAAACAAGGGAAATCATGAGGGGAAACCCGAGAGAATCACTCAACCAACAAGAAATAGTCACACATGTGCTAGATCCTCGAGTAAATAAAGTAAGATACACGATCCACGATCAACTAGGGACGATACACGGTAACCGGTCTTCTCCGTGAGGAGGTCTTGAAGTTCTTCTCCAAAAGGAGGTCTTGAATCCAAAGGGATCTTCTCCATAGAGGCCGCGGTCTCTCTCGTGGAGTAGATCCGATGTGGATGAGCAATGCTCTATCTCTAAAATGATCTAAACCAATGCTAACTCTAACTAGGAGGAGGTGGGGAAGTATATATAGTGCTAGCCCACGAAGGGGTAAGTGAGAGGGGGATACATGGGCCCTTGGCCCGATCTCTGCACACAGGCAGTTGCCGGATGTCCGGGCTGGGGGCCGGATGTCCGGTGGCTCACGAAGAGCCGGATGTCCGCGCCTCTGGCCGGATGTCTGGGCTAGAGTTGCCCGATTCTTCTGCTCTCTGGTTGGAGGGTGCCGGATTTCCGGGGGCGAGGCCGGATGTCCGGGACTTGGCGAGGCGCCGGATGTCCGTGGTTGACGCCTGATGTCCGGGGCCTGTAGCACTTGGCGGCTGGGAGGCTGTTGTTGTAGGGGTCCTCTCCAGCGGCCGGATGTCCGGTCCTGGGGCCGGATGTCCGGGTCCTGGAGCTGTCTCCGTCTCCTTCCGTCGTCGCTTCCGCGCACACTTGGTCTTGGTCCTTGGGTTCTCCATGGTCTCCTCGGGTGTACCTGAGTATGCACAAGGTCCGCACTTGAAGTAGCATCCATGTCTTACATGCGGAAAGGGAAGATTCGGGAAGGAGCGATTTCACCTTAGGCCCAAAGGCATATGCTTGACTGTACATGGGGATGATCGTAGGATGCTCCGCATCACGACGGAGCGACGGACTGACGGAAAGGAAGATACGGTGCACCCCTACCTAGCGCGCCAAATGTCGGATGTAGGGTTCCGGCTAAACCTTAAGGTTCGAACACTGGGGTGCGCGCGAAGTCTTTCCCTTCTACCAATCTACACTCTAGCTTGCTAAGATCATGCGGACGAACTCGATGAACTCATAACATAGAAAGACACGGGGTTTATACTAGTTTGGGCCACCGTTGTGGTGTAATACCCTACTCCAGTGTGGTGGTGGATTGCCTCTTGGGCTGAAGATGAACAGTACAAGGGAAGAACAGCTTCCTGAGGTTGAGGTGTTCTTGTGTGTATGAACTTGTAGTGCCGGGATTCGATGATCCCCTCACCTACTATGGTGGCTAGTCCTATTTATAGAGGCCCTGG
Source organism: Triticum urartu (assembly GCF_003073215.2). Classification (NCBI taxonomy): domain Eukaryota; kingdom Viridiplantae; phylum Streptophyta; class Magnoliopsida; order Poales; family Poaceae; genus Triticum; species Triticum urartu. The sequence continues at coordinate 363,063,263 of NC_053028.1, forward strand.
TCCTCTTCCCAAATATCGAGCGGGAAGGGAGCCAACAATGGCGGGAAAATTTGAAGGGGGACAGCTAGTACGAGCCGTCCTGACAAAAGTAGTCTTCGCCTGCACAAAGCTCTGGTGATGACACCGTCTTGGGCTCCACGATGACCTCCGTCTTGCAGTCCTCCTAGTCTTGCTCTTGTTGCACCGAAATGGCAACCTTTGCCTGAGGCCTTGGTACTCCACGGTTGCGCTTTTCTCCTTTGCACCAAAGAGGAAACAAGGACGCTGCGCGCGCTGGTACCCGCCTGGTCTCCATTGTCATGGCTCACGTCACAAGAGCCTCGTGAGGTTCGCCTCGCCTTGATATCTCTGCTCCTCGCATGCCTGCCTGAGCAGGCCAGTCCTGAGGAGGTCTTGATGTCGTCCGCCTCGCGAGGCTTGGCCCCTCGCGAGGGTCTTGGGTGCCTTGTTGGTGAAGATGGGCCGTACGGCCTGCTGGCTCTGCCACGCCGCGGGCCGCAGGCAGGCAAGTCTGGGGACCCCCATTCCCAAAACGCCGACAGACATTTCCCTGAAGGGATAGACACAGGAACGAAGTGAATCACATGTCGGCCAGTCTAAGTGTTCCGAAACAGTAGTGTTGTGCTAGCAGGACTCCGGTGAACCGGGCTGTAGCGGACTACTGTGGCTCATGGAAGTACAAGACTACATTTCCCCATAAGAGAGGCTACCAAGGATAAACAACTAGATTGTCGGATCCCACACATACCAATCATTTCAATCATACACACAATATGCTCGATATGTGTAAGTACAACATGGCCTCACAACAAAACTCTACGACTCGAAGTATTTATTCAATAGGCTCCGAGGAGCAAGATATTACAAACATGGGTCTCATGACCCAATATTCAGAGCATACAGATCAAAGCACATGCGGAATATTAACATGTCTGAGTACAGACATCTACAAATGAAAAAGGCTGAGAAGCATGACTATCTACCAGATCCTGCCGAGGGCACAAGATCGTAGCTGAGGTATCAAGCTAAACGTCGAAGTCCATGCGGAACAACTAGCGAGACTGAAGTCTCTCTGCAAAATATAAATTAAGCAAACGTGTGTACAAATGTACTCAGTAAGACTTACATCAGAACTAGCTACATATGCATCCGTATCAACAAAGGGGGTGGTGGAGTTTGACTGCAACAAGCCAGCTTTGACTCAGTGGCTATCCTAAACTATGACTACAAGTAATTCTTTTGAGGTGGCGCACACGAGTCCACATATTCGCCATATCAATACACCACTATGGATCCACTCTCGTCTCCCTACGGGAACGACATCCATGGCACTCACGCTTATCTTGCGCATTTTAGAGTATCCACTTTGACTTGTCTATGAACTGTATAGGCAACCAAGTAGTCCTTTACTGCGGACGCGGCTATTCGAATAGATGATGTTAACCCTGTGGGGGTGTACTTCTTCATACACGCTCTCACCACTTACCGTCGTTTACACGACATGTACTCAGCAACCTTCAAGCGGAAGCCCAACGAGGGTGTCGGTCATGGCCTACCTAAACACTCAAGTCTCTAGTCCAGGTTTATCGCCTATCCTGGTTCAGGTTTCCACATACGGCCCCGAACGATGTGTATAGGGTTCCGAGACACCAAACGGGCGCCCGGCATGCCCGGCCACGATGTATCTACCGCATCATAGCCCACCCCTAGGGTCAGCGCTACACACGGCCGCCAACACATATCCTACAAACACCAGGAACTAGTTGCAACTCCTAGACAGAGGAATAGGGTGGTTAAGAGGCCGAGAGGGTCAATTAAGGATCCCAACGCATGGTAGTAACTGGTTCTTAAATCACACATACATATCTCGGTGCTTAAGGACGGTTCCAATGAAACAACCCACCATGTACTCCTACATGGCCTCTCATCGATACCTTTACCTAATCATGTTCAACACACTTAGCTCACACACAGTAGGACATGTTCACAACTTTCCAATTCATCCCCGATGAATCACACCTAACACAACTCTAAGAAATAGCAGGCATGACAAACAAGCATGAATGAGTAGGCACATCAAGGCTCAAACAACTGCTACTCATGCTAGTGGGTTTCATCTATTTACTGTGGCAAAGACAGGTCATGCAGAGGAAAGGGATTCAACTACCACAGCATGTAATAGTTGAATCGTTGTTGTCGTAATGCAGTAAAAGAGAGAAGGAGCGAGCAAGTGGGTTTGTATCGGAATGAACAAGGGGGTTTTGGTTGCCTGGCACTTCTGAAGATAGTATAGCTCTTCATCGGTGTCATCAAACTCATCGTCAGAACATACGTCTACTGAGGGGGAACAGGTACCGGCAACAGAGAGAGAGAGAGCACAATCAATGCAATGCATAATATGATGCATGATCATGACATGGAAGGATGTTGTGAGTTGAACTAATGCAACTAAAGCCAGATTAAGTAAGTTGGTTTGAACCAAAGATTCAAATTCAACTCCATGTGTGATTATTTAAATGCCACTTGTTTGATTAACCTGATCAGCAGGCATATGTTATTCAAACATGCACGATAATGCCATAATCAGATAATTTGGATTTTTCTGATCATTTTTCATATATAAATTATTTGATTTGGAGCTACGGTTGATTTTCTATGAATTTTAGAAGCTTTGGATATTTTCTGAAATAAATAAATCATTTCTGATTTATCTAAAATCCTAGAAAACATTTACTACGTAAGCATGACATCAGTGTGACATCAGCAAGTCAATAGAGGTGGTCTAGGTCAAACCTGACCAGTGGGACCCGCACGTCAGTGTAACAGGGCAGGGACAGAGGCTGACTAGTGGGTCCGGGTCAACGATGACGTGGCATGGTCAAACTGACACGTGGGGCCGACTATATTTATCTAAACTAAAAAGGGAATAATCCCGGGGTTAATTAAGGCATGGGGCCCATAGTCAGTGAGAGAGGGGGTTAGTTAGTGGCGTCATTAGCCACTAATGACGGCGCCACGTTGACACGGCTGAGTTAAGCCGCCGACGAACTTCCCGCACGGAGGAGTCCACACTGGACGGCGCTACAGGAGGCGGCTGGGCGAGAGAAGGGCACATGGAGGAGGCCCTCACTCGCGTGCATCCAACGGAGCAAGTGGGAGGTCGCGGGGTGGTCGGAGCTCGCCGGAAGTGAGCTCGCGGCGGCGGCGGAGTTCGGGAGTGTGGGGTTGGCGCTGTGGTGCGCGGGAGGGTGAGTTAGCGTGTGCGTTAGGCTCCTAGTGGCTTCCTGAGCACGGTGACGCGCTCCGAATCGAGATCAAGCGGCTGCAGTGACGGCGCCGACATGGCCGGTGGCAGGGGAAGCTCGGCCACGGCAGTTGATGATGCTAGGGGTCGAAAGGGACGGAGGTAACGAGGGAGAAAGGACGGAGATCTCACAGTGCGTCGCCGGGTAGGCTCTGCGTGCTCGGGGAAGGCTTGAAGCAGGTGAATCGGTGGCGGCGATCGACGATGCCCGATCTTGAAGATGAAGATGATGGCAACGATTCATGGCCTCCGAGCTCGCATGCGTCAGTGTGGAGATGATACGGACGTCTACAGGGCGTCTGGACACAATGGAGAGGTGAGGCGATGGCTATGGCTGCGGCGAATGTCGTCGGTGGCGATGGCGGTGCTTGGGCGAGAGAGAGGGAGCTGAGGGGAGGAGGGCCTTGGGGAAGAGTGAGAGGGTTCGGGGGTGCGTGTCGACGTCTAGAGCGTCGAGGGGGAGCGGCAAGCAGGAGGTGGCCGGGGCGCGCGGCCGCGCGCACGGGGCACACGCCTGACGTCCTTCTGTCGCGAGGAAGACGAAAGGGGGGAGACCAGTGGGCTGGGCTGCACAGGAGCTGGGCCGGCTCTGCTGCAGGTAAGAAGCCGAGGTAAAAACTTTCTCTCTCTTTCCTTAATTATAGTTTCTGTTTTCTATTTCTGACATTTGTTTTAATTTGGTTTTTGAACCAATCTATTTTTTGTGCTCCTGACAATTTTTGCAGGGACTAAATGGATTATTCCAAGCCCCTCAGCAATTATCAGAATTATTGGACATATAGTTAATATATCACATATATAAATCCAATACAGATGATTATTCGATTAACTCAAATGCCCAAGATAAATATTTCGGTGACTCCAAAAATATTGGTTTGAATTTTACCTCTTGCCAATATTTTTATAGCTGAACAGGAACATTTTCTTGGGTTTATTTGAAGCAATTTTTAATGTTGATCATTTTTAGAAATGATTTCTGAGGCTTTCCACTTTCCCCAGTTCAACTTTCATGAATTTAAACATGATGCAAGATGATTAATGGAAGGACAAGCAGTGACTAGCTAGGGATGTGACAACTCACCCCCACTAAACAAGAATCTTGTCCCAACATTCAAGCGTAGGGTAAGATGGAAGGGAAACGCAAACTAACACAATCTTCATGATCCAGGTGGCACTTCATAATAATGTTGATTCGATCACCATCATTGTCTCGATGTCTTGCCCCGAGAACTCCAACTAATATGACAATGAGAGGAAAGAGGAAACTCTAGAAGGATCGATCTTATCGAAGATCGAGCAACTCAAGATCAACTCATGGAAAGAGGCATAATAACATCGAGCTGAGTCACAAGGCACACATCAAGGGTGATGGAAAGGAAACAGATGATGAAGGTTCAAATTGATAGGCAACCATTCCACGCTTGGGTAAGATGGCGTGCGGTCTCAACGTAGCGAGGGTTAACTGTCACGATTCCAAAACGGGACACCTCGGGGAAGGTGACTCATAGAATTATTACCTTAAGTGGCAAAAAGAATTACTTTTGATACAAAGATCATTGAAACTCTTTATACCAGCCTAAGGCAATCACAAACGATCATGTGAACAAATTCGAAAGAATGGCATACTCATACCAGAATGGATGATGTGGACTACCTTGTTGAAGACAACGCAAGGGATGATTTTTGCTTATCATCGGAAATGTATGGGACCCATGGTAAGTCCACTTTTGAAAATGATCCTAATTAGTAATTACTAAGAAGGGTAGTCCATAGTAGGATGACACAATGGCGGTGCAAGCTGGGAACAAAATGCAAATGCTGGGAATGATTCTAGTAACTGGGGAGAAACCCAATAACAGAGAGAGATACCACAATTGGAAAGGTTATAGCATAACCGAGGAAACTGAGAGTGGATCCCAATTAATGCCAACGATAAATCCTAGTGCTTGCGTGTGCTATCAAGAACTTGAGCATTTCCATATTCATCAAGGTTTTACCAATATCCGTGTCAAGGATCCTGGCAATACAACATACTACCATGATGAAAAGTCATGGACGATGCAGATGCAAAGGGAGATAACACCTTCTCAGATTTCTCCTTAGCGAGGCCAAGGAAACAAAATCTAATGATCGACTGAGAGACATTTAGCACTCTTCTTCTAATGTTCTCCTTGATGTGCTAGCGTAACCCATTTATTGATATGGTTTGGTATCTAGAACATCAGATAGAAGGTCGGACTTCGGGAGCGCAAGAATTCATAAGGAACAACTAGGGAGTAAATCCTATGAAATCCTTATGGGGAGGTGGCCAACTTCTTCAAGCAAGATACTACAATAATAGCTCTTCCGATTGGGTGTGTTGGCCACGACATCCACTCTACCAGTTACAGAGAGACCAATATTATAGCTCTCGGGAAACGTTCCAACCATCACAACCGCCTGAGATTCAGATCTGGTTGGTGTCAGGATATTCCAGACTCATCGAGTCTAGAAAGAAAAATGAAAGTTTGCAACCAAATTGACAAGATGATGTTGCGAGATTCTCGGGAGATGAACTATGATAGCAAGCTCCAAAACATGAGCTAGTTCTGCTACAACATGTGAACAAGCTGTCCCAGACAAGTATGACCACATAGTAGTCTTAAAGTAAAACACTACCGAGTTCTGATTAGAAACCATCATTGAAATAACGAAGTCTTGTGCATGTCCGTCTGGGCCCTTCGGGAATAACATTTAAACTTCTTATCCTTGAACAAATCAATCAGGGGCTTCGTGTGCTAGGGATACATATAGAATGAAGGTTGCAACTCTCCAAACCATAGAATACTTCGCACATGTGCATGACTGACTTGGGATGATTCCAGAGGAAGCAAAACTAACTTTCTCGAATTCATGGCGGCAACTTTCACCAAGTGCACGTGAATCAAAGGTAGTCACTTCTTTCGTCCAAACATATGCTTCATGAACGAAACACGAAGAAATGCTTACACAAGTTTCCAACACTAGCTTGATGTTCGACATGAATCATGGAGAGGATAAGATGCTACTGATGGGCTCAACAACAAATCATAAAGATTTCCATGAAGATGGAATTCCACAACTATGTGAACAAAGCAATAACATTAGTCAGAACAAATGATATAATGGTGTATGCTCGAGGATCAACCATGAGTAAGACAACACTATGAACATCATTGGTTCTGATTTGATTTGGTGATAGCCCATAGTCAAATCAAGTTTTGATAAGACAATAGGTCCAACAACTGATCACAGGGACCAATCGATGAAGATATCATCTTTCTTCAACTAACACACAACACAAAGATATCCCTTTCAAACGAACTAAATTAGGTAAGCTTTTATCTTCCAACTCTCCATGTTGTTGTTTAGCTTCACCAACTAGCTCAGGGGTATCCAACACGAATTATTGGAGAAGGAGTAGTTTACAAGAAACCAACTTGATCACGAACTCAAGATAGCGGTCAGGTGACAACCTGGTAACACTTCCGAGAAGATATTCGGAAAATCACGAACCATCGATATGTTACTAAGCTCGAGAACAATCTTGCCTTTCAAGGCGGGATGTTGTGAACAAAAGAGCAAGGGTTTGACAAAATCCTAACTCATCGATCGAAGAGTGCACCAACAGAAATGGACTAGGTAGCACAATCAGTCCTAGGATGGTGATTCAATAACCAACACGCTAGGAGTGAGAGTATTATCCATTAACTACCAAGCAACAAGGTTGCTAGGAGTATTCATTTCACACATCACAGTTCACTTGTCGGCATTCTGGTTACAACAACACGGAACCAAGGAATCAATAATGATGGTGAGAAGTATCACTGCGTCAAGAATTCATAAGAGTGGTGCAATTCTCATGACAATCCTGACATGAAGGGGTAATACTCCAAGGTAGAACAGAACAAAAGTTGGATTGGCATTTTGATCTACGAATTACAACTACTTTGACCAGTCCAAGAAATGGATGAGGTGCTGGAGTTTGTTTCTCCTAGACATTCCAGAATAGAATGGCTTGACGGACTACAATAATAATAGGCATTGATAACACGAATGCACAACTAGTCCTGACTATCAATTGATAGACAGAGGTCTGAATACAGCTAAAGAGAGACAACTCAAAGGAACATATGGTTTTCTGAGTTATGGATGCATAGGTTAGTATGTCGAGCAAAGCTCAAACATTTTTCTTCTGGATAACCCATGCAGAAGAGGGAGGACTGGCAGATTCACAATTTTGAATGGAGAACTCATCAAGAGCACTCTTGTTGTGATCATTGGCTTAACGAGTTTCTGCCATAATGGTTCGTGGTATTAGGAAGAATGATATATCACGGACATCAAAGACTATCACAAAGGTTACTAATATCCGAAAGGAACTAGCAACACTATCAACATGAGTTAAGTTGGGTGAATCTTGGGTTCAAGAACCCAGAAATAGAATACCTACATACTATATGGCATCACAAGATGCTTTCGAGAATGATCACACTGGGAACACAATACATGGCTAGATTACTAGATGATACTCTAGACACCTAGGGTCATAATAATAGATCCAACATTTATGTCGGGGCAATAGAGTACCTCAACTCACCGATTAGTGTGGTCGAACTGGCCCAAAGGGACATCGGGAACTGGGAGGAAGGATTTGCAAATGCATTAGATTCTTTAGAAACCTGTGATGACTCGGACAGCATAACAGCTGTAATTGCTCAAATAGATTTGAGACATCCCGCAAATGGTGGCATAACCACTCAGAATCACAATATCAAGGTTTCGAGATCAACTATCAACATACTGAAGTAGTAGAAACTGAACTGAGGCTTGGAACCAATAATCCTATAAGAGTCTACGGATTAGTAACACGTGAACCTGATAGAAAGAAGAGAAGCCTAGTTCTTAATCCCCGTAGAAGAGAAGAGGATGACTCAGGTCAGAAGGGCATAAGGTAAAGGAGTAAAAAAGAGCCTTACATTCCCATCCATAATCAATTCCCTTACATAACTAAATAATTTCTAGACTCAACTTCGACCGGGTTGGCTTGGTAATCCTACAGGAAGTCAGGCTCTGATACCAAAGGTGTCAGGACCCCGATTCCAAGTCACACCGATCTAGCCTGTAACACCTCATATCACTTTGCGGCCTCACGCACGGTATTCCCACGGGTGTCGCCTTACCATGGTCCGGGACTGTTTGCGCCTTTTGGCTCACGTATATGATAGTGTCGCTAGCATCCATATGATAGAGAACCCGGGCCGACATGACTAGTCGTGAACCTAAAGTGGCAATAACTTACAGGGACAGGCATACATGAATCAACCTCGAGCATGTTGGTCAACAGCGTATGAATCCAGGCTGTAGCAACTGGGCTAACAGGACTCCCGGAACCCGGGCTGTAGTAGGCTAACAGGACTCCGGATGTCTCCGTGTGACATTTCCCCGAAGGGACAGACACATGAACGAAGTGAATCACATGCCGGCCAGTCTAAGTGTTCCGGAACAGTAGTGTTGGGCTAGCAGGACTCCGGTGAACCGGGCTGTAGTGGACTACTATGGCTCATGGAAGCACAAGACTACATTTCCCCATAAGAGAGGCTACCAAGGATAAACAACTAGATTGTCGGATCCCACACATACCAAGCATTTCAATCATACACACAATATGCTCGATATGTGTAAATACAGCATGGCATCACAACAAAACTCTACGACTCAAAGTATTTATTCAATAGGCTCCGAGGAGCAAGATATTACAAACATGGGTCTCATGACCCAACATTCAGAGCATATAGATCAAAGCACATGCGGAAGCTTAACATGTTTGAGTACAGACATCTACAAATGAAAAAGGCTGAGAAGCCTGACTATCTACCAGATCCTATCGAGGGCAGAAGATCGTAGCTAAGGTATCAAGCTAAACGTCGAAGTCCACGCGAAACTACTAGCGAGACTGAAGTCTCTCTGCAAAACATAAATTAAGCAAACGTGAGTACAAATGTACTCAGCAAGACTTACATCAGAACTAGCTACATATGCATCAGTATCAACAAAGGGGGTTGTGGAGTTTGACTGCAACAAGCCAGCTTTGACTCAGTGGCTATCCTAAACTATGACTGCAATTAACTCTTTTGAGGTGGCGCACATGAGTCCACATATTCACCATATCAATACACCACTATGGATCTGCTCCCATCTCCCTACAGGAACGCCATCCATAGCACTCACGCTTATCTTGTAGATTTTAGAGTATCCACTTTCACTTGTCTATGAACTATATAGGCAACCAAGTAGTCCTTTACCGCGGACGCGGCTTTGCGAATAGATGATGTTAACCCTGCGGGGGTGTACTTCTTCATACACACTCTCACCACTTACCGTCGTTTACACGACATGTACTCGGCAACCTTCAAGCGGAAGCCCAACGAGGGTGTCGGCCACAGCCTACCTAAACACTCAAGTCTCTACTCCAGGTTTATCACCTATCCAGGTTCCATCCGCAGGGAGTCCGGCCGAGGTTTCCACAGACGGCCCCGAACGATGTGTATAGGGTTCCGAGACACCAAACGGGTGCCCGGCATGCCCAGCCACGGTGTATCTACCGCATCATAGCCCACCCCTGGGGTCAGCGCTATGCACGGCCGCCAACACATATCCTACAAACACCAGAAACTAGTTGCAACTCCTGGACAGAGGACCAGGGTGGTTAAGAAGCCGAGAGGGTCAATTAAGGATCCCAATGCATGGTAGTAACTGGATCTTAAATCACACATACAGATCGCGGTGCTTAAGGACGGTTCCAGTGAAACAACCCACCATGTACTCCTACATGGCCTCTCATCGTTACCTTTACCAAATCGTGTTCAACACACTTATCTCACACACTGTAGCACATGTTCACAACTTTCCAATTCATCCTCGATGAATCAAACCTGACACAACTCTAAGAAATAGCAGGCATGACAAACAAGCATGAATGAGTAGGCACATCAGGGCTCAAACAACTCCTACTCATGCTAGTGGGTTTCATCTATTTACTATGGCAATGACAGGTCATGCAGAGGAAAGGGGTTCAACTACCGCAACATGCAGCAGTTGAATCGTTGTTGTCCTAATGCAGTAAAAGAGAGCGGGAGCGAGCAAGTGGGTTTGTATCAGAATGAACAAGGGGGTTTTGGTTGCCTGGCACTTCTGAAGATAGTATAGCTCTTCATCGGTGTCATCGAACTCATCGTTGGAACATACGTCTACTGAGGGGGAACAGGTACCAGCAAGAGAGAGAGAGAGCACAATCAAGGCAATGCACAATATGATGAATGATCACGATGTGGCAGGATGTTGTGATTTGAGCTAATGCAACTAAAACCAGATTAAATGAAGTTGGTTTGAACCAAAGATTCAAATTCAACTCCATATGTGATTATTTAAATGCCACTTGTTTTATTTAACCTGATCAGCAGGCATAAGTTGTTCTAACATGCATGATAATGCCAGAATCGGATTCTTCGGATTTTTATGATAATTTTTCATATATAAATTATTTGATTTGGAGCTACGGTTGATTTTCTATGAATTTTAGAAGTTTTGGATATTTTCTGAAATAAATAAATCATTTCGGATTTATTTAAAATCCCAGAAAACATTTACTACGTAAGCATGACGTCGGTGTGACATCAGCAAGTCAACAGAAGTGGTCCAGGTCAAACCTGACCAGTGGGACCCGCACGTCAGTGTAACAGGGCAGGGACATAGGCTGACTGGTGGGTCTGGGTCAACGATGACGTGGCATGGTCAAACTGACATGTGGGGCCGACTATATTAATCTAAACTAAACAGGGAATTATCCCGGGGTTAATTAAGGCATGGGGCCCATAGTCAATGGGAGAGGGGGTTAGTTAGTGGCGTCATTAGCCACTAGTAACGGCGCCACGTTCACACGGCCGGAGCTAAGCCGCCGACGACCTTCCCGCGCGGCGGAGTCCACACGGGACGGCACTACAGGAGGCGGCTAGGCGAGAGAAGGGCACAGGGAGGAGGCCCTCGCTCACACGCATCCAACGGAGTAGGTGGGAGGTCGCGGGGTGGTCGGAGCTCGCCGGAGGTGAGCACACGGCGGCGTCGGAGTTCGGGTGAGTGCGGGATTGGCGCTGTGGTGCGCGGGAGGGCGAGTTAGCATGTGCGTTAGGCTCCTAGTGGCTTCCTGAGCGTGGTGACGCGCTCCGAATCGAGCTCAAGCGGCTGAAGTGATGGCGGCGACATGGCCGGTGGCAGGGGAAGCTCGGCCACGGCAGTAGCTGATGCTAGGGGTCGAAAGGGATGGAGGTAACAAGGGAGAATGGACGGAGATCTCACAGCGTGTTGCTGGGTAGGCCCTGCGTGCTCGGGGAAGGCTGGAAGCACGTGAATCGGTGGCGGTGGTCGACGATGCCCGAGCTTGAAGACGAAGACGATGGCGACGATTCATGGCCTCCGAGCTCGCATGCGTCAGCGTGGAGATGATACGGACATCTGCAGGACGTCTGGACACAAGGGAGAGGCGAGGCGATGGCTATGTCCGTGGCGAATGTCGTCGGTGGCGATGGCGGCGCTCGGGTTCGGGCAAGAGAGAGGAAGCAGAGGGGAGGAGGGCCTCGGGGAAGAGTGAGAGGGTTTGGGGGTGCGTGTCGACGTCTAGGGCGTCCAGAGCGTCGAGGGGGAGTGGCAAGCAGGAGGTGGCTGGGGCGAGTGGCCGTGCGCACGGGGCACATGCCCGACGTCCTTCTGTCGCGAGGAAGACGAAAGGGGGGAGACCAGTGGGCTGGGCCGCACAGGAGCTGGGCCGGCTCTGCTGCAGGTAAGAAGCCCGGGTAAAAACTTTCTCTCTCTTTCCTTAATTATAGTTTCTGTTTTCTATTTCTGACATTTGTTTTAATTTGGTTTTTGAACCAAACTATTTTTTCTGCTTCTGACAATTTTTGCAGGGACTAAATGTATTATTCCAAGCCCCTCAACAATTATCAGAATTATTGGACATATAGTTAATATATCACACATATAAATCCAATGCGAATAATTATTAGATTAACTCAAATGCCCAAAATAAATATTTCTGTGACACCAAAAATATTGGTTTGAATTTTACCTCTTGCAAATATTTTTATAGCTTAACAGGAACATTTTCTTGGGTTTATTTGAAGCAATTTTTAATGTTGATCATATTTAGAAATGATTTCTGAGGCTTTCCACTTTCCCCAATTCAACTTTCATGAATTTAAACATGATGCAAGATGATTGATGCAAGGACAAGGAGTCACTAGCTAGGGATGTGACAGTTTCATTCCCTTTGGACTCCGTTTGATATTCCTTTTCTGTGAAACACTGAAATAGGCAAAAAAACAACAATTTGGGCAGGGCCTCCGCTTAATAGGTTAGTCCCAAAAATAATATAAAAGTGTAAAATAAAGCGCATTAACATCCAAAACAGATAATATAATTGCATGGAACAATGAAAAATTATAGATACGTTGGAGACGTATCAATGTATGTTTTGCCACTGAACTCAAGGATTCCCGAGGAGACATTGGGGTAATCTATGCATAGGGGTTGATGCACGTTTTCACCCTTGTTTCTCTGGTAGAACTCTTGGCGCACTCTTTGAGGTTCTTGGCGTTGGATTGAATATTATGAATATGAAGTTGTTTGATGCATATCATATAATTGACCCACAGATACTTGTGGTGACATTGGAGTATCTAGGTGACATTTGGGTTGATTGATGTGTACCATATGGTGTTATTTTAGTATGAACTCTAGGGTTGTTTGTGGCACTTATAGGAATAGCTCAAAAGATTTATTAGAAAGAATAACTTTGAGGTGGTTTCGTACCCAACAAGCAATTTCGTCTTATGTTCTCCATGATACGAACTTTGGAGTGACTCTTTGTCACACGTTGAGGGATTGCCATATGATTGAATTATGTTATCATTGTTGAGAGACTTTGCACTAGTGTAAGTATGAACCCTAGGCCTTGTTTTCAAGCATTGCAATACAGTTTTTGCTCACCTTTGTTACTAGTTACCTTGTTTTTTTTATATTTTTAGATTACAAAAACCTATATCTACTATCCAGATTACACCTGTATCACCATCTCTTCTCCGAACTAGTGCACCTATGCAATTTACTATTGTATTGGGTGTGTTGGGGACACAAGAGACTCTTTGTCATTTGGTTGCACGGTTGTTTAAGAGAGACCATCTTCATCCTATGCCTCCCATGGATTGATAAACTTTAGGTCATCCACTTGAGGGAAAATTTCTACTGTCCTACATAACTCTCGCTTGGAGGCCCAACAAGAGTCTACAAAAAGAAGGTTGTGTAGCAGACATCAAGCTCTTTTCTGGCGCCATTGCCGGGGAGTAGTGCTTGAAGGTATATAGTTAGATCTTGCAATTGATCTTTTAGTTTCTTGTTTTCTCACTAGTTTGGTTCATAAAAGAAAACTAAAAAAATTGGGATTGAGGTTGACTCATATACTTCATCTTTATAATGTCTTTCATGAAAATGATGGAAAAGAAAATTGTGCTCAATTGATAGAAGAAGAATTCAATAAAATGTTTGGCATAAAATCCTTGTATGATGAGCATGATTGCAATATTTTTAGCATTAATTCTATGAATATCCATGATGCTAATGATGTGCAAAGCCACAAGCTTGGGGATGTTATGTTTGATGAAGATGATATTTTTTGTCCCCCAAGTTTTGATGAGCAAATTTATTACGATGATAGCATGCCTCCTATTTATGATGATTATTTTGATGAATGTGGGTTTGGAATAGTGTCAACTCTAGGTAATGATCCCACTATTTTGGAGGGTGTTGAATCTGGTTACAATATTGATAAAAGTGGATTTGGAGAGGTCATGACTTTATTTAATGATGAATCCACTATTTTGGAAGAGGTTTCAATTGACTATGATAAAAAGGTTGTTATTTATGATGATTATTGTGATGACATGTATGCTATAAAGAATAATGATAACCATGAAACTTGTCATCATGATATTGATGTTCAATTTGATTATGACAACCAAGTATCTCATGATAGTTATTGTGTTGAGTTTGATCCCACTACTATTGATGAGAATAAATTTGCATATGTGGAGAGTAGGAAAACAAGTATCTCATGATAGTTATTTTGTTGAGTTTGCTCCCACTACTATTGATGCGAATAAATTGGCATATGTGGAGAGTAGTAAATTTTCTATACTTATGAATCTTGAAAAGAATGCTTTATGTGATAGTTATATTGTTGAATTCATTCATGATGCTACTGAAAATTATTAGGAGAGAGGAACTTATGTTGTTGTACATGTCAGTAATATCAAGTTTCTTCTCTATGTGTTGAAAATTTTGAAGTTATGCTTGTTTTTACTTCCAATGTTGTTGATTTTTTTTCCTATAAATTGTTTGCTCAAAAAATCCCTATACATAGGAAGTGGGTTTAGGCATAAATGTGCTAGTCATATGCTTCCTGATGCTCCCGCTATGTTTCAATTCTTATCTTCTATGTGAGCATCATTGAAAAGCGATTGTTGGGAGACAACCCAACATTTACCCCTACTGTCTTTGTGTGTTCACATGATTAAGATACTCTATTAGTCATGTTTTATAGCTTGTGTTTCAATAAAGCACCAAGTAAAGCCTTTGGGATAGTGTGGGTGATAGTTGACTTGATTCTGTGCAAAAACAGAAACTTTTGCAACTAGTGTCGCGGGAAACCACGACCACCTATGGGACCAGTAGGCCCCTTGCTAGTTCAGCAAGGGGTGACACGTTGCACAAAGAGTAGGCGAGCATGGGGCAGCACGACAAAGATCACACACGCAATTTTACCCAGGTTAGAGCCACCGCGAGGCGTAAAACCCTACTCCTACTTTGGTGGATTGTGTCGGCGTTCTGGGAACGGGGGTCCCCAGACTTGCCTGCCTACGGCGTGGCTCATGTGGGGGCCCAGCGCGGCCCATCTTCATCAGCTCAAGCTCAAGACCCTCGCGAGGGGCCAAGCCTCGCGGGGGGACGACCGGAAGCTTCCTCAGAGGCAGCCTCATCAGGCAGGCTCGCGAGGAGGTGGAGAGATGAAGGCAGGGGTACCTCACGAGGAGCCCGTGATGCAAGCCATGACAATCGAAACCAGGCAGGCGCCAGCCAGGCGCCGGCCTGCGCAGTGTCCTTGTTTCCCCTTTGGTGCAAAGGGGGAAAGCATAGGCCAAGGCACCGGGCAAAGGTTACCATTCCGGTGCAACGAGACCAAGACCAGCAGAGCGGCAGGATGGAGGTCACCGTGGAGCCCAAGACAGCATCATCACCAGTACTTTTGGCAGCCGAAGACCACCTTTGGTCAGGATAACTTGTACTAGATGTTCCCCTTCAAAATGGCCAATTGTTGGCGCCCTTCCCGCTCATTATTTGGGGAGAGGCCCAGGGCCTCTATAAATAGAGCTAGCCACCACAGAGTAGAGAGAGAGAGGAGAAAAGGAGGGACTGAAAAGGAGAGATAGAGAGAGAGAGGCGACTGAACTCGCCCAAGCAGTTCATCGCACCAGCTCAAGAACACCTCTCGCGAGGCTGTTCTTCCCTTGTACTGTTCCTCATTAGCCCCTGAGGCAATCCACCACACGACACACTGGAGTAGGGTATTACACCACAACGGTGGCCCGAACCAGTATAAACCTTGTGTCCCTCATGTTATTCATTGTTTCCAGCTTAGATCATGCGAGAAGATTGGATGCAGATTGGTAGGGGAGAGATCTCCGCGCGCACCCTAGTGTTCAAACCTCAAGGGTCTGCCAGAACCCGAAATCCGACATTTGGCGCGCCAGGTAGGGGTGCGCCGAAATCTTTCTTACGTTGTTCGTGTACGATCTTCCGTCGTGTCCATGGCTGATGCTCGTTGGGCTCGCGCCGAGCGCCGGGCTGCTCTCGCCACCCGCGTCGCCCAGACGGTGCCTGTCGGCGGACGTCCTCGTCGTTCCTCATCGCCTACCGCCAACGCCGCCACCGGCCCGGTGGGGAACGAGCAGCAGGCCTCCTCCCAGCATCCTTCGGTGCGACGGGAGGGCCGCACCACCACACCGTCGCTGACTCCAGCCTCTTCGTCGTCCCACGCCCGTCGCGCCCCCACGGACGCGCACGCCGCGCTGCTCTTGGCAAGAGAGCTCTTGCACTACCGCCCCGTCGACGACCTATACGAGGACTGGCTCGCCCGCATCACCGAGCTCGTCGGCGCCGCAGGGGGCTCCCCCTTGCCGTCCCTCTCGCTGCCTTGCCCTCCATTCCGCACAAGAGGCGGGGATCGGGAGGCGCTTCCACCACCTCCTCCCCAAGAAGGCGCCCTGGCTCCAAGGCGCGTAGCCCCATCGCGGGCCCTTGGGCCGGATCGGGGTGGCCTGAGGGGGAGGCGGAGCTGGGCCGGCCTTGGCGCTGTTGGGCCTACAGCGGGGCCTGGGCCCACGGATCGTCATCTCCTCGAGCGGGAGCTTGAGCAGGAGGCAAGGCGGCGGCGGTGGTGGCTCGATCCGGCGACGACGGCCGGTAGGGGGACGGGGAAGGTCGGGAAGGACGGGAATGGGCCTGGAGGGGCTCGGGGCATGCGGATCTGGGGAGGGCGGCGCGGATCCAGCCAGGGCAAGGCCGCGGAGGTCCGGCGGCGGCGGATCCTGTGGCTGGAGCTGGCCAGCGACGAGCTCCCGTGGCGGGGCGGCGAGCTCGTGGGGAAGGCGCGGGGAGGACGATGCGGGTGGCGGCGGCGGGTCTGCGCTGCGGCACGAGCGAGGCGGCGGCGGTGGTGTGCGAAGGGCGGCGGGAACGAGCCGGCGAAGTCTGGCGAAGCTCCAGTGACGGCGGAGACGGCTGACGGGTGGCGCGGCGGCTCGGGCACCCGGGCGGGGCGGGCGGCGACGACCGGGCCCGGCGGTCCTGCTCCGGGCTCACGGGCCCACGTGGTGGAGGAGAGCGACAGTGGGCGATGTGGCGGCGCGGTGATAGAGGCAAAGGTGTCCCATATTTCGATGAGATGGTGGCTATCGTTTTAGAGGAAGTCGACTTTGACGATCCGACTACGAACGTGCGAGGACGTCGCGCCTTAGCAATCACTAAACCAAATCCGAGGGGTTATTGACCACGCCGGAGCACGATCAACCTGACCACGAGGGCATGTTTCCTGCGAGCAAACGAAGAACAAGCAAGAAACTGAGATTGCAATCTGGATATTGCGAATATAAGATGAAAGCTTTATTGATCAAGGTGGGGTTCTGTGACGTCTTGGTCTGGTCGATGGACACAAACGAAGTATGCGAAGTTGCAGCTATGGTGAACTTTTAATCTAAACAAAACCCAAAGTCTAAACGACGCCCTAAGGGTTGTATATATGGAGGAAGAGGGGGGATTTCGTGGCCCTTGGAGGAGGGGTCCGAAACCAACCCTAACTCTTGTTTCCCCACACATACGGACTCTAAAAACAGCCTATACTTAAATATTTCGAAAATACATGGGCCTGGCCCAATAATAAGGTGACGTAGCACCTAAAATAGCCTCTGGACGAAATTTATGAAGTGGCATCTTGTATATTTCGTCCAAGGCTTCATGCACACCTCATGGTGGCTTCAAAGTCCTGAAATCATCACTTGTAACTCCGTTCTTGACCCCTTTGCGCATGCCATCATCTCCATGCTTGAACTTGATCCAAGGTTCATATTTCTTGTCCAAGCTAGGCCCTTCATTTGTAAGCAAAACAAATGTATCCAATTTAGGCAGCATCATATTCTCATGAACATTAGAATCGTTACCAAGAAACGAAAGTTCCTGATAATTCAATTGGCGTGCGCGAGCTCTAGTAATTGGTCCAGTATGTATAACAGCAGGGGCTGTGGGTGTAACAATTGTATTGATGTCCTCATCATCTTCCTCTTCTTGAAATGAAGTCATCCTCGACAAAAGTTCATCGTCCTCACCCAAATAAGGCTTGAAATCTGCAATGTTAAAAGTGGGACTAACCCTAAAATCTGCAGGCAGCTCATGTTTATATGCTTTATCATTTATTTTCTCTAACACCTTAAAAGGACCATGAGCACGTGGCATTAGCTTTGATTTGCGCAAATTGGGAAATCTATCCTTACACAAATGTAACCAAATAAGATCTCCAGGTGCAAACACAACATGTTTTCTACCCTTATCTCCAGCAAGTTTATATTTCGCATTCATACGCTCAATGTTTTCCTTAGTTAACTCATGCATTTTTAAAATTAATTCAGCACGTTCTTTAGCATCAAAATTAACCTTCTCCGAAGATGGAAGAGGCAACAAATCAATAGGTGCACGAGGTAGGAAACCATACAAAATTTCAAAAGGGCACATCTTAGTAGTAGAATGCAATGAACGATTATAAGCAAATTCAATATGAGGCAAGCATTCTTCCCACATTTTCTTGTTATTCTTCAAAACAGCCCTAAGCATAGTAGACAATGTTCTATTGACTACTTCAGTTTGTCCGTCAGTTTGGGGATTACAAGTAGTACTAAAAAGCAATTTAGTCCCCAACTTAGCCCATAAACATCTCCAAAAGTGGCTAAGAAATTTAGTATCACGATCTGAAATAATAGTATTTGGCACACCATGCAAGCGAATAATTTCACGAAAGAACAAATCAGCAACATTGACATCATCATCACTTTTATGACATGGTATAAAGTGTGCCATTTTTGAGAACCTATCCACGACAACAAATATGCTATCCCTCCCCTTCTTTGTTCGAGGTAAACCTAAAACAAAGTCCATAGATATATCCTCCCAAGGAACACTAGGTACAGTCAAAGGCATATATAAACCATGAGAATTGAGTCGTGACTTAGCTTTTTGACATGTAGTGCAGCGAGCAACAAAACGCTCAACATCCCGTCTCATCTTTGGCCAAAAGAAATGTGTAGCAAGTATATCCTCCGTCTTCTTGACGCCAAAGTGTCCCATTAATCCTCCTCCATGCGCTTCCTGCAACAACAAAAGATGAATGGAGCTAGCTGGAATGGATAGCTTGTTAGCACGAAACACAAATCCATCGTTAAGAATGAACTTGTTCCAAGTTCTCCCTTCCTTACAATTCTGCAATACATCTTTAAATTCAGCATCATGCACATATTGATCTTTGATGGTCTCCAAACCAAATATTTTAAAGTCAAGTTGTGAAAGCATAGTATAACGACAAGACAAAGCATCAGCAATAACATTTTCTTTACCTTTCTTGTGTTTAATGTCATAAGGGAAAGTCTCAATGAATTCAACCCATTTAGCATGTCTATGGTTCAGTTTTGCTTGACTTTTAATGTGTTTCAAAGATTCATGATCAGAATGTATAACAAATTCCTTGGTCCATAAATGTAACGCCCGGATAATTAAGCTACAGTAACCCTCTGTTAGAGATGCCACGTCACTTCGATTTCTGTTGCTAATCGCGCGTTAGTTCAAAATCGTTTCAAATTCAAGGTTCGAAATCTGGCAAACAAAAAAAGTTTTCAAAAATTGAAACAAAAATGTTCGGTGGTTGCCAAATATTACAAAGGTAATTATGGTGCAGCAAACACATTTCTATAAAATGTCTGAATAATTTAAAATGTTTTGAAACAGAAATGCAAATAGATAAAAACAAACAGAAAAAAACTAAAACTAAAAATTGGAAGAAAGGAGGGAGGAAGACCCCCCAGGCCAGCAGACCCAGCGGGCCGGCCCATTCGCCCTCCAGGCCCAGCCGGCCGGCCCACTACCCCCTCCTTATCCACTCCCTCATCCAAACCCTAGCCACTAACCCCACCACCCCCCCCCCCCATCCCCCCACTCTCTCCTTGCGCCCCCTCCTCTCGGACCCGATCTGGATCGGGGGCAGGAGACCCCCATCGTCCCGCTTCTACATCGCCGGCGCTGCTTCCTCGTCGGACCGCCCTCGTCGTCACCTCCTCCCTGCTGGAACTGCCCCGAGCCCTTCGCCGCTCGGCCCCGACACCGGTGCCCGTTCCCAGCGCCGCCCCGCCGCCGCTGTGGCTCACGGCCTCGACGAATCGGGCATCGTCACCGTCATCTCCCCGCCTCGCCCCCGACGGCCGCGGCGCTCCGAGGCCAACGTCGTCACCCATCGCCACTCGCCGTCGCCTTGTCCTCGCCCCGCCGTCGTCGGACCACCCCAAGCCGTCGCGAGCCCACTGCCCCCTCCCTACAGCTAGGCGGTGAGCCGCCACGCCGGTTGCGCCTCCCCCGGCCTCCTCTTCCCTCCTCTCTACTTGTCCGCACTTGCCACCTTGCTCGGACCTCGCCTTGCTTCCCCTCGCGCCGCACCACTGGCTGCTCCTCCGCCGCGCCCTGCCAATGCTACTGTCGCCGGTGCCCGCTGACCGCCGCCGTGCACTAGCCAGGGCCTTGCCCCTCCTCCCCTGCCTAGCGTGCGTGTGACTGGCCTAGATGGGCCACTGCCATATGGGCCCCACGCCCCCTGAATGAAAATAAATAATAAAATAAATAAATAATAAATTAAATTATTAATTAATTAATTAATTAAAGGATTAATTAACTTAATTAATCTTGTTTAATTAACCTAATCAATTAACTAAACTAATCAAACATGTTTAGTTAGCCTGAGTCTATGACAGGTGGGTCCCACGGACCCACAGGCCAGGTTTGACTCTGATCAGCTGGGTTTGACCTTCTAATGTCCTGGTGATGTCATGCTGACATCACCTTTCACTGTTCTGGATAATGTTGAATTAAAATATTTAAATTAATCCTAAAAATGATTTAAATCTTTAAAAATTAATATAAAATAAACTATAGCTCAGATGAAAATACTTTCTACATGAAAGTTGCTTAGAACGACGAGACGAATCCGGATACGCAGCCCGTTCGTACGCCACGCATCCCTAGCATAGCGAACATGCAACTTTCCCCCTCCGGTTCGTCTGTCCGAAAACGCGAAACACCGGGGATAATTTCCCGGATGTTTCCCCCCTTCACCGGTACCACCTCGTACCGCGTTAGGGCACACCTAGCATCACGCTTTGTCATGTCATGCATCGTCATGCAATTGTTTGCATTATATTTATTGTTTCTTCCCCCTCTTCTCTCGCTAGACACCGAGACCGACGCCGCTGCTACCCAGTATGACTACGGTGGTAACGACCACTCTCTTCTTGCCAGAGCAACCAGGCAAGCCCCCCCTTGATCACCAGATATCGCCTACTCTTCTCTATACTGCTTGCATTAGAGTAGTGTAGCATGTTACTGCTTTCCATTATTCCTATCCTGATGCATAGCCTGTCCTTGCTACTACTGTTGTTACCATTACCTGCTATCCTACTGCTTAGTATAGGATGCTAGTGTTCCATCAGTGGCCCTACACTCTTGTCCGTCTGCCATGCTATACTACTAGGCCGTGATCACTTCGGGAGGTGATCACGGGCATATACTATATACTTTACACAGTTACATTACCTGTGGTACTGTTCGGAGTTGGGGGCTAAAGGGGCAGGTGGCTCCATCCCGGTAGAGGTGGGCCTGGGTTCCCGACGGCCCCCGACTGTTACTTTGAGGCGGAGCGACAGGGCAGGTTGAGACCACCTAGGAGAGAGGTGGGCCTGGCCCTGGTCGGCGTTCGCAGATACTTAACACGTTTAACGAGATCTTGGTATTTGATCTGAGTCTGGCTACTGGCCTATACGCACTAACCATCTACACGGGGACAGTTATGGGCACTCGACGTCGTGGTATCAGCCGAAGCCTTCGTGACGTCAGCAACGGAGCGGCGCGCGCTGGATTGGACTGGAACGCCTACTAGGCTAGGTCTGCTTCCGGCCGCCCACGCAACGTGCAGGTGTGCTAAGGGCGATGGGCCCAGACCCCTGGGGGCTTAGGTTTAGACCGGCGTGCTGACCTCTCTGTTGGTGTAGGTGGGGCTGCGACATGTTGATCTTCCGAGGCCGGGCATGACCCAGAAAAGTGTGTCCAGCCAAATGGGATCGAGCGTGTTGGGTTATGTGGTGCACCCCTGCAGGGAAGTTAATCTATTCGAATAGCCGTGATCTTCGGTAACAGGACGACTTGGAGTTGTACCTTGACCTTATGACAACTAGAACCAGATACTTAATAAAACACACCCTTCCAAGTGCCAGATACAACCAGTGATCGCTCTCTCACAGGGCGACGAGGGGAGGATCATCGGTTAGGATTATGCTACGTGATGATACTTGGAGGACTTCAGTCTACTCTCTTCTACATGCTGCAAGACGGAGGCTGCCAGAAGCGTAGTATTCGAAAGGACTAGCTATCCCCCTCTTATTCCGGCATTCTGCAGTTCAGTCCACATATGATAGCCTTATTCCAGTTGATACCAATGCATGCATATGTAGTGTAGCTCCTTGCTTGCGAGTACTTTGGATGAGTACTCACGGTTGCTTTCTCCCTCTTTTCCCCCTATCCCTTCTACCTGGTTGTCGCAACCAGATGTTGGAGCCCAGGAGCCAGACGCCACCTTCGACGACGACTCCTACTACACCGGAGGTGCCTACTACTACGTGCTGCCCGCTGACGACGACCAGGAATAGTTTAGGAGGATCCCAGGCAGGAGGCCTACGCCTCTTTCGATCTGTATCCCAGTTTGTGCTAGCCTTCTTAAGGCAAACTTGTTTAACTTATGTCTGTACTCAGATATTGTTGCTTCCGCTGACTCGTGTATGATCGAGCTCTTGTATTCGAGCCTTCGAGGCCCCTGGCTTGTAATATGATGCTTGTATGACTTATTTTATTTGTAGAGTTGTGTTGTGATATCTTCCCGTGAGTCCCTGATCTTGATCGTACACGTTTGCGTGTATGATTAGTGTACGGTCAAACCGGGGGCGTCACAATAAATAATGTTGCCATGTTTCTAAGGTCCGAACAAGAGCATATATTTCTTTATGACAAGTAGAATAGTTCAAACTAGGCCCACTCAATTTTTCAAAAAAGTATGCAACAGGTTTGCCATCTTGTAATAACACACCTCCTAATCCAATTCCACTAGCATCACATTCAAGCTCAAAAGTCTAATTAAAATCAGGAAGTTGGAGTAAAGGAGCATGTGTCAACTTATCTTTCAATACCGTGAAGGCTTCTTCCTGTGCGGTACCCCAAACAAAAGGCACATCCTTCTTTGTAAGCTCGTTGAGAGGTGCAGCAATGGTGCTGAAATCTCTCACAAAACGCCTATAGAATCCAGCGAGGCCAAGGAAACTCCTCACTTGTGTGACCGTTTTGGGCTGCGGCTAACTCCCAATAGCTTCAATCTTGGCTTTATCAACTTCAATTCCCTGTGGAGTAACAACATAGCCAAGAAAAGATACTCGGTCGGTGCAAAAGGTGCACTTTCCAAGGTTACCAAACAAACGTGCATCACGTAGAGCAATAAAAACAGCACGTAAATGTTCCAAATGTTCCTCCAAAGATTCGCTATAAATCAATATGTCATCGAAGTAAACTACCACAAATCGTCCAATGAAAACACGTAAAACTTCGTTCATCAATCTCATGAAAGTACTAGGTGCATTAGTTAACCCAAAAGGCATGACTAACCACTCATATAATCCAAAATTAGTAATGCAGTTTTCCATTCATCTCCCAATTTCATACGAATTTGATGGTATCCATTACGCAAATCAACTTTGGAGAATATTGTAGAGCCACTCAATTCATCAAGCATATCATCTAGCCTAGGAATAGGATGATGATAATGAATAGTAATATTATTAATGCCTCTACAATCAACGCACATACGCGATGTACCATCATTTTTCGGCACTAAAATGATAGGAATAGCACAAGGACTAAGGGAATCGCGTATATAACCTTTGTCGAGCAGTTCTTCTACTTGACGCATAATCTCCTTCGTCTCCTCTGGATTGGTACGGTATGGTGCACGGTTGGGTAATGATGCACCAGGAATTAAGTCAATTTGATGCTCAATCCCTCTAATAGGTGGTAATCCCGGTGGCACGTCTTGTGGAAAGACGGCAGTGAACTCCTTCAAAATGTTAATGACAGCAGGAGGCAAAGAGGAAGGCGCGTCCTCGAATGAAAATAATGCCTCTTTGCACACAAAAGCATAGCAAACAGATTTGCTAAAATCTAGATCATCAATATCAGATTTGGTGGCAAGTAAACATGCACTTTTCAATTTAATATCAAAAACAACACTAGATGGTTTATTATTAGGCTTCATTTGTTGCTCAAATTCTTTTGCCACAATCTGATTTTCACTCTTATTTTTCTCCTATTTTGCTTTATTATCTCTATTAATATCATCTTTCAAAATGGAATCAGGAGTCATAGGAAGCAAAGTAATATTTTTATCCTTATGAACAAGATTATACTGGTTGTTTCTACCATGGTGTATAGATTTTTTATCAAATTGCCATGGTCTACCAAGTAATAAGGAACATGCTTGCATAGGTACCACATCACAATCAACATAATCAGCATATGTAGAGATACTAAAATGCACACGAACAGTACGTGTTACCTTAACCTTGCCGCTGTTGCTGAACCATTGGATGTAGTAAGTATGTGGATGTGGTCTTGTGGTGAGAGATAGCTTCTCCACCATCTCCATGCTAGCCAATTTGTTGCAGCTCCCTCCATCTATGATGACGCGAACAGAACGTTCCTTCACGGATCCCTTTGTATGGAACAAATTATGCCTCTGATTTTGCTCAGCTTGTGTAACCTACACACTCAAAACACGTTGAGCAACTAAACATTCATACATGTCAGCATCTTCAGCAGCCATGTATTGCGTCTCATGATCAGAATCCTCTCCATCGTGTTCTTCATGTGTAATAAGAGCCAAAGTCTCCTCATCATAGTCACTAGCGGACTCATACCCACCATCCTCAGTAACAATCATCACACGTTGATATTTGCATTCTCTCGCAAAATGTCCTCTTCCCTTACAACGACGACAAATAGTATCACTTGTGTGCCCTGTTGATGCCATGGAAGAAGAACTCTGTGTAGGCCCAGCAAGTGTGCTCTTGGCAGATAGTGGTGGTTGTGCTTGCTTTCTTGTATCACGGCTGGAGGTGGCACCTGATGGAGGTGCTGGTGCAGTGGAAATAGAGGATGCACGTGGTGTCCATGATGAAGATCGACCTGCAGAAAAGTTAGTTCGTGCCAATGCCTGTCGATCATGCACTTCACATTCAGCTTTACAAGCAAGATGGAATAAACAAGTGATATTAGTCCACCCATAAAACGTGCAAGCATAGCTTCATTCTCCTCAACAATACCACATCTAATCATGCCAGTTTGTAATTCCTGATAATATTCTTCTATAGAATTTTTTCGTTGTCTTAAACGCTGCAAGTTTTGAAGTAATTCACGTTGATAATATGGTGGAACCCAACGAGTATGTATAGCAGTTTTCAAAGCAGCCCAAGTAGTTGGAACAGGATATAATCTACAATGTTCAGACCACCAAACACATGCAAAGCTAGTGAAAGCACAAACAGCAACAGGAACGCGTCTCTCCTCAGGATATTGTAAACATGTAAATCGTTGTTCAGTTTCTAACTCCAAAGTAAGATATATATCAGGAACATATCTACCCTCAAATGGTGGAATGTTCAATTTCAGTTTAGGGAGATGGTCATGATCACGTACCTGAGGTGGTTGTGCAGCCCTACCATTGCGATGATATGCATGAGGACGACCTGGTGGCGGTGGTGCTGGTGGTTGGACGTAGTTCTGATTTTGATCAACCTCATCCTCGTAATGGTCCTCCACCTCTGTAGTAGCAGCAGGAGCTACAGAAGCATCAACAGCGGCACCAGAATTTTGACCAGGCTCAAGGGGAATGCGCAGTGCCCGTTCCACTTGATTTGGAAGGCGATGTTGTTGTTGTTGTAGAGGTGCGTTAGGTGCAGCTAGTGGTGGTGGTGGAAGACGCGCGAGCAATTCATTAAACTTGTTATCGAGCTTTGTTTCGAACGTCTTCTCCATGCCATCTATCTTCTCCATGGCCTCTTCAATTCTGTTTAGAACATCTTCCACCTGGCCACTCATCATTTGCTGAAATTTATCATGTAGCTCTTTGTTCATCATGTTCTCCCAATCTGTCTCATCGGCTTGTGATCCTGCCATGGTTAGCAGCAATAGAAACACACAAGAATATGATCCTACAGACTACTAGGAAGTGGTGGTGGTGGTGTATCACAAATCCGGCGAGCGAATTTCAAATTATTACCAGTTCTTACCCAGCAGCAGGTGGTGATCGGCAACCGTCGTAGTCAAAACTCTCAAAGATTGGATAGAGCGGTTGTCAGGTGGTGTCAAACGCACGATGTGGATGTATGTGGAGCTGGGAAGGCTTATGATATGGTAGCAAAAATGTCAGCAATAATCAAATCAGAGATGCAAAGTTGAATAAACGCTCAACGACGGTACTGTGCTGGTCCTACGCTAGACCGTACTAGAGACCCGAGCCTAGAACATGAACAAAATCACGACGCGACATGTAAACAAGGGAGGAGCACTCTCTGATTTTTTTTCCTTTTTTCACTTTTTTGCACTTTTTTCCTCTTTTTTTGCTCCGCAACAATTTTTTTTCGAAAAAGTCTACAAATGGTCTAAAAACTGCCTAGCCAGAATTTTCCAGACTTAGTTTTTTTTTGAGTTTGGAACTATTTTTCTACTGCGGATAGCACGGAAGTTGGGGAGTCCTACTTGGTCACGACTCGAAGTATCGCGTGATTTGGAACTCGAAAACAAAGCAACAAATACTGGACTCGGACTAGGACTGGTGGCGGAGATGAATCTGGTGGAACTCGGACAGGTGGTCGTATATGGCGATGGTATAT
Source organism: Triticum urartu (assembly GCF_003073215.2). Taxonomy (NCBI): domain Eukaryota; kingdom Viridiplantae; phylum Streptophyta; class Magnoliopsida; order Poales; family Poaceae; genus Triticum; species Triticum urartu. The sequence continues at coordinate 363,090,485 of NC_053028.1, forward strand.
CTGGACTCGAATTGGTGGTGGTATATGGCGATGGTATATGTGGACTTGGATTGGTGGTTGTATATAGCAGCGGCGATGTATATGGTGGGGTGGTGGTATATGGTAATGATGATGACGATGGTGCGGCGGCGGCTTGACAACCTGTGAACAGAACTCAAAACTCTAAGGGGCTAGACGCTAAGACCAACAACTCGACACGACGATGCAACCACAAATTCAACAAAGCAAAACTCTAAAAAGACTATGCAAAGGCTCAGATTGGTTCGGATATGATGACCTAACCCTAATTTGTTTCTGGCTTTTTCGTGGACTATAGGTATGAAAAACAGACTCGACCTAAACTACGAAAAACTGTAAAATCTCACCGAGCAACCTGGATATCTGATACCACTTGATAGAGGCAAAGGTGTCCCGTCTTTCGATGAGATGGTGGCTATCGTTTTAGAGGAAGTCGACTTTGACGATCCGACTACGAACGTGCGAGGACGTTGCGCCTTAGCAATCGCTAAACCAACTCCGAGGGGTTATTGACCACGCCGGAGCACGATCAACCTGACCACGAGGGCCTGTTTCCTGCGAGCAAATGAAGAACAAGCAAGAAACTGATATTGCAATCTGGATATTGCGAATATAAGATGAAAGCTTTATTGATCAAGGTGGGGTTCTATGACGTCTTGGTCTGGTCGCTGGACACAAACAAAGTACGCGAAGTTGCAACTATGACGAACTTTTAATCTAAACAAAACCCAAAGTCTAAACGACGCCCTAAGGGCTGTATATATAGAGGAAGAGGGGGGATTTCGTGGCCCTTGGAGGAGAGGTCCGAAACCAACCCTAACTCTTGTTTCCCCACACATACGGACTCTAAAAACAGCCTATACTTACGTATTTCGAAAATACATGGGACTGGCCCAATAATAAGGTGACGCAGCACCTAAAATAGCCTCTAGACGAAATTTATGAAGTGGCATCTTGTATATTTTGTCCAAGGCTTCATGCACTCCTCATGGTGGCTTCAAAGTCCCGAAATCATCACTTGTAACTCCGTTCTTGACCCCTTTGCGCATGCCATCATCTCCCTACTTAAACTTGATCCACGGTTCATCCTTCTTGTCCAAGCTAGGCCCTTCATTTGTAAGCAAAACAAATGTATCCAATTTAGGCAGCATCATATTCTCGTGAACATTAGAGTCGTTACCAAGAAACGAAAGTACCTGATAATTCAATTGGCGTGCGCGAGCTCTAGTAATTGGTCCAGTATGTATAGCAGCAGGGGATGTGGGTGTAGCAATGGTATTGATGTCCTCATCATGCGGGAGTGGAGGAGGGAGGCGGCGGTGCCGATGTGGCAGCCTCGGATTGGCTGGGGCGATGTGGAGGGCGGACATGTCCGGCAGCGGAGGAAGAAACGTCCGGATGCGCGTGGAGGAGTGGATCTAGGGTTCATCATGAATTTTGGGCGGGGAAGACCTTTATATCGGTAGGAGGAGGCAGGAGTGTCCAAATGGAGTGTATTTTTCGACACTAGAGGGCATGGGAGTGGTTTAGAAGGGTTATTGGGCCGTTTTGGAGGGGTGTTGGGCTGCAACACAAAGAGGGCTTTACGGTTCCCCGGTTAACCATAGGAGCGTCAAATGGACTCCAAATGGAACGAAATTTGACAGGCGGTCTAGCGGTGGTGTACCAAGGCCACTTGGCAAATCTTGGTCCATTCTGAGAACGTTTAACACCCGCTCACGAAAAGAGACAAGAGGGGTGCACCGGGTGCATGAGGGAGTGTCGGATTGCAAAACGGACAACGGGGAAAATGCTCGGATGCATGAGATGAACACGAATGCAAATGTGATGCACATGATGACATGATATGAAATGCATGACATGAACAAAATGCAAAACGAAGACAAAACCCAACCATGAAGGGAAACTCATATCGCATCTCCAGAAAAGGCAAGAGTCGGAGTACAAATATGGCAAGTTGTATCCAGGGTGTCACACAACTCATGAAAGAATTAATAAACGAAGAGAAGATTCACACATATATATACTATCCTAGAAATATTTTTTGATTGTGAGCCCTCGTCAAAATATTATATGCCAAAACTGTTGACGTTGGACAAGGAAGACGACTTAATGGTTTATGTTTGTTTATATTCACATAGAAGTCATATTGTCATAGATCCTTTAACATGTGGTGCTTGCCCCCTATCTTTGCTAGCCAAAATTCTGTACTAAGTAGAGATACTACTTGTGCATCCAAAAACCCTTAAACCCAAATCTTTTTCAAGTGTCCACCATACCTACCTAGGGATTGAGCAAGATCCCTCAAGTAAGTTGTCATCGGTGCAAAAGGGCAATAAAAAATTGCTTCTAAAAGTGTGAGATCATTTAGGGTAAGAGAAAATTGAGCATTGTACGAACTTGGATGACAAAGAATAAAAGCGACAGACTGCATAATAAAGGTCGTTATCTTAAGGGGCAATACAACTTGACATTCTCTTGCACTAAGGGATTGAGCATACAAACAAATAAGCGCATGGCAACCTCTGCTTCCCTCTACGGAGGGCCTATCTTTTACTTTTATGCAAAGAGTCAAAGTTTTTCTCTCTATTCCTTTTATTTTTCTCCTTTGGCAAGCATCATGTGGTGACAAAAGATCTAGCCACATATGTCCAGTTGAATATAGATAGCATGAGTTATTACTGTTGACATCACCCTTGAGGTGAGTATGTTGAGAGGCAAAATCATAAGCCCCTATCTTTCTATGTGTCCGGTTGAAACATTTTGTTGATGGGTACAAGATGAGTGTTATCAATCATAGAAGACTATATGATGATTGAGTATGCAGACTTGCCTAAAGGCTCCGACACGTGACCCTTCCTGAAAAGATAATGAATTGTAGTTGCAAAGTTGATTGAGAACATAGTTTGTTGGTTTCAAATAGAGTTTTTGCTTTATACTTCGATTGTGTGATGAATATTACTTATTCATGAGAAGTATATGATAAAAGTCATATGTTGAATGTTGTTGTTGTCATAATAATCTACATGATTCTTATATGTTCGTATTTTTTTTATCGACACCTCTCTCTCAAAGGATGTGGACATGTTTTTCGATTTCGGTTTTCGCTTGAGGACAAGCGAGGTCTATGCTAGGGGGAGTTGATACGTCCATTTTTGCATCATGTTTTCTTACTATTATTTATAATGTTTTTATCCATAATAATGCTTTTTGGAGTAATTCTAATGCCTTTTCTCTCATAATTTGCAAGGAACACACCAAGAGGGAGAATTCCGGCAGCTGGAAATCTGGACCTGGAAAAGCTACGTCAGGCCACCTATTCTGCACAACTCCAAATGAGCTAAAACTTTACGAAGATTTTTTATGGATTATTTGAGAAATACTGGAGCCAATAAACACTGGAGGGGGTCACCAAATGGGCACAACCCACCTAGGAGCGCCACGCCCCCCAGGCGCGTCCTGGTGGGTTGTGGCCTCCTCGGCCCACCTCCGGTGCCCATCTTCTGGTATATAAGTGGTTTTGACCTAGAAAAAAAATAAGAAGAGGACTTTCGGGACGAAGCGCCGCCACCTCGAGGCGGAACTTGGGAAGGAGCACTTTTGCCCTCCGGCGGAGTGATTCCGCCGGGGGAACTTCCCTCCCGGAGGTGGAAATCATCGTCATCATCATCACCAACAACTCTCCCATCTTGGGGAGGGCAATCTTCATCAACATCTTCAACATCACCATCTCCTCTCAAACCCTAGTTCATCTCTTGTGTTCAATGTTGTTACCGGAACTGTAGATTGGTACTTGTGGGTGACTAGTAGTGTTGATTACATCTTGTAGCTGATTAATATATGGTTTATTTGGTGGAAGATTATATGTTCAGATCCATTATGCTATTTAATACTCCTATGATCATGAACATGTTTATCATTTGTGAGTAGTCACTTTTGTTCTTGAGGTCACGGGAGAAATCATGTTGCAAGTAATCATGTGAACTTGATATGTGTTCGATATTTTGATAGTATGTATGTTGTTATTCCCTTAGTGGTGTCATGTGAACGTCGACTACATGACACTTCACCATATTTGGTCCTAAGAGAATGCAATTTGGAGTAGAAATTAGATGGTGGGTTGCGAGAGTGACAGAAGCTTAAACCCCAGTTTATGCGCTATTTCGTAAGGGACCGATTGGATCCAAAAGTTTAATGCTATGGTAAGAATTTATTCTTAATACTTTTCTCGTAGTTGCGGATGCTTGCGGGAGGGTTAATCATAAGTAGGAGGTTTGTTCAAGTAAGAACAGCACCTAAGCACCGGTCCACACACATATTAAATTATCAAAGTAGTGAACACAAATCAAACCAACATGATGAAAGTGACTAGATGAAACTCTCGTGTACCCTCAAGAACACTTTGCTTATCATAAGAGACTGTTTTGGCCTGTCCTTTGCCTCAAAAGGATTGGGCCACCTTGCTGCACTTTTGTTACTATTATTATTACTTGCTCGTTACAAATTATCTTGCTATCAAACTACTCGCTACTTACAATCTCAACACTTATAGACAATACCTTACCGGAAACTACTTGTCATTTCCTTCTGCTCCTCGTTGGGTTCGACACTCTTACTTATCGAAAAGAGCTACAATTGATCCCCTATACTTGTGGGTCATCAGGGGGCACCCCAAAGACACACCAAGATTTCTCTTAGCCGTGTGTGGTGCCCCCCTCCACAGTTTACTCCTCCGGTCATATTATCGTAGTGCTTAGGCGAAGCCCTGCGCGGATCACATCACCATCACCACACCGTCGTGCTGTTGGAACTCTCCCTCGACCCTCTATTGTATCAAGAGCTCGAGGGACATCATTGAGCTGAACGTGTGCTGAACACGGAGGTGCCGTACGTTCGATACTTGGATTGGTTGGATCGTGAAGACATTCGACTACATCAACCACGTTAACCTAACGCGTCCGCTTTCGGTCTACGAGGGTACGTGGACACACTCTCCCCATCTCGTTGCTATGCATCTCCTAGATAGATCTTGTGTGATCGTAGAATTTTTTTTGAAATTGCATGCTACGTTTCCCAACATGTTCTTCACCTATATGTATCCTGTATGCAAGCTTTCCGACACTATGTTGAATTAATTGTCTTGTGTTTCTATTTCTTCACTTTGATCTTCGTCAAATTCATCAGAGTTTGATGAATTTCTAAAAATATCCCATTCACCCCCATCTGGGAGTAAACCTACGCTTTCAATTGGTATCAGAGAAAGGTATTCCCTTGTTCTTTGTGATTTTGGTTTAACCACCTGGAGTTTTAGTTATGTCGACCACAGGTATGATCAAGGTATCTGCTGCATGCCCCATCTTCTATGGCATAGACTATGCTTACTGGAAGAACAAGATGTGCATGCATCTTGGGGAAATTGACAAAGATCTCTGGTTCATCTTGAGAATGGTGTCCCCACTGTTGCTCCTAGATCCAATGTTGTAGACATAAGAGATTCAAGCAACTCGACTCTCAAGCGAAGAATATCATATGTGGGCATCTAAACAAACGACAGTATGGCAGAGTGAGTGTATTGGAAACATGAAAGCTTACCTGGGATAGGCTTTCCAAGGTTAATGAATTCATTTCTGTGAAACATGACTCTCGAGTTGATGTTTCGAAATATCTTCAACCGCTTCGAGAGGCTCGAGAGCGAAAATGTTCGGCAAACCTTCGACCGCCTCACCAATATCTCCAATGATCTTCAGGCTCTCGGTGCTGCTGACATCACAGATCATGAGGTGGTGAAGAAATTGTTGAGGTCCCTTGACAGTTCATTTGACACCTTGGCCCTGATGATTCAAGAGTGTCCTGAATATAAGTCACTTGATCCGGCTGATATTCTTGAGAGGCTCAATACTCATGAATTTCAGCAAGTTGAGAAGAGAGATATGTATGGTTCCAGCTATGGACGACCCCGCGCTCTGAAGGCAAAAGCAAAAGCCAAGGCAATTTCTTCATCTGAAGAAGAAGAATCTGACTACGGTTGTAATGGTGCTGAGGAAATTGGCAGAGAGCTGGCTATGCTTGTGAGGAAGTTCTAGAAGTTTTCTGAGAGGAATCACTTTGGAAAATCTTCAAAGTATGACTCGAAGAACACTAGAGAAGCTTCTGCTCGAGACTACAACAAGAGAACTTGCCACAAATGCAAGAAGCCATGCCACTACATTGCTAACTGCCCTCTCTAGCAAAAGGGCTCAAAGAAAAATAAGTATAGCAGAGATGATGACTCTAATGACAAAAAGAAGAAATCCTCAAAGCCTTCATCAAAATCTTCATCACGAAAATAAGCAGTTTTGGTAGAGCTCGTGCTTTCATTAGGAAGGAAAGGGATTCTAAGGAACAATCTATTCAAGAGGAAGCTGAGCAATCTAAGGAGGAGTCCGACACTGGGGTGGAGATCTTAGCCCTCGCTACTGAGTTCGTTAGCAAGTCCATATTCAACCATGAAGACAAATGGTGGCTCCACCAACTCTGAGGACTGTGTTGATGACTACACTCCCACCTATTGCTTCATGGCAAGATGATGCGGAGCATCCTTCGGTCATCCCCATCGACCAACCTTCACCTACTCAAGTGACAAGTGGACCAATCACACGAGCACGAGCAAGAGCTCTCGAGACCGAGGTGACATCTCTCGTTAGTGATATTCTATATGACCCACGTGAGACATGGCTACTACCTAAAGCCGGAATGCTATGTGTGATTAGGTATGAACAAGACTACCTCAGAGATGCTCGGGATGATGGACAAGCCCTCAAGTACATGGACAAAGGATCATGATGAAAGGAACCAAAGAAAGCTCCCAGGACCCGGACATCCGGCCCCTGAAGACAGCAACAATGGCAGCCCAGTAGCACAGAAGCTACAGGGGCCGGACATCCGGCCTGGCCTCGGACGTCCGACCCGACAACCTCGGACATCCGGCACCAGCCCAGGAATCTGGCCCCTCCTACCCCAAGAGTAGTCAAACGCCACCGAAGCCAGCCCGGACATCCAACCCGACGTGAAGGCCTGGACATCCGGCACCTGCACATGAACAGAGAACGGGCTGAAGGCCCATGTGTAACAGCCCAAGACCGACACTCCAGATGCCTTCCACTTATTTCATTGTCGTCATGTGTTTTATTTGTTTGTTGTATTCATCATCGTATCATTGGTATTGCATCATGTCATCATGCCATCAGTATTACCAACCTAAATGTTTTCTCATAAATAAATTGGATCTTTGATCCATTTAAATTGAGGGAAATGCACATGGTGATTTCTCTTTAAAACATATTCAAACTCTCCTACTTTTATTCAATGTTGAGGATATCGCTTACCGTTAGCTTCTCAGTCAGCTGGGGATTAGAGATTAATAGAAAATCGGCTGATTAATCGATTTTATTGGTCAACTCTTAATCGGCCATTTTTTGCAAATCCCAGGTTCCCAACACTAAATATGCTATATTCAACACCAAAACAATATTGGACAGAAGTGTATCTTGATTCCTAGCCTTTGAATCCGCTTATAATGACAAAAAAGGACAATAGTACATATTGCAAAACAAGGTCCAAAAAACACAAATAAACATAGTTTTTGCAAACATAATGTTTGGAACAGGCTCGATTTATCGGTAGATTCCTGATAAATCACTTGTCAAAGTGATAAATCGGCCCAAACGATAAGCGGTGAAGATAAGACGTAATCTTATCGGTCACCCCATGAGTAGCGATAAATCGGACGAGAAATCGCTGAATTGGAAGATTTATTGAACATTTCTTTTATTAAGGAGCTATAATAAACATTCCGCTAATTTGGAATTCGCCATAACACACATGTAATTTAATTCCATGTCTTTTCTATTTAAAGTTTGATCCTCAAACTTTGCCCTTAATTATTCTATTCTATTACCAAGCTCCACGATAATACTCAACATCTTTGGACTCTCGTAAAGCCTAGCCTCCATTCGAACTCCTTGGCTCAAGTCAATAAGTTTGGAATAACTTCTCCTAATTTGTTGGAACCACTTTTGTTGGGGTGGAAATATTCCATAAAGCCTTAAAAATTGTCCCATCATTTTATTCTTCTCCATTGCCTCTTCTCTTAATTCTATTTGGTCTCTCTCTATTTTCCTGAAAAGAGAAATTCAGAGCGAGGGAGAGGAGTAGTGCAGCAGCCCATCGCAACCTCAAACCATGCCAGCCCTAGGCCCAGCGTCCCCCACCACCTCATTAACCCTGGCCTGCAACCAGCCTCATCCGGATTGATCCCCACTCTCCCTCTCGAGGCGTTTCCTATTTGGTGCCCGCTGCGCCCGTTAATGTATTAAACGCAAAGCGGCGCACACCCACTGTACGAGCTGGGCCGGCCCGTTTAGTTTCCCTTTTCCCGCTAAAATAGCAAAAACCGAGTCCTAACGGGTGCCAAATAGGAAATGCCCTCGAGAGGAGATCCTAACGGGCGCCTTCTGCGCCTGTTACCGTACCTGGCACCTACAGGGAAGCTTAGCGGGCTGCTCTTTCGAAGCCCAGTCGGAAGCTAAATCTCGAAATAGAATTCAAAAAATTATCTACCCGCCTCCATTGCCTCTTCTCTTAATTCTATTTGGTCTCTCTCTATTTTCCTGAAAAGAGAAATTCAGAGCGAGGGAGAGGAGTAGTGCAGCAGCCCATCGCAACCTCAAACCATGCCAGCCCTAGGCCCAGCGTCCCCCACCACCTCATTAACCCTGGCCTGCAACCAGCCTCATCCAGATCGATCCCCACTCTTCCTCTCGAGGCGTTTTCTATTTGGTGCCCGCTGCGCCCGTTAATGTATTAAACGCAAAGCGGCGCACACCCACTGTACGAGCTGGGCCGGCCCGTTTAGTTTCCCTTTTCCCACTAAAATAGCAAAAACCGAGTCCTAACGGGTGCCAAATAGGAAACGCCCTCGAGAGGAGATCCTAACGGGCGCCTTCTGCGCCTGTTACCGTACCTGGCGCCTACAGGGAAGCTTAGCGGGTTGCTCTTTCGAAGCCCAGTCGGAAGCTAAATCTCGAAATAGAATTCAAAAAATTATCTACCCGCTAGGAATCGAACTCGCACACCTCGCTCTCTACAATTGTTCGACTAACCGCTATGCCATTTTCGCTACTAGTGATCGAAAGCATCTTGAACACTTTAAAAACTATCTACCCATACATGAGTTTCTTTAAAAATAATTGAAACTTCACAGATTTCGGGAAAAAGTTCGTGGACATGCAAAAAACGTTGCCCCTATTCAAGGAAAGTTCATTGAATTTGAAAAATGTTCATATTTTTTTAAATAGTTCACAGGAAATGAAAAAAGTTCATGAAAAACTTGAAACAAATTCATCAATTTTGAATGTTTTGCACAAAACTGAAAAAAGTTCATCAATTTTTGAAAAACTTCATCAATTTTGAAAAAAGTTCATCGAATTTGATGAAAAGTTCACCGAATTTGAAAAAGAAGTTCGTTGAATTGAAAAAAAATCATCCAATTTGAAAATCATCGAATTGAAAAAAGTTCACTGAATTTGAAAAAAGTTCATCGAATTTTAAAAAGTTCATCAATTCCGGAAAAAGCTCACAAATTTGAATTTTTTTTATCAGTTTTGAAAAACAAAACTCAATCACTTGAAAAAAGTTCACGGATTTTGATAAAGTTCACGGATTTAAGAAGAAAAAAGAGAAAAAAAGAAAAAGGAAAAAACAATCAGACAAGTAAGAAGAAATGAAGGAGAAAATAAGAAATGCCACAAGAAGTGGTGTGGGCGAGTGGTTAGCACAGGTTATATGGTACAATGAGATCACGGGATCGAGTCACCGCGAGTGGTTAGGACCTCCCCCCTCTCGATCCTCTCTCCTGCCGCCACACACACAACATGAAGAGGGGCAGCCGCAGTGCCTGATCTCCATGGTTGCGCCCATTGTCGCCGGGAGCCCAATGCCGACGAGCACGACGCCCCTCCGTGCGACCCCTTTCTCTGCTCCTCCTCATTCCAGCGCCTAGCCTGCTGCACGCCCTTGCTCCCTAGCCAGCGCCATGGCCTATGTCGTGGTTGTAGCTGTCGCGACCGCCTCTCCTTCCCCAGCGCCTCCCTTGATCCACGACGACCCTCTACTGCCACCGCTGCCATCCCTCACCTCCTTCACCAGCGAGGCCCCGCAACGTGCCCGACCTGTCCTCTCCTCCCGTCGGTTCATGTGGTAGTCGCCGGTGGGTGGCTGATCGACGTCGCCTAGCCATCTGTCTTTCTTTCTGTCCCTTTCTCCCGGTTTCTACGACCCGCAGCTGTTGACGCTGTCGTTTACCCGTACAGGAGGTTGTCCATGGCAGTCACTGCCTTCGCTGCTTTTCTCGGTGCCCACTCGTGCTTTTCCGTTTTGGACGGTTGTCCCGACTCCCGACAAGTACCCCGATGGTTGTCGCTTACCAAGTTAACGACTACACGTCGACCTGCCAAGAACCATTATGAACCGTGTACAACTTCCGTTTCTTGTGGACTCGCCAAGTACCTGTATGTACGGATACCACAACATTGACTACACGCACGCCGAACGCCTACCGGCTAAACCGCAAGTAATGACCCTAGGATGCGGCGAGTTCCTCTCCAACCGCGTGTACCACTACTTCTTCTACACCGCATTGAACTCGATCGGCTCCAAAATGCGCGCTTCAAAGGTATAACCGCCGAGATGACTGCTTGTGGATGAATGCATGTGTTGTCTGAATTGTTGCTTGTCGCTCGGTAGCGACTCGTGGGACACCCAGTAACCAGGATCACTCCTCGTCACTCTTGCATGTTCAGCACATCCGCACACTTGCTCTTTTGCACCCGTACCTCAACGAGTTACCGGATCATCAGAATGTTGTTGTGGCATCATTTCCATTTTTTGCCGTCGTGGCACCCCTTCCTTTCCGCCATGGATACAAATGCTCCATATCATATTATGCCAGCATTTTCATAAATTGCATAACTTGAATATGACATCCTCATGCATGTTGAGAACACTTAAATTGTTGTTTGCATTGAAATTTTGCATAAATGTCATGTTAAAATGGTTTATTTCCTAACTAAATAACCGTAGCTCCGAATTAAACGAACATGATATGTAAATGTGTCGGAAAAATGCATAGATTAACATGGTGTGCTGTTTAACAACATTAAAGTTATGTTTTAGGCAGAACAGTACCAAATTCGAAATATGCACACGGGAATTTTCCGAAATTGTTGTTTATTGTTTCCGACCTCATTTAAACTTGCTTAGATAGGTAGTTTACTTGTGCTAACCCTCTTGCCATCTTAACCAACATTTAATCTTGTCATATACATAAACGAGAGCAAACTAAATAATTGAATGTGGTCTTTCTTCAGCTCCACTTAATTTGTATTATTGTTTGTTGCACTTTGCCATGCCATGCCTCATTAAAATGGACATGTATCATACTTGATTGTGCATCATGTCATGTTCATGCTTTTCTGTTTACTATGTTGTTGCTTCTTTCCGGTTGCGCTTCTTCTTGATTGTCCCGGTTACGTTGCGATTGTGAGGATGCGTTCGACTATGTTGGTTCGTCTACTTCATGGACTTGATATTTTTCCAAGTGGGATTTCAGGCAAGATGACCATTACCTTGGATATCACTACTAGCTTTATTTGCTAGTTGTCTTGATGCTATCGCTATGTTGCGCTACCTACCACTTGTTTGTCCAGCCTCCCAATATGCCATGATAAGCCTCTAACCTTTCCACCATCGCAGCAAACCGTTGTTTGACTATGTTACCGCTTTGCGCAGCCCCTCTTATAGCGTTGCTAGTTGCAGGTGCAGTGCAGATTGTTCCATGTTGGGACATGTTTATCATGGGATATCACAATATCTCTTATTTAATTAATGCATCTATATACGAGGTAATGGGTGGAAGGCTCGGCCTTTTGCCTAGTGTTTTGTTCCACTCATGCCGCCCTAGTTCCCGTCGTACATGTGTTATGTTCCTTGATGAGCGCTCCTAACACATGTGAGGTATTATGCCCCCCTGACCAATCGCTTTTGATAAGACACTTCCAGCAAGGCCCAACTTTGGTTTTAAAATTTGCCAACATAATAATAATAAAATTAATTAATTAAATTTGCATAGGGGTTGATCACCTCGAGTATTCTCAATTCAACATAATACAGGTTGGACAGTGCCGATGGTGTTGGTCCAAAATGGGCAGACTGCGGGGCCACTCCAGGGCAACTATAGGATTGGTTTTACTCGTAGGCTGACCTATCTAGTCGTGTCCTGAGAACGAGATATGTGCGGCTGATATGTGATACGTCTCCAACATATCTATAATTTTTGATTGCTCTATGCTATTATATTATCTGTTTTGGATGTTTTATATGCATTAATATGTTATTTTATATTATTTTTGGGACTAACCTATTAACCTAGAGCCCAGTGCCAGTTCCTGTTTTCCCTTGTTTTTGAGTTTCGCAGAAAAGGAATACCAAACGGAGTCCAAACGGAATATAACCTTTGTGATGAATTTTCTTGGACCAGAAGACAACCAGGAGACTTGGAGATGAAGTCGGAGGAACCACGAGGCGGCCACAAGGACAGAGGGCTCTTCCAGGGGGGTAGAGCGTGCCCCACCCTTGTGAACCCCTCCTGCACCTCCTAACCTAATTCTTTCGCCTATATATACCCATATACCCCCCAAACCAACAGAGGAATCCATGAAAATACTTCTCCACCACTGCAACCTTCTGTACCCATGAGAGCCAATCTAGGGACCTTTTCCGGCATCCTGCCGGAGGGGTATTCGATCACGGAGGGCTTCCACATCAACTCTATTGCCCTTCCGATGAAGCGTGAGTACTATACCACAGACCTACGGGTCCATAGCTAGTAGCTAGATGAGTTCTTCTCTCTCTTTGATTCTCAATACCATGTTCTCCTCAATGTTCTTGGAGATCTATTTGATGTAATACTTTTTTGCGGTGTGTGTTGCTGAGATCCGATGAATTGTGGATTTATGATCAGCTTATCTATGAATATTATTTGAATCTCCTCTGAATTCTTTTATGCATGATTTGATATCTTTGTAATTCTCTTCGAACTATCGGTTTGATTTGGCCAACTAGATTGGTTTTCATTCAATGGGAGAAGTGCTTAGCTTTGGGTTCAATCTTGTGGTGTCCTTTCCTAGTGACAGTAGGGGAGCAAGGCATGTATTGTATTGTTTCCATTGAGGATAAAAATATGGGGTTTTCATCATATTGCTTGAGTTAATTCCTCTACATCATGTCATCTTGCTTAATGCGTTACTCCGTTCTTTATTAACTTAATACTCTAGATGCATGCTAGATAGCGGTCGATGTGTGGAGTAATAGTAGTAGATGCAAAATTGTTTCGGTCTACTTGACACGGACGTGATGCCTATATTCATGATCATTGCCTTAGATATCGTCAAAACTTTGCGCTTTTCTATCAATTGCTCGGTAGTAATTTGTTCACCCACCGTATTAGTTTCTATCTTGAGAGAAGCCTCTAGTGAAACCTATTACTACTGCAGGATGGTCCAAATGCGACAGTCGAATCAGAGACCCTTCGATGAAACTGTGTGCAATGCCATAATCGCAAACGGTGATGTAAAAAACCATCAAAAAAGGTTCAAAATGTTTGCAATGACGGATGCATCAAACACGGTTCAGATTTCAGTTGCGTGTGTGATGCAGGGCATACGATTCCGTTCAATTAACTGTTTGTGATGAGTAGGAACAAAAGAAATGGGCAACCAGATGAAGGTCTATGCGATATACAGCATACCGTTCACTAGGATGAACTGTGTGATTAGGCAACACAATGGAAATGGTTCAACTGAACAAGATGTGTGTGATACGCGGCAAACAAGTCTATAATAAGAAATGTATGCAAAGACCAATAATAACACAGACGATTGCTGCTAATAAGCCGTGTGATTTGCTCTGCCTACAGAAGAATAACATGTATATATGTGTGTGTGTGTGTATACAGTCGGTCTATTCTGCTAATATTAGCAGAATAACTATTCTGATAACACTTCCGCACTGCACGCTTAACGCAAGTGAACTGCATCCTCTTTATGATGAGCACTGCACTGCTTCACGGGAGAACTGCTTCATTTTTTGTTGATCCGCCCGCATTTTCTGTGTGGAATCGGGTGTTGCGGGATGATTTAATTTGTTTATAGATCTCATTTGACCTTTATTCTTTGTAATTTATAGGAGAAGCGATTGGAATCTTGGAAAACTAAGTGATTTGGCGGATGAGCTTTCTCTGTTCGTTCATGTTCACATCGGATGTGGCTTTTCTGTGCTCGAATGTTTTTTGTTAGTAGGAATTCTTTGATTGCGTTTGTTTTAATCGGTCCGTTTACTCTACAATTTGTCTAATATTAGGAGTTAGTTTTCAATTTCTGCGAAACCGATTGTCTGGGCATGTGAGCTTCGTCCGCTCGTCTGTCCTTGTTGTTTTTTTGGATTTTGTGCGTTGATGCGTTTTTGAATCTTGTAATTAGTTTCTCTTTTTCGTTTGAATTTACTGTATTGGGCATGTAATGTTCGTCTTTTTGGTGTGCATTTTTAAATAATAGCTCATGTTGTTCATCATAGTGGCCGTGGGTTTGATGTATTTTTTGGGTGGGTAATTGTTCAAATTTGAGTGGTTGCGCAATGTTTTGGCCACTTATCGAACTACGAGTGGAATTGGCACCTCTGTTGGTCTCGTACATGTCTGGACTTGTACTGCTTCGATTTTATTGATGCAGTTCTGGCATATGTTCGTAGTGTGCTGCATTTTGTTAAGTAGTGGACTTCAATGTAACTATATTATAATGGGCATGACAACTTATGATATAATTCTTTTTCTTAGACTGCATTCTGTGTTTCAGAGAACTTCATAGTATGCACTTTCGTACTGCATTAGCAGAATAGTTATGCTGCTATTTCTTGTATTTTATGTCAATTCTTCTGAACTCCATAGCATGAGAATTCTTTTGAACAGCATATGTTAACTACAAAGTTTTTGATCATTGGCATTGCATTGTTATTGTTCAGAGCACTGCAATTTTTTATATAAGAACCGTACTATGTGTATTAGAGAACCGCATTTTTGTCAGCAACAACTTGTCTAAAAAGAGTGATAAAATGATGCAGATGAGGTTGCATACTTTAAATACGCATCGTTCAAGCCTTCTGATGGACATAATTTTAAAAGCATACAACATAAGCAAAGCATTAGAATATGCCACTGATGGCTTTATCTTTTATCCTAGACAACCTACATTGCAAATATTGTAAACTTCAGGGAGTCTTCTTCTTTGTAGAAAAACACCATGGCCAGTTCTCCAGCCTCAAAGCCATTCTGGGAGACAGAATCATTCCAGCCAGTAGTTATGTTGATGCAGTCTTCAGAGTCAATGTGGTAGTCAGCTTGCATGTCTACATACCCATTCTTGTGTTGTGTCTCCAAGGTAACCTTCCCTGAACTCGGAGTAGGAAATTTTATTATGGATGGCAGTTTCTGCATTTTGGAATGGATGGGAAAAGCATGTTTATAAGTAAACAACAAATGTTTTTCTTCATACTTAGGATGGTCTTTTTATGTTGACTTAAATATGTACATATATATGGGTACTATTTTTGTAAAGTAGTTGCATTGTATGAACAAACTTATATACATAATTGACCTCTAATTTTACTAGGATATATATTATACTGTAACATGTTTCTACTCGAAGGTCATTTACAGTGTACTTCGCTAGCATGTTAAGAGAACTGCAACACTGATCTACTGACTGTGATGGCCTGGCTTATTAGGGATGATAGACTACTCATATCAATAAGGAATTCCTTCTTTTCCGGGAGCCCATTCGGGCAGAACTCGAAAGTTAAGAGTGCTCAGCTTGGAGTAGTGTCAGGATGGGTGACCGACCGGGAAGTTGCTCCCGGGTGCGCACGAGTGAGGACAAAGTGCGCAGAAAAGACTAGTATTGATCTATGGGGCCAGTCTAGATCCCGCCAGGAGTAACGACCACCGGCGGGTGTGTCCGGGGCGTTACAACTGACCCTCTTTTTTGTTCGTGTTTTGGGGTTCTGATCTAACTAGTGTCGATACCTGGTGTGGTACTGAAGAAAAATAGGTGGAAGCATCTAGTCTTAATAGCTAACAAATCTGAACAACAATACAAATTCTGTTTTGTATTTGTTGACACTATTGAACAAATTGATGGAACTATATATTCAGATGTGGATTTGCAGCCTAGATTATGTCAAAAATTGTGAGGGGAAAAACATACCCAACTTTCCTGCAGATCTGCGGGTGTGAGGCGATGAAGAAATGGCGCCCGAAACCCCCTATTGGGTATCATTAGGCACCCAAGCATGCTGCGCCACTCGGTGTTGGTGAGCTCTAGACCCTCTGCGTACATGCATGTGTCCGCTACAGGCGCCATCCTTGCCAAACACCCGCACTTACAGTCCATGGCGGGTTCAGTGGAATTTCAGAGAACGGCTAGGGATGGGATGAACCCTAGATCTATGATTTGAAGAAAAAGAGGAACGGGGGGAGGAGTTGTGTCAGTCTGGAGCACAAATGGATAGGTTTTTATGCAACCAATTGAGAAACGGAAGTAATAAATGTTGAGGTTGGTGTTAGGTGGTGGATTGATTCTGATTCAGTGTACGCGAATGCATTTGAGAAGCAATAGGACTGCTTACTTGAATATAGCAAATTGCATTGTAGTTTCGCAACAAACTGTGGAACGCGTTTTTGGGCTTGTGTTTGTGTAGTGGTGCGTGGGATTTTTTTTAATTTTCAGCAGCCTCTCTTTGCCTGTTGGGCCTGTCTTTGGGGAGTGAAGACGTATTCGGCCGAATTCGGCCTTTCAGTACGGTTGGTTCCCAGTGAGCTGTGTGTGCGCCCTAATGTTTAGTCCCACCTCGCCCATGGAGGGCGCGCTCGACCTGTTTATAAGCACTAGCGAGGCAGCCGTATCAAACTCCGCCGGTTACTTATTTGGGTGCTTATACACGGCACTCGCTTCTCTATGCTCTCTGACCTATGGGTCCATGTGTGCCCGTCCCCATGCATCGTGGCTGAGAACGACTCACCTGCTGTGGGCGCAGATCTACTACGAGACTGGCTGGGGCCTGGTTGCACCTGGGTGGTCAAAAAAATTTCTTTGTATTTTTCGTCTTGCATATTTTTTCAAATGTATGGGCGTGTAGTGCTTAGTAAATCATTCGTGCACTGCATTGTTCATCTTTCTGTACTGCATGTTCACATATTGCGCACTTGCATACACAGGTCGCATTTTCTTTTCGTGTTTTTTGCTCTTATGTATTTTTTCCAAATGTATGGGCGTGTACTGCTTAGTAATCATTCGTACACTACATTGTTCATGTTTCTATACTGCATGTTCACATATTCCGCACTACATATACATGTTGCATTTTCTTTTCGTTTTTTTGCTCTTATGTATTTTTTCCAAATGCAGAGGCATGCACTGCTTTGTTGGGTATGTGTGCATTGCATTCGACAGATTCTGTACTGCATTCGTACACATTTTGCACTGCATGCGTCCTATTTGCACACTGCATTTTCGTCCATTTTGTGCACTGCTAGAATCTAATGATACATAAGCAAACAACAGAAAACAAACGATCACAAGCATTCCGTATGACAAGTTCATCACCAGCAAACTAAGTTCAACAGAAAGAAATCTAACACAATCAAAGTTCATCATTACAAGCGATTCTGCATGACAAGCAAAATAAGTTCAGCAAAAGCAAATGATCACAAGCAAACTAACGATACATAAGTAAACAACAGAAAGCAAGTTTGATGATAATTCTAAAACCATGCTAGAATTGTTGCGTCTTGGCCGGCACTGACTGCTTCTTCACCAGTTATCGTCTCCCCATCCCCCACTGCTCTTGGTATTGGTGCACGTCGGTCCTAAACAAACGGTTTTTAACCCCTTTCCGCGACGGCATATGGAACCGTCTCCAAGTGAGTGTGGGCGATAGGGGGTTCCTTCCCACATGACCCAAAAACCGTCGGGGATAGGGCCCGTACAGTACTCCTACTCGTTTCTGCTCGCATTGCCATCGCAGTCGGTATTCTGTGGTGCTACGTTTACGATGTGCGGCCCATCACAAACAGTTCACTATTATAGAACGTGTATGATGCGCGGCCCATCACAAATGGTTCACTGTTAAGAAGATTAGCTAATCATCGTACGAGTGTCGGACAGGATTACGAAACGTCGGACCGTCGTAACATTGTCGTACACGACAACTATCACACACGCTATTCTGTGGTGCAACGTTTACGATGCATACTTCATTAGAAACAGTTCATGGTTGTGAATCATGTACAATAAGGCAACTAACACAAACGTTTAGTTTGCCCGCACCATTTGTGATATTGTCTGACATCGCACACGCTTTGCAAACGGCAACTGTGTGCATGCTTGCACATGTTTCCTCACTGTGAACCGTCTCGGATTATGGTGCATATCGCAAACGTTTGTGTTTTACCAACCGTGTATGTCGTAACAACCTGGAGAGCGTAATTTCACTATAATTTAATTGCTGCTTTTCCAAATTGTACCAGATTTGGATTTGAATTGGAATGTATGCTACAGCTTTATTCATATCCATCAGGTTCAAACAACCAATGCATTATTCGATTCATAGGTACATATGTTCAAGAATTACATAAGAACCAAATAAAGAATGATAAACCACAGTTGTATACTTGTACTATTAAAGACGGTAAAGAAAGAGGCGAAATATATTTTGGTTGCTGAACAAGGTGAAGCAGAATGCCCATATTGTGCCCTCCTCCATGCAGAAGGCACGCACGACTCTAGTCCAACCCCTTGTGATGGTCGATCGCCCATCCTTCACGATCTTCATGAAAACATCTAGATAATCATCATGTTCTGGTAGAAATACTTTAACCTTTGCATGCCCACCAATCATGTAGTTTGAGAGGTAATCTTGAGTAAACTGCTTTGACAACCACTGCAAAGGAATAAGATTTCAGACATTGTCATCTAACACAACTCATTATGGGCAGTAAAAAGAAGGCTGCAGAGTTCTTACTTACCATCCTGTAGTTCGCTGTTGTCTTGGATCAAGTGTAAACAAATAGTTTAATTGCCATCTTTGGACCCATTTTACTAACAATCTTTATCAGCGTCCTCACTTGATGCTGGTTCATTGATATCTCATTGCCCCATACGCAAAAAGGGTCAAAACGTGGATCTTTACCAATGACATGTGTACCTAAAAGCACCAAGTTAATATTAGAAGCTAAATAGCAATGGCACAATGATGTAGTACAACACTCTTTTATAATATGTCTATATACATCCGTATGTGGTAGTCCATTTGAAATCTCTAAAAAGACAAATATTTAGGAATGGAGGGAGTACCTTATGACATCCAATATAGTCACATATTAGATGAATTAACATCTTATATTATGGGTCGGAAGGAGTTTAGTTCGTTCTTAAAAATTATCTGCTGCTGTATGCACGGGTTAC
This sequence comes from Triticum urartu, assembly GCF_003073215.2. Lineage (NCBI taxonomy): Eukaryota > Viridiplantae > Streptophyta > Magnoliopsida > Poales > Poaceae > Triticum > Triticum urartu. The sequence continues at coordinate 363,110,113 of NC_053028.1, forward strand.
AGTTAGTTTGAGCTAGTTCGGGCTCAAATAGCCCTAAAGTATATCTAAACCCGAGGGCTAGTTTGAGCTAGTTGCATCTATAACCCACCCAAAAAAACTAGTATCCAACCCAAGAGGTGCTAATTGGAGCTAGTTCTCCTAGTGCATTTATTGTCAATCTAACCCTGCCATCCAAACAACTCTTTGGATGGAGTTAGTTCAGGGTTAGTAATGATCCAGAAACTAACTCTAACCTCTAGCTAAGTTGAGTATCCAAACAGGGTTGTGTTGTTGCTGTTGCCGCTGCTGCTCTTCTACATATATCTAGACATCATTAGAACATTAGTGTAACACTCTTCCTTGTTGCTATGTAGCCTAGGATTGCATATTTAGACATGAAGTATAGTGCATGTTGCTATGTAGTCTCAGATATATTACATATGTCCCTAGTTAACCTAAGGAAAAATGGGTTACATATATATATTCAGTTAAAAGTCCGATTCACCGATTAGTCCCTTATCAGCCGCCGGCCTATATGGTACCAGCTACGGATATCCTGAACAGTGAGCAGATATAAGCCATAGGATGAAACTAACCTCGATGGAAAACAACAGTCATTCCCCAAATTGTCCTATGTAGGTACATCAAGAAGCATGTTAAGCACAAAAATCTAAACATCAACCAAAATTACACATGGCAGACAAAATAATCTCCAAAAGATAGCTTCAGTGTGCAGGTTTAAGCACGCTACTAAAGCAAAACAAGTGGAAAGGTGTGATAACTGCAACAGGCCTAACATTTAACAACAAGCAAACATGGTCATTCAAACTGGTATCGTGTCGGTCTAAGTACACTGGTTATGGTTAAATAAAAATGGAAAGGCGTGTTAACTATAAGATGCAGCAACCAAATGTAGTCATTAATAGTGGTATTGTCAAAATTGGTACTGATGAAATTGAACTACACAGTTCATACTTGCACATATAGAACATCACGTTGTGAATAACTGGAATAAACAAGGAATACTACGAACAATGAAAGATAGCATTTGAAACTGAACAAATGCTAACTACAAAAAACCAAACAATAAAAAAACTTTAAAAGAGGCATATGCTAGCTATAACAGGCTTAACAGCAAGCAAATATATGCATTCCTATCGGTATGTTTAAAACTGGATTTATGAAATGTACTGCACAGTAAATAATTGCACATATAGAGCATCACATTGTGAGCAACTGAAATAAACAAATCATGGGTTTCCTCACTTGTCACAGATGGACTCGTTCCCGTGGGAAGAGCACGGACCCTGGATGTGCTCCATGTTGTCGCAGATGGGCTCCTTCCCCTTGGAAGAGCACGGCTGTAGGGTGCCCTCCCTGATGTCGCAGACAGGCGCTTTCCCCTTGGAAGAGCAGATGGGCTCTTTCCCCTTGGAAGAGCCGGAGAGGGTGTCGTCCTCGTGGTCGCTATCGATCAGGTATGACTTGGAAGCTGTGCATCCCAAACCAAAGTCGTAGAACATGTCCTTCAGAAATGACAAAAGGGGATCGATGGCGATGTAGAATGGCAAATTGTTGACAGCGAGCCAGAGGAGATCATCGGCGGGGCCATGGATGAGATCGACGGCGGTTGAACCCGAGGGGTTGGGGGTGGGTCACTTAACCTGTGACACATCCTGCCTCAGGGTGTCGCTGTCGATGACCTCGATGTCGTAGCCGGCGGACGAGACATGCCCGCATACTCTAGCCTGCTGCTTGAGTGCCTGCCGCCAGTAATGGTTGTCAGCTTCCTCGGCGACGTCGGGCGAAGAGACCGCTATACACCTCTTTTGGGCCAGTCGCTCCTCGAGCTCCACGGGAAGCGTAGCCGGGCTTAGGCTGCAACGCTCTGGAGTGGGGGATGGGGATGGGGATGGGGATCTCTGGGAAAGGGGCGTTTAGCAGGCGTCATCTAAGAAACTCAGGGCTGCCTGGGTATGGAGATCGGTGGGTGATACGTCTCCAACGTATCTATAATTTTTGATTGTTCCATGCTATTATATTATCAACCTTGTGATGAGGACATCAATATCATTGTTACACCCACAGCCCCTACTGTTACATATACTGGACCAATTACTAGAGCTCGCGCACGCCAATTAAATTACCAGGTACTTTCGTTTCTTGGTAATGATTCTAATGTTCATGAGATTATGATGTTGCCTAAATTGGATACATTTGTTTTGCTTACAAATGAAGGGCCTAGCTTGGAGAAGGATGAACATTGGAGCAAGAACACGCATGGAGTTGATGGCATGCGCAAGGGGATCAAGAACGGAGTTACATGTGATGATTTCAGGACTTTGAAGCCGCCATAAGGAGTGCATGAAGCCTTGGACGAAATATACAAGATGCCACTTCATAATATTCGTCCATAGGCTATTCTAGGTGCTGCGTCACCTTATTAATGGGCCAGGCCCATGTAATTTCGAAATACTTAAGTATAGGCTATTTTTAGAGTCCGTATGTGTGGGGAAACAAGAGTTAGGGTTGGTTTCGGACCCCACCCTCAAGGGCCACGAAATTCCCCCCTCTTCCTCCATATATACAGCCCTTAGGGCGTCGTTTAGACTTTGGGTTTTGTTTAGATTAAAAGTTCGCCATAGCTGCAACTTCGCGTACTTCATTTGTGTCCAACGACCAGACCAAGACGTCACAGAACCCCACTTGATCAATAAAGCTTTCATCTTATATTCGCAATATCCAGATTGCAATCTCAGTTTCTTGCTTGTTCTTCGTTTGCTCGCAGGAAACAGGCCTCGTGGTCAGGTTGATCGTGCTCCGGCGTGGTTAATAACCCCTCGGAAGTTGGTTTAGCGATTGCTAAGGCGCGACGTCTCGCACGTTCGTAGTCGGATCGTCAAGGTCGACTCCCACAGAAAACGATAGCCACCATCTCATCGAAACATCGGGACACCTTTGCCTCTATCAAGTGGTATCAGATTTCCAGGTTGCTCGGTGAGATTTTACAGTTTTTCGTAGATTAGATCGAGTCTGTTCTTCATACCTACAGTCCACGAAAAAGCCACACAAAAAATTAGGGTTAGTTCATCATATCCGAACCAATCTGAGCCTTTAAATAATCTTTTTAGGGTTTTTGCTTTGTTCAATTTGCGGTTGCATCGTCGTGTCAAGTTGCTGGTCTTAGAGTCTAGTCTTTTAGAGTTTCGAGTTCTGGTCATAAGTTGTCACGCCGCCGCCGCACCATCATCATCGCCCATCTACCACTTTTGCTTATCCGCCACCGCTCTGAATCCATATCCATATACCACTACCAATCCGTATCCATATACCACCACCAATCTCTATCCATATACCACCACCGCTACCATATACCACCACCGCTGCCATATACCACAACCATATATCCACCACCAGTCCGAGTTCTTCTCATATTAGGTTTGTTCTTGAGATCAATCTAAATTCCGAGTCGTGTTTCCTTGCCTGTGTAGGTCTCGGGGAAAAAAAAGAGTCTGGAGACCCCCGGGCAGTTTTTAGGCCAAAATTTTCACGGGCAAATTTTTTTTCCCTATCCTATTTTTAGGCTTTTCTGAGTCTTTTGAGCCACGTGCCATCATAGTGATTTTTTGTCGCACTTTTTCGTCGTCGCTGCCCTGATTTCCGAAAAAAAAAGTGAAAAAAAAATTTCGTGCCCATCCTATCAGTTTGACGAGGGAAGAGTTTTGAGACACTCGCCATTATAGTGATTTTTCGCCAAAAAAAGAGGAGCGCAAAAAAAGGAGCGCAAAAAAAGAGCGAAAAAAAAAGAGAGTTCCAGAGTGTGCTTTTCCCTTATTTATGTGCAGCGCCGTGATTTTGTTAGTGTTCTAGGCTCGCGTCTCTAGCACGATCTAGCCTAGGACCAGCACAGTACCGTCGTTGAGCGTTTATTCAACTTTGCATCTCTGAATTGATTATTGCTGACCCTTTTTGCTACCATACTATAAGCCTTCCCAGCTCCACATACATCTACGTCGTGCGTTTGACTCTCCCTGGCAATCGCTCTATCCAAGCTTTTGAGAGTTTTTGACTACAACGGTTGCCGATCACCGCCTGCTGCTGGGTAAGAACTGGTAAGAATTTGAGATTTGCTTGACGGATTTGTGACACCCGCCACCACCACCACTTGTTAGTAGTCTGTAGGATCATATTCTTGTGTGTTTCTATTGCTGCTAACCATGCCAGGATCACAAGCCGACAAGACTGACTGGGAGAACTTGATGAACAAGGAGCTTCATGATACGTTTCAGCAAATGATGAATGGACAGGTGCAAGATGTGATAAACAGATTTGAAGAGGCCATGGAGAAGATGGCATGGAGAAGACGTTTGAAACAAAGCTCGATAACAAGTTTGCTGAATTGCTTTCGTGTTTTCCACCACCACCACCGGCTGCTCCTGCCGCACCTCTGCAACAACAGCAACAACACCGACTACCTCCACGTCGGGAAACAGCCCTCCGTCGAGCGAGCCGTGTCCCTCTTCAGTCAGGCCAAACCGCTGGTGCTGCTGTTGATACTTCTGTGGCTCCTACTGCTGATGTGGAGGAGGATGATTATGTGGGAGATTATGAGGATGAGGTTGATCAAAATCAGAACTACGTGCCACCAACAGCACAGCAACCACCAGGTCGTCCACATGCAAATAATGGCAATGGTAGGGCTCACCCTCAGGTACGAGATCATGACCATCTCCCTAAACTAAAATTGAATATTCCACAATTTGAGGGTAGATATGTTCCTGATATATATCTTACTTGGGAGTTAGAAACTGAACAAAGATTTACATGTTTACAATATCCCGAGGAGAGACGTGTTCGTGCTGCTGTTTGTGCTTTCACTAGTTTTGCATGTGTTTGGTGGTCTGAGCATTGTAGATTATATCCTATTCCGGCTACCTGGGCTGCTTTGAAAACTGCTATGCGTACTCGTTGGGTTCCACCATATTATCAACGTGAATTACTTCAAAAATTGCAGCGCTTAAGACAGGGAAAAAATTCTGTAGAAGAATATTATCAGGAATTACAAACTGGCATGATTAGATGTGGTATTGTTGAGGAGAATGAAGCTATGCTTGCACGTTTTATGGGTGGATTAAATAGAGAGATTCAAACGATTCTAGAGTATAAGGAGTATACTAATATCACTCGTTTATTCCATCTTGCTTGTAAAGCTGAACGTGAAGTGCAGGATCGATAGGCATTGGTGCGGACTAACTTTTCTGCAGGTCGACCTTCATCATGGACACCACGTGCATCATCTACTTCCACACGTTCTGCTACACCGGCGCCTCCGTCGGCTGCCACCTCCAACCGTGATACAATAAAGCAGGCACAATCACCACTATCTGCCAAGAGCACACCTTCTGGGCCTGCAAAGAGCTCTTCTTCATCCATGGCATCAACAGGGCAAACACATGATATTATTTGTCGACATTGCAAGGGTGGAGGTCATTATGCGAGAGAATGCCCATCTAAGCGTGTGATGATTGTTACTGAGGATGGTGGGTATGAGTCTGCTAGTGACTATGATGAGGAGACTTTGGCTCTTATTACACGTGAAGAACACGGTGGAGACGATTCTGATCATGAGACGCAATACATGGCTCCTGAAGATGCTGACAGGTATGAATGTTTAGTTGCTCAACGTGTTTTGAGTGTGCAGGTTACACAAGCTAAGCAAAATCAGAGGCATAATTTGTTCCATACAAAGGGAGTTGTGAAGGAACGTTCTGTTCGCGTGATCATAGATGGAGGGAGCTACAATAACTTGGCTAGCATGGAGATGGTGGAGAAGCTATCTCTCACCACAAGACCACATCCACATCCTTACTACATCCAATGGTTCAACAACAGCGGCAAGGTTAAGGTAACACGTACTGTTCGTGTGCATTTTAGTATCTCTACATATGCTGATTATGTTGATTGTGATGAGGTACCTATGCAAGCATGTTCCTTATTACTTGGTAGACCATGGCAATTTGATAAAAATTCTGTACACCATGGTAGAAACAACCAGTATAATCTTGTTCATAAGGATAAAAATATTACTTTGCTTCCTATGACTCCTGATTCCATTTTGAAAGATGATATTAATAGAGATAATAAAGCAAAATAGGAGAAAAATAAGAGTGAAAATCAGATTGTGGCAAAAGAATTTGAGCAACAAATGAAGCCTAATAATAAACCATCTAGTGTTGTTTTTGATATTAAATTGAAAAGTGCATGTTTACTTGCCACCAAATCTGATATTGATGATCTAGATTTTAGCAAATCTGTTTGCTATGCTTTTGTGTGCAAAGAGGCATTATTTTCATTCGAGGACGTGCCTTCCTCTTTGCCCCCTGCTGTCACTAACATTTTGCCGTAGTTCGCTGACGTCTTTCCACAAGACGTGCCACTGGGATTACCACCTATTCGAGGGATTGAGCATCAAATTGACTTAATTCCCGGTGCTTCGCTACCCAACCGTGCACCATACCGTACCAATCCAGAGGAGACGAAGGAGATTATGCGTCAAGTACAAGAACTGCTCGACAAAGGTTATATACGCGAATCCCTTAGTCCTTGTGCTGCTCCTATCATTTTAGTGCCGAAAAAGGATGGTACGTCGCGTATGTGCGTTGATTGTAGAGGCATTAATAATATTACTATTCGTTATCGTCATCCTATTCCTAGGCTAGATGATATGCTTGATTAATTGAGTGGCTCTACAATATTCTCCAAAGTTGATTTGCATAGTGGATACCATCAAATTCGTATGAAATTGGGTGATGAATGGAAAACAACATTTAAAACTAAGTTTGGATTATATGAGTGGTTAGTCATGCCGTTTGGGTTAACTAATGCACCTAGTACTTTCATGAGGTTAATGAACGAAGTTTTACGTGCTTTCATTGGACGATTTGTGGTAGTTTACTTTGATGACATATTGATTTATAGCAAATCTTTGGAGGAACATTTGGAACATTTACGTGCTGTTTTTATTGCTCTACGTGATGCACGTTTGTTTGGAAACCTTGGAAAGTGCACCTTTTGCACCGACCGAGTATCTTTTCTTGGCTATGTTGTTACTCCATAGGGAATTGAAGTTGATAAAGCCAAGATTGAAGCTATTGAGAGTTGGCCGCAGCCCAAAACGGTCACACAAGTGAGGAGTTTCCTTGGCCTCGCTGGTTTCTATAGGCGTTTTGTGAGAGATTTCAGCACCATTGCTGCACCTCTCAATGAGCTTACAAAGAAGGATGTGCCTTTTGTTTGGGGTACCGCACAGGAAGAAGCCTTCACGGTATTGAAAGATAAGTTGACAAATGCTCCTTTACTCCAACTTCCTAATTTCAATAAGACTTTTGAGCTTGAATGTGATGCTAGTGGAATTGGATTAGGAGGTGTGTTATTACAAGATGGAAAACCTGTTGCATACTTTTCTGAAAAATTGAGTGGGCCTAGTCTGAACTATTCTACTTATGATAAAGAATTATATGCTCTTGTTCGGACCTTAGAAACATGGCAACATTATTTATGGCCCAAGGAATTTTTTATACATTCTGATCATGAATCTTTGAAACACATTAAAAGTCAAGCAAAACTGAACCGTAGACCTGCTAAATGGGTTGAATTCATTGAGACTTTCCCTTATGTCATTAAACACAAGAAGGGTAAAGAAAATGTTATTGCTGATGCCTTGTCTCGTCGTTATACTATGCTTTCACAACTTGACTTTAAAATATTTGGTTTGGAGACCATCAAAGATCAATATGTTCATGATGCTGAATTTAAAGATGTATTGCAGAATTGTAAGGAAGGGAGAACTTGGAACAAGTTCGTTCTTAACGATGGATTTGTGTTTCGTGCTAACAAGCTATGCATTCCAGCTAGCTCCGTTCGTCTTTGGTTGTTGCAGGAGGCGCATGGAGGAGGATTAATGGGACACTTTGGCATCAAGAAGACGGAGGATATACTTGCTACACATTTCTTTTGGCCAAAGATGAGACGAGATGTTGAGCGTTTTGTTGCTCGCTGCACTACATGTCAAAGAGCTAAGTCATGACTCAATCCTCATGGTTTATATATGCCTTTGCCTGTACCTAGTGTTCCTTGGGAGGATATATCTATGGACTTTGTTTTAGGTTTACCTCGAACCAAGAAGGGGAGGGATAGCATATTTGTTGTCGTGGATAGGTTCTCGAAAATGGCACACTTTATACCATGTCATAAAAGCGATGATGCTGTTAATGTTGCTGATTTGTTCTTTCGTGAAATTATTCGCTTACATGGTGTGCCAAATACTATTGTTTCAGATCGTGATACTAAATTTCTTAGCCACTTTTGGAGATGTTTATGGGCTAAGTTGGGGACTAAGCTGCTTTTTAGTACTACTTGTCACCCCCAAACTGATGGACAAACTGAAGTAGTCAATAGAACATTGTCTACTATGCTTAGGGCTGTTTTGAAGAATAACAAGAAAATGTGGGAAGAATGCTTGCCTCATATTGAATTTTCTTATAATCTCTCATTGCATTCTACTACTAAGATGTGCCCTTTTGAAATTGTGTATGGTTTCCTACCTCGTGCACCTATTGATTTGTTGCCTCTTCCATCTTCAGAGAAGGTTAATTTTGATGCTAAAGAACGTTCTAAATTGATTTTAAAAATGCATGAGTTAACTAAGGAAAACATTGAGCGTATGAATGCTAAATACAAACTTGCTGGAGATAAGGGTAGAAAACATGTTGTGTTTGCGCCTGGAGATCTTGTTTGGTTACATTTGCGTAAAGATAGATTTCCTTATCTGCGCAAATCAAAGCTAATGCCACGTGCTGATGGTCCTTTTAAGGTGTTAGAGAAAATAAATGATAATGCATATAAACTTGAGCTACCTGTAGATTTTGGGGTTAGTCCCACTTTTAACATTGCAGATTTGAAGCCTTATTTGGGTGAGGAAGATGCGCTTCCGTCGAGGACGACTTCATTTCAAGAAGGGGAGGATGATGAGGACATCAATACCATTGTTACACCCACAGCCCCTACTATTACATATACTGGACCAATTACTAGAGCTCGCGCACGCCAATTAAATTACCAGGTACTTTCGTTTCTTGGTAATGATTCTAATGTTCATGAGATTATGATGCTGCCTAAATTGGATACATTTGTTTTGCTTACAAATGAAGGGCCTAGCTTGGAGAAGGATGAACATTGGAGCAAGAACACGCTTGGAGTTGATGGCATGCGGAAGGGGATCAAGAACGGAGTTACAAGTGATGATTTCAGGACTTTGAAGCCTCCATAAGGAGTGCATGAAGCCTTGGACGAAATATACAAGATGCCACTTCATAATATTCGTCCATAGGCTATTCTAGGTGCTGCGTCACCTTATTAATGGGCCAGGCCCATGTAATTTCGAAATACTTAAGTATAGGCTATTTTTAGAGTCCGTATGTGTGGGGAAACAAGAGTTAGGGTTGGTTTCGGACCCCACCCTCAAGGGCCACGAAATTCCCCCCTCTTCCTCCCATATATACAGCCCTTAGGGCGTCGTTTAGACTTTGGGTTTTGTTTAGATTAAAAGTTCGCCATAGCTGCAACTTCGCGTACTTCATTTGTGTCCAACGACCAGACCAAGACGTCACAGAACCCCACCTTGATCAATAAAGCTTTCATCTTATATTCGCAATATCCCGATTGCAATCTCAGTTTCTTGCTTGTTCTTCGTTTGCTCGCAGGAAATAGACCCTCGTGGTCAGGTTGATCGTGCTCCGGCGTGGTCAATAACCCTCGGAAGTTGGTTTAGCGATTGCTAAGGCGCGACGTCTCGCACGTTCGTAGTCGGATCGTCAAGGTCGACTCCCACAGAAAACGATAGCCACCATCTCATTGAAACATCGGGACACCTTAGCCTCTATCACCTTGGATGTTTTATATGCATTTATATGCTATTTTATATGATTTTTGGGACTAACCTATTAACCTAGAGCCCAGTGCCAGTTTCTGTTTTTTCCTTGTTTTGAGTATCGCAGAAAAGGAATACCAAACAGATTCCAATTGACGTGCCAATTTTTGATGATTTTTTATGGACCAAAAGAAGCCCTGGAGTAAAAGAGTTGGGCCAGAAGAGTCCCGGGCTGTCCACGAGGGTAGGAGGCGCTCCCTACCCCCCTGGGCGTGGGCCCCTATCTTGTGGATGATCCGGAGACCCCCTTGACGTGAGACCTACGCCAAAAATTCCTATAAATACATAAACAACCAGAAATAAAACCTAGATCAGGAGTTCTGCCGCCGCAAGCCTTTGTAGCCACCGAAAACCAATCTAGACCCGTTCCGGCAACCTTCCAGAGGGGGAATCCCACTCCGATGGCCATCTTGATCATCCCGGCGCTCTCCATGACGAGGAGGAGTAGTCCACCCTCGGGGCTGAGGGTATGTACCAGTAGCTATGTGTTTAATCTCTTTCTCCCGTGTTCTTGATTTGGCATGATCTTGATGTATCATGAGCTTTGCTATTATAGTTGGGTCTTATGATGTTTCTCCCCCTCTACTCTCTTGTGATGAATTGAGTTTTCCCTTTGAAGTTATCTTATCGGATTGAGTCTTTAAGGATTTGAGAACACGTGATGTATGTCTTGCATGTGCTTATCTGTGGTGACAATGGGATATCACGTGATCCACTTGATGTATGTTTTGGTGATCAACTTGTGAGTTCCGTGACCTCGTGAACTTATGCATAGGGGTTGGCACACGTTTTCGTCTTGACTCTCTGGTAGAAACTTTGGGGCACTCTTTGAAGTTCTTTGTGTTGGTTGAATAGATGAATCTGAGATTATGTGATGCATATCATATAATCATACCCACGGATACTTGAGGTGACATTGGAGTGTCTAGGTGACATTAGGGTTTTGGTTGATTTGTGTATTAAGGTGTTATTCTAGTACAAACTCTATGATAGATTGAACGTAAAGAATAGCTTCATGTTATTTTACTACGGACTCTTGAATAGATCGATTAGAAAGGATAACTTTGAGGTGGTTTTGTACCCTACAATAATCTCTTCGTTTGTTCTCCGCTATTAGTGACTTTGGACTGACTCTTTGTTGCATGTTGAGAGATGGTTATATGATCCAATTATGTTATTATTGTTGAGAGAACTTGCACTAGTGAAAGTATGAACCCTAGGCCTTGTTTCCTAACATTGCAATATTGTTCATGCTCACTTTTATCATTAGTTACCTTGCTGTTTTTATATTTTCAGATTACAAAAACCTATATCTACCATCCATATTGCACTTGTATCACCATCTCTTCGCCGAACTAGTGCACCTATACAATTTACCATTGCATTGGGTGTGTTGGGGACACAAGAGACTCTTTGTTATTTGGTTGTAGGGTTGTTTGAGAGAGACCATCTTCATCCTATGTCTCCCACAGATTGATAAACCTTAGGTCATCCACTTGAGGGAAATTTGCTACTGTCCTACAAATCTCAGCACTTGGAGGCCCAACAACGTCTACAAGAAGAAAGTTGTGTAGTAGACATCAAGCTCTTTTCTGGCGCCGTTGCCGGGGAGGCGAGTGCTTGAAGGTATATCTTTAGATCTTGCAATCAAATCATTTAGTTTCTTGTTTTATCACTAGTTTAGTATATAAAAGAAAACTACAAAAAAATGGAATTAAGGTTGCCTCATATGCTTCATCTTTTTAATGTCTTTCGTGAAAATAAGGATTCCGATAATTGTGCCAAAGTGTTAGAAGAAGAATGTATTAAAATGTTTGGCACTAAATCTTTGGATGATGAGCATGATTGCAATGTTTTAGTATGAATTCTTTGAATATCCATGATGCTAATGATATGCAAAGCCACAAGCTTGGGGATGCTATGTTTGATGAAGATGATATTTTTGCCCCCCATGTTTTGATGAGCAAATTTATTTTTATGATAGCATGCCACCTATTTATGATGATTATATTGATGAAAGTGGGTTTGCAAGAGTGTCAACTTTAGGAAGTAATGATCCCACTATTTTGGAGGGTGTTGAATCTTATTGTGATAATTATGAAAGTGGGTTTGGAGAGGTCATGACTTTAGTTAATGTTAACCCCACTATTTTGGAAGAGTGTGAACTTTGCATACATGTGGATCGTGTTAAGAATATGTTCTGTGATAGCTATATTGTAGAATTTGCTTATGATCCTACATGTAATTATTATGAGGGAGGAACATATGCTTGTAGTAGTTGCAATAATATCAAGTTTCCTCTCTATGTGTTGAAAATCTTGAAGATTTGCTTGTTTTACCTTCCTATGCAAGTTGATTCTTGTTCCCACAAGTTGTTTGCTCACAAAATCCCTATGCATAGGAAGTGGGTTAGACTTAAATGTGCTAGTCATATTCTTCATGATGCTCTCTTTATGTTTCAATTCTTATCCTTTATGTGAGCATCATTGAAATCATCATGCCTAGCAAGGGGCGTTAAAAGATAGCGCTTGTTGGGAGGCAACCCAATTTTATTTTTGTTCCTTGCTTTTTGTTCCTGTTTAGTAATAATAAATCATCTATCCTCTCTTATGATTGTGTTTTTTATGTTTTAATTAGTTTTTGTGCCAAGTAAAGCCTTTAGGATATTCTTGGGTGATTGTTGTTTGATCTTGCTGATAAAAACAGAAAGTATGTGCTCTGAGAATAATTTTTCATTTTTACGAGCGAGAGATAAAATACCAATTCCAACTGCAGTAGATTAATATAAAAATTATTTATTTCGTCCTAATTTGGTAGAATTTTTGGATTTACAAAAGTATTCGAAACCTACAGATTGCTACAGACTGTTCTATTTTTGACAGATTCTGTTTTCTATGTGTTGTTTGCTTATTTTGATGAATCTATGAGTAGTGTCGGAGGGTATGAACCATAGAGAAGTTGGAATACATTAGATATTACACCAATATGAATTTAGAATGAGTTCACAACAGTACCAAAAAGTGGTGATTTATTTTCTTATACTAACGGAGCTCATGAGATTTTCTGTTGAATTTTGTGTTGTGAAGTTTTCAAGTTTTGGGTAAAGATTCGATGGACTATGGAATAAGTAGTGGCAAGAGCCTAAGCTTGGGGATGCCCAAGGCACCCCAAGGTAATATTCAAGGACAACCAAAAGCCTAAGTTTGGGGATGCCAAGGATGGCATCCCCTCTTTCGTCTTCGTTCATCGGTAACTTTACTTAAGGCTATATTTTTATTCACTACATGATATGTGTTTTGCTTGGAGCGTCATTTTATTTTATTTTTTTAGCTCGCTGTTTGAATAAAAACCAAGATCTGAAATTCTTAAATGTTAGAGAGTCTTCACATAGTTGCATAATTATTCGACTACTCATTGATCTTCACTTATATCTTTTGGAGTAGCTTGTCATTTGCTCTAGTGCTTCACTTATATCTTTTTAGAGCATGGCGGTGGTTTTATTTTGAAGAAATAGATGAACTCTCATGATTCACTTATATTATTTTGATAGTCCTAAACAGCATGGTAATTTGCTTTGGTTATGAAACTAGTCCTAATACGATGGGCATCCTAGATGGGTATAATAAAAACTTTCATATAAAGTGCATTGAATACTATGAGAAGTTTGATACTTGATGATTGTTTCGAGATATGAAGATGGTGGTATAAAAGTCATGCTAGTTGAGTAGTTGTGAATTTGAGAAATACTTGTGTTAAAGTTTGTGATTCCCGTAGCATGCACGTATGGTTTGTGTGTTGTTTATGGTATGATTGTCTGTTGTCCTACGGACTAAAACCCTCCGGTTTATATAGACACCAGAGGGGGCTAGGGTTACACAAGGTCGGTTACAAAGGAGGAGATATACATATCCTTATTGCCTAGCTTGACTTCCACGCCAAGTAGAGTCCCATCCGGACACGAGACGAAGTCTTCAATCTTGTGTCTTCATAGTCCAACAGTCCGGCCAAAGGATATAGTCCGGCCGTCCGGAGACCCCCTAATCTAGGACTCCCTGAGTAGCCCCTGAACCAGGCTTCAATGACGATGAGTCCGGCGTGCAGTGTTGTCTTCGGCATTGCAAGGCGGGTTCCTCCTCCGAATACACCACGGAAGAATTTGAATACAAGGATAGTGTCCGACCCTGCAAAATAAGTTCCACATACCACCGTAGAGAGAATAATATTTCCACAAATCTAATCTGCTGACACGTTTTGGCAGCACAACATCACGCCATGGCCCGGTAATTATTCGAACCGTTTTTCTTTAACCAGCCCCGCACATAACGCGAGGCAGTTTCTTGACACGTCTTGTCAAAGCAGAGATCGTGTTCCCCTTATTACGGGATTCTCATCAATACGGACGTGGGTAACCCAACCGCGCCACCAATTACAGCGTTTGGGGGATAAGAGAGTTTTACCAGGCTAGTGGGGGCGCATAGTTTCGTCCGCCCTTATAAAGGATAAGGTCTCACCTTTTTCTACCCACGCCTTCTTCCTCCTTGCTCATCCATTCTTGCGCACTCGAGCTCCAACGCCCAAGTCCACATCCTTCTCCTCAACTCTCTCCAAACATGTACGGAGCGGGAGGCAAGTGGATGGCCTCCTCCGTCACGGAGGGACACATCAAAAAGCTACGTGGAGCCGGATACTTAGCCGCGGATATCGCGCACCGGCTGCCAACCGCGGGGCAGGTCATCCCTACCCCAGAACCTCACGAGAGGGTGGTCTTCCTCCCCACTTCATCCGCGGACTAGGGTTTCCCGTCCATCCATTTGTCTGCGACCTCATGTTCTATTATGGGCTGGACTTTCATGATCTGGCCCCGAATTTCATCCTCAACATCTCGGCGTTCATCGTCATGTGTGAGGCTTTCCTCCGCATCCGGCCCCACTTTGGCCTATGGCTGAAGACCTTCAATATCAAGCCGAAGGTTGTAGGCGGCCAACAAGTGGAATGCGGCAGAGCCATGGTGGGCAAAATGCGCAACGTTGCATGGCTCGAGGGCTCCTTCGTGGAGACCGTGAAGGGGTGGCAATCGGGGTGGTTCTACATCACCGAGCCGCGCGACACCAACTGGGTGGCGGCCCCCAAGTTTCGATCCAGAATCCCCATGCGGCTCACTTCCTGGAAGGAGAAGGGCCTGTCCTGGGGTTCATCGGTGGAGCTGGACGGACTCCAGAAGTGTATCCGGAACATGATAAGCAAGAAACTTAAGCTTGTCAAAATAGTCCAGGTCATGCTCTTCCGCCGGATCCTCCCGTGGCAACAACGGGATTTCAACTTATGGGAGTTCGACCCGGCCCAGCACCTGACTCTATACGAGCTCTTCGACACGATGCATAAGGACGTCTGGAGGGTACTGTTCAAGGGTGCCGAGGTCCCTCCCTCTCTTACCGAGGACTGCGGGCTAAGCGCGAAGCGCCCTGTGAATCCGGTAAGTTCTGTACATCTGGTAGGATATTTATTTCTCATAGCTTAACCATGTGCGGGGTCTGAGCTCCCATGCCTTTGACAGGACCGGGTGGAGGCAACGGAGCAGATTAACTGTTTGGCCCCCCTGCCCGAAGACACCGCGGACGCTCTCCTGACGGAGATGCTGACTCCGGCTCCTTATAAGGTGTCGGAGAAGACCAAGAAGAAGGCCAAGGGAACCCGGAAGAGTTCCCGGCGCCAGGTGGTATAGGACTCATCGTCCGATAACTCCGCGACGCACTCCTCCCATGAAAACGAGGAGGAAGATGAAGATGCCCCCCCTCCAGCCGAGGGAGACAAGAAAAGGAAGGCCGCCCCAACCGGGGAGGCCGAAGGTCCAAGAAGGGAAGGACTCTTCTTCCGGACTGCTCCACCCCCGCCGTCGAAGGCGAAGACGAGTGGCTGCTCAGGGCCAAGCCCCTGGCGAAGTCGTAAGTATTCGGATACCAGAGTAACTCATAGCATACCGTTGTCGCACTGCTTCTCCTAACGCCGAATATGATTATGCAGACCGCCCCAAGCCCGTATCGACGTATCCTCGTCGGATGGTTCCTTGGCGTCATTGGAAATGGATAGCGATCCACTTCTGACCGCCTCCTCCCCTTGCCCTACAGACAATATCAAGGCATTGTCTCAAGGGGCACCGAGCTGGGGGGAGATAGTCCCGGAGGCGCCTCAAGGCGACCTTTCGGACTCCAGGAGCAAAGGGAGGAAGGCTCTCGGGGGCCCCAAGTTCGGCTCTCAGCCGAACACCGCGCCGGAACCTCCAGTGGTTCCGTACTCGGGCAGGCGGCCCCCTTCCAAAAGGGGCAAGACGCCCATGCCGGTGACCTCTGTCCATCCAGAGGCACCGGACAACCTGCTGGGAGCGCTTCGCGGTGCTTCCATCGACGATGAGCACCGCACTATTATGAGTGCGGTGATCAAGAAGGTTCAGTCCGCCAAGAGCGGACTGACTGAAGCATGTGCCAACCTCTAACAGGCTTTGAGATAAGTATTTAAAATATAGGAAAAATATTGCTGCATAGACAGTAGCCCCTAATGCTCTGTTTGGTGTTCACAAAGAAAAGCCGAATAGAGGATCAAATAACATCTGCAGGAGTCTAATATAAGTATGTCTATATGCGTATGCAGGCTTCGCTGCTGTCCTCTGCCGCACTGACTGCGGAGGTTGCCGCACTGAAGCAGGACCTCGAGGGGTCCGAGAAAGAGCTGGGCCTTGCCAAGAGGCAGCTCGAGGAGAACAAAGGTAAGTAATACCTTGTCTATATATATACAAAAAAGATGCGATTGAAAAATGACAGGTTCATCATGAATTTGCCAGGGGCCACGACCGAAGTGGCAACCCTGAAGCAACCGCTGTCCGAGGCCGAAAACAAAGCGGCCCAGGAGCGCACCGAGCGGGAAAAGAAAGAGGCACGGGTGGGCGAGGTGCAGCAAGAGCTCCAAGCTCTCGTGACGAAGCACGAGGCATTGGAGCTTGACTCGAAGACGCGAGAGTCTGAGCTTGCCGCGGCCCTTGTGAGCGCAAAGAATGCCAAGGCTGAAGCCCAAAAGGCCCTCCAGGAGATTGAGGCGATGAGGAAGATAGTGGCGGGTAAGGCATTCAATATGCAAAGCAAGGATGTGAAAGTAAATTATGTGTTACTTACCCGAGTCCGGAGCTCTCCAGGAGCATTCGCAGATTTGCCCCGCAGCGTGTTGGATGCCGCAAAGTTTTACCAGGCCGAGGAGGGAAGCTCGACGGAGAAGCTGTTCTGGTCTCAGTATACTGGGACCGAACACCCGATGCCTATGAGCGACCAGCTGAACCAACTGTTCGAGCTGCACAAGGCGGCCGAACAAGCCATGAGGGGCCTTATAGTCCGGATGTGGCCTGGTGACGCCCTTCCAAACAGCTACTTTGGCCTGGTGAGGTGGCTTATGGATGCCTGCCCATGGCTGGAGGCCATAAAGCGGTCCGTCGGCATCGAGGGTGCACGCCAGGCCTTTGCCCGTGCGAAGGTGCACTGGGCCAAGATGGACGCTGAGAAGCTGGTGAAGGAGGGGCCGCCGTAGGGCAAGGAGCATCGCCACCCCGAGATGTATTATGAGGGTGTCCTGAAGGGTGCCCGTCTTGTAGTGGACGAGTGTGCGAAAGATGTAATATTTGAATGAACTTGCTCGTGTGATCATGTATTATGAAAACTTGTTCATATGCTCTATGCAATGCTTGTTTGAATTTAAAATATTACCTTCTGTTTGGCTATTTATCAAATCTGAGAGATGGCTAGTCGTCGGCTTCAGCCCCCATGCCATGAGTGCTGGGGTGTTCGGGATAAACCTAAGCACTCTTTTCCCATTTTTGGGTCCTTTGAGGGAGGTGCTCAGCACAACGAACAAGGCAATCGGACTATAATGCTTTATCACTCTCACTTAGCCATAGAATTCTATAATTTTAAATTTTGGCGAAGCCCCTAGTATTCGGAAGGCCGAATTCGGGGCGCTATACACGCCTTAAGCCGGACAAAGCCAACTCCTCGCTCTAAGCGGCATAAGTATTTAGGGACTCGAAACCTCTCGAACAACGACCAACTCTCGCCTTATCATGACAGTCATTTTTAGCTTTCTCTGCTGAGGTGCTTAGCCCAGCTGAACCGGGGCACAATCACAGTAGTTCTCCCAGTGCTACCTTAGCCGATATAGTGGAACGTAAGGCACCAAAACATGGCAGACGGGCAAACCCAACTATTGACCTAAGACATGATTCGGAGCTGATGCATATAATGCTATAAGTTCGGGGTGCTGCACTGTCGAAAGTGTTCGGACTTCTCACGCCGTAATATGGGGTATGCTTAAGCCCCTAGCGTATTATCCGTACCGGAGTGTACGGGTGTTGGATGTCATGAATGAACATATATATATATATAAAGGAAGAATAAAGAATGCGATAATAGTCTAGTGCTATGCATTGTTTATTCAAAAAGGTGTGTTAAATTAGAATGATACAAGTAGTGCGATAAGCAAAAAGTAGGACTATTTGACATGTCCCCTCCAAGGGCAAGCTGAGGAATGGTATTTAAAGCAGGTATTTCACTCGTTGTCAGAGACCACCTGGGAGTTCTGTGGTGCGACATAGCTTTCTGCCTCCTTGGTTGTTGCATCGTGTGTCCGGCAACCATACTGCCAGATGGGGTTTCCAGAGATTAAGGTCCTGAAAAAGAGAAAAATAACAAAGTGGGAAGCCCCTAGTGCGGTTGAGCCGCGTCTTGGGGCGTGCCGTAGTCGTGCCCCCCTCCCCACCTGTGCCCATGGTATTTTTAATGCGTAATTATGTACGCGTGGCACGGATTTCGCCGTTTGGCTGGTACTGGGGTGGGGGCCGCATTGCTATGCGAGCTCGGAACGTGCCAGCCGTTCTTGTTGCCGATTACTTCGGGCGCGCTTGAAGGTGTCCGAGTCTTGAATCACCGAACTGGTGGAATGCCTTAAGAGGCTGCTTTGCGCTTCTGCTGCAAGGGCCGCAGTGTGCTCCTCCGTACGGAGAGAGCGCTCTGTGTTTCCATTAACTATGATGACCCCCCGAGGTCCTGGCATCTTGAGCTTGAGGTATGCATAATGCGGTACCGCATTGAATCTCGCAAATGCGGTTCGCCCGAGCAGTGCATGATAGCCACTGCGGAACGGGACTATATCAGAGATTAACTCCTCGCTTCGGAAGTTATCCGGGGATCCGAAGACCACTTCTAGTGTGACTGAGCCTGTGCAATGGGCCTCTACACCTGGTATGATGCCTTTGAAGGTCGTTTTTGTGGGTTTGATCCTTGAGGGGTCTATACCCGTTTTGCGCACTGTGTCCTGATAAAGCAGGTTCAGGCTGCTGCCGCCATCCATAAGGACTCGAGTGAGGTGAAATCCGTCGATGATTGGGTCTAGGACCAGTTCGGCGAATCTGCCATGACGGATACTAGTGGGGTGGTCCCTGTGATCGAAAGTGATCGGACAAGAGGACCATGGGTGGAACTTTGGGGCGACTGGCTCCAACGTATATACGTCCCTTAGCGCACGCTTCCGCTCCCTCTTGGGGATGTGGGTTGCGTATATCATGTTCAACGTCCGCACTTGAGGGGGGAACCTCTTCTGTCCTCCGGTGTTCCGCTGCCAGGGCTCCTCCTCGTCATCGCTATGTGACCCCTTATCTTTGTTTTCGGCGTTTAACTTGCCGGCCTGCTTGAACACCCAACAAGCCTTGTTGGTGTGGTTGGCTGGCTTGTCGGGGGTGCCGTGTATTTGACACGAGTGGTCGAGTATACGGTCCAAACTACACGGGCCCGGAGTGCTTCTTTTGAATGGCTTTTTCCGCTGACCGGGTTTAGAGCCTTTGAATCCGGCATTGACTGATGTATCCTCGGTATTGTCGTTGTTCATTCGGCGCTTGTGTTTATTGCAACGTGACCTGCCATTGCCATCCTTGGTATCCGAAGTACCATGGTTCTTTGATATGTTATTGTTGCAAGCCAGCCAGCTGTCTTCTCCCGCGCAGAAGCGGGTCATGAGTGTCGTGAGGGCTGCCATAGATTTCGGCTTTTCCTGGCCAAGGTGTCGGGCGAGCCACTCATCGCGGATGTTGTGCTTAAAAGCTGCTAGGGCCTCTGCATCCGGACAGTTGACGATTTGATTTTTCTTTGTTAGGAACCGTGTCCAGAATTGCCTGGCCGATTCCTCTGGCTTCTGAATTATGTGGCTCAATTCATCGGCATCCGGTGGTCGCACATAAGTGCCCTGGAAGTTGTCGAGGAATGCGACTTCCATATCTTCCCAACAGCCAATGGATTCTGCTGGTAGGTTGTTGAGCCAATGCCGAGCTGGTCCTTTGAGCTTGAGTGGGAGGTATTTGATGGCGTGTAGATCATCACCGCGGGCCATGTGGATGTGCAGGAGGAAATCCTTGATCCATACCGCAGGATCTGTTGTGCCGTCGTACGATTCGATATTTACGGGTTTCAAACCCTCTGGGATTTGGTGATCCATTACTTCGTCTGTGAAGCATAGGGGGTGTGCGGCGCCTCTGTACTGGGCTATATCACGACGCAGCTCAAATGAGTCTTGCCCGCTGTGTTCGGCCCGGCCGGACTTACTTTTACGGTATCCAGCGTGACGGTTATCGTCTCGCATAGTGGAGCACCCTCGTGATCCGTAGATCGCTCTTGCATTTTTTGCTTTGTCCTCCAATACGTCTCGCAGGTCTGGCGTATTTCCCCATGCCTTGACATTTTTATTTGAGTGGCGTCAGAGTGCAGGCTGAGCTTTTGAATGAAATGCCTCTCTGTCGCGGCCACGAGGTGACCGGTCAGCCGCATCATATGCTGGAGATGTAGGTTTGAGTGCTTCCTCCTCCAGTCGGGGTAGCAACCTACGCTTTGGGTAACTCTTGGAGGGGCATTCGAGTTTATATTCCTCGGCCGCAAGGAGTTCAGTCCATCTATCAGCTAGCAAATCTTGATCAGCTTGAAGCTGTTGTTGCTTTTTCCTAAGGCTATTTGCCGTGGCTATAAGCCGGCGCTTGAAGCGCTCTTTTTCGACGGGATCCTCAGGCACGACGAATTCTTCATCGTCGAGGCTTGCCTCGTCTTCGGAGGGAGGCATGTAATTATCATCCTCCGTCTCTCCATCTGCTGCTCTCTTGGGAGGGCTGGCTTCTCCATCCTCCTGCCCTAAATCTTGCTGGAGGGGATTGTTGTCGTCTTCGGCACTGTCCGGAGTTGTATTATCTCCTGTGCCGGTGTCACTGCTTTTGCTTTGGCGAGACTTAGAGCGGCGCCGCTGACGTCGGCGCTTGGGTTGCTTCTTGGAGGGGTCATCCTCCGCTGTCTCATCGCCATTGCCTTCTTTGGGTGTGTCCACCATGTATATATCATATGATGAGGTGGATGTCCAGTGCCCTATGGGCAGTGGTTCCTCTTCGTCTCCTGCATCGTCGTCCATACCGTTGATGTCTTCGGAGTCGAAGTCGAGCATGTCTGTTAAGTCGTCGACAGTGGCTACTAAGTGGGTGGTGGGTGAGCGGAGAATTTCTTCGTCATCCGCATCCCAATCCTGCCGGACATAGTTCGGCCAGGATTCTCCTGACAAGGAGAGAGACCTTAATGAGTTTAGTATGTCACCGAAGGGCGAGTGCTGAAAAATATCCGCGGAGGTAAACTCCATGATCGGCGCCCAATCGGATTCGATAGGCATGGGCGCAGGCGGTTCGAAGTCCGTGGCCGGGGAGGAATCCAGTAGTTCGGCGTCACGGCTCCCGTGAAGGGTAAGGTCGATACTCGGCTCGATCGCCGATGAGAGTGCGGCCTCTGTGGCGGGGTCTATCCACCTGTCCATGGATGGCGCAACTGGCTCCGAATTGAGGGTCGGAGCGGTTGCCGGCGCGATCTCCTGGACATTGTCTGATGGCAGAGCTAAATCATTCTCATCGTGACCGTGTGGCGCACTAAAAAGGGGCTCGAATCCGTCGAAGATCAAGTCTCCGCGGATATCGGCCGTGTAGTTTAAGCTTCCAACCCTGACCTGGTGGCCAGGGGCGTAACTATCGATCTGCTCCAGATGGCCAAGCGAGTTGGCTCGCAGTGTGAAGCCGCCAAATACAAAGATATGTCCGGGGAGAAAAGTCTCACCCTGGACCGCATCGCTATCGATGATCGAAGGAGCCATCAAGCCTAACGGCGACGACACAGAGGAACTCTCAATGAAAGCACCAATGTCGGTGTCAAAACCGGCGGATCTCGGGTAGGGGGTCCCGAACTGTGCGTCTAAGGCGGATGGTAATAGGAGGTAGGGGACACGATGTTTTACCTAGGTTCGGGCCCTCTTGATGGAGGTAAAACCCTACGTCCTGCTTGATTATTCTTGATAATATGAGTAGTACAAGAGTTGATCTACCACGAGATCGGAGAGGCTAAACCCTAGAAGCTAGCCTATGGTATGATTATCTGTTGTCCTACGGACTAAAACCCTCTGGTTTATATAGACACCAGAGGGGGCTAGGGTTACACAAGGTCGGTTACAAAGGAGGAGATATACATATCTGTATTGCCTAGCTTGCCTTCCATGCCAAGTAGAGTCCCACCCGGACACGGGACGAAGTCTTCAATCTTGTGTCTTCATAGTCCAACAGTCCGGCCGTCCGGAGACCCCCTAATCCAGGACTCCCTCAATTACCCTTGAGGTAAAAAGTTGGGAGGCAAACTATAAGCCCCTATCTTTCTCTGTGTCCGGCTAAAACTCCATAACCATAAATATCGCGTGAGTGTTAGAAATTGTGAAAGACTAAAAGGTGGTTGAGTATGTGGACTTGCTGACAAGCTCTTATATTGAATCTTTCCTATGTTATGATAAATTGCAATTGCCTCAATGACTGAAATTAGAGTTTGTTGGTTCTCAATGAAGTTTATGATTCATACTTGAAATTGTGATTGAATTGTTACTTTAGCATGGGAGATCATATGACAATATATATATATATATATATATATATAAATATGTTGCTGTTCTAATAATGATCATGATGCCCTCATGTCCGTATTTTATTTTATCGACACCTCTATCTCTAAACACGTGGACATATTTTTTGATATCGGCTTTCGTTTAAGGACAAGCGAGGTCTAAGCTTGGGGGAGTTGATACGTCCATTTTGCATCATGCTTTTATATCGATATTTATTGCATTATGGGTTGTTATTACACATTATGTCACAATGCTTATGCCTATACTCTCTTATTTTACAAGGTTTACATGAAGAGGGAGAATGCCAGCAGCTGGAATTCTGGGTTGGAAAAGGAGCAAATATTAGAGACCTATTCTGCATAGCTCAAAAAGCCTTGAAACTTCATGGAAGTTATTTTTGGAATTAATAAAAAATACTGGCGAAAGAATCCACCAGAGGGGGCCCACACCCAGGGCACAAGGGTGGGGGCATGCCCTACCACCCCTAGGCGCGCCCCCTGCCTCGTGGGCCCACTGGCATGCCTTCAGTGCCCATATTCTACTATATGAAATCTTTCGTCCGAGAAAAAATCATAAGCAATCTTTCGGGAAGAAACTCCGCCGCCACGAGGCGGAACCTTGGGGGAACCAATCTAGGGCTCTGGCAGAGCTGTTCTGTCGAGGAAACTTCAGGGGGAAATCATCACCAATGATCCTCTCATCAGGAGGGGGTCAATCTCCATCAACATCTTCACCAGCACCATCTCATCTCAAACCCTAGTTCATCTCTTGAATCCAATCTTTGTATCCAAACCTCAGATTGGTACTTGTGGGTTGCTAGTAGTGTTGATTACTCCTTGTAGTTGATGCTAGTTGGTTTACTTGGTGGAAGATCATATGTTCAGATCCATTATGCATATTAATACACCTCTGATTATGAACATGAATATTATTTGTGAGTAGTTACGTTTGTTCCTGAGGACATGGGAGAAGTCTTGCTATAAGTAGTCATGTGAATTTGGTATTCGTTCGATACTTTGATGAGATGTATGTTGTCATCCCTCTAGTGGTGTCATGTGAACGTCGACTACATGACACTTCACCATTGTTTGGGCCTAGAGGGATGCATTGGGAAGTAATAAGTAGATGATGGGTTGCTAGAGTGACAGAAGCTTAAACCCTAGTTTGTGTGTTGCTTCGTAAGGGGCTGATTTGGATCCATATGTTTCATGCTATGGTTAGGTTTACCTTAATACTTCTGTTGTAGTTGCGGATGCTTGCAATGGGGGTTAATCATAAGTGGGATACTTGTCCAAGTAAGGACAGTACCCAAGCACCGGTCCACCCACATATCAAATTATCAAAGTACCGAACGCGAATCATATGAACGTGATGAAAAATAGCTTGACGATAATTCCCATGAGTCCTCGGGAGCGCTTTCCTTCGTATAAGAGTTTGTCCAGGCTTGTCCTTTGCTACAAAAAGGATTGGGCCATCTTGCTGCACATTATTCACTTCTATTACTTTCTACTCGTTACAAATTACCTTTGTCAGGACCCCGATTCCAAGTCACATCGATCTAGCCGGTAACACCTCATATCACATTGCGGCCTCACGCACAGTATCCCCACGGGTGTCACCTTACCAAGGCCCGGGAACGTTTGCGCTTTTTGGCTCACGTATATGATAGTGTCGCTAGCATCGATATGACAGAGAACCCGGGCCGACATGGCTAGTTGTGAACCCAAAGCGGCACTAACCTATGGGAACAGGCATACATAAATCACATCGAGCATGTCGGTCAGCAGCATGTGAATCCGGGCTGTAGCACTGGGCTAACAGGACTCCGGGATCCCAGGCTGTAGCAGGCTAGGCAGGACTCCGGATATCACTGCGTGATATTTCCCCGAAGGGACAGACACAGGAACGAAGTGAAACACATGCCGGCCAGTCAAGTGTCCTGAGAAGTAGTGCTGGGCTAACCGGACTCCAGTGAACCGGGCTGTAGCGGACTACTATGGCTCATGGAAGCACTAGACTACATTTCCCCATAAGAGAGGCTGCCACGGATAAACAACTAGATTGTCGGATCCCACACATACCAAGCATTTCAATCATACACACAATATGCTCGATATGTGTAGATACAACATGGCATCACAACATAACTGTACAACTCAAGTATTTATTCATTAGGCTCCGGGGAGCGAGATATTACAAACATGGGTCTCATGGCCCAACAATCATAGCATACAAATCAAGGCACAAGCGGAAGCTTAACTTGTCTGAGTACAGACATCTACAAATGAAAAAGGCTAAGAAGCCTGACTATCTACCAGATCCTGCCGAGGGCACAAGATCGTAGCTGAGGTATCAAGCTAAACGTCGAAGTCCACGCGGAACTACTAGCGAGACTGAAGTCTCTCTGCAAAACATAAATTAAGCAAACGTGAGTACAAAGGTACTCAGCAAGACTTACATCAGAACTAGCTACATATGCATCGGTATCAACAAGGGGGTGGTGGAGTTTAACTGCAGCAAGCCAGCTTTGACTTAGTGGCTAACCTGAACTACGACTGCAAGCAACTCTTTTTAGGTGGCGCACACGAGTCCACATATTCACCATACCAATACACCACTATGGATCCGCTCCCGTCTCCCTACGAGAAGGCCATCCATAGCACTCACACTTATCTCGTGAGTTTTAGAGTATCCACTTTCACTTGTCTATGAACTGTTATAGGCAACCCAGAAGTCCATTACCGTGGACACGGCTATTTGAATAGATGATGTTAACCCTGCAGGGGTGTACTTCTTCACACACGCTCTCACCACTTACCGTCATTTACACGACATGTACTCGGCAACCTTCAAGCGGAAGCCCAATGAGGGTGTCGGCCACAGCCTACCTAAACACTCAAGTCTCTAGTCCAGGTTTATCACCTATCCAGGTTCCATCCGCAAGGAGTCCGGCCGAGGTTTCCACATACGGCCCCGAACGATGTGTACAGGGTTCCGAGACACCAAACGGGCGCCTGGCATGCCCGGCCACGTTGTATCTACCGCAACATAGCCCACCCCTAGGGTCAGCGCTATGCACGGGCGCCAAAAAATATCCTATAAACACCAGAAACTAGTTGCAACTCCTGGACAGAGGACAAGGGTGATCAAGAAGCCGAGAGGGTCCATTGGTTTCGGGCCCAATGCGTGGTAGTAACTGTTTCATGGATCACAAACATAGAACTCAGTTCCTGAGGACGGCTTCAATGAGTCAACCCACCATGTACTCCTACATGGCCTCTCACCGCTACCTTTACCAAAACGTGTTCACACACTTAGCTCTCAACAGTAGGACATGTTTACACACCTCCGATTCATCCCCGATGAATCAGACCTGACTCAACTCTAAGCTGTAGCAGGCACGACAAACAAGCATGGATGAGTAGACATATCAGGGATCAAACAACTCCTACTCATGCTAGTGGGTTTCATCTATTTACTGTGGTAATGACAGGTCATGCAGAGGAAAAGGGTTCAACTACCGTAGCATGTAACAGTTGAATCGTTGTTGTCCTAATGCAGTAAAAGAGAGTAGGAGCGAGAGAGTGGGATTGTATTGGAATGAACAAGGGGGTTTTGCTTGCCTGGCACTTCTGAAGATATCATTGGGTCTTCATCAGTGTCAACGATCACAGCGTCGGTACAACATCTATCGAGAGGGGACAACCACCGGCAACAGAGAAAGAAACACAATCAATGCAATGCGCAATATGATGCATGATCATGGCATGTCAATATGCTGTGGTTTGAGCTAATGCAACTAGCAACATGTTAAATGGAGTTAGTTTGAACCCTAGGTTCAAATTCAAACTCCATATGTGAGAGTGTAAATTCCATTTATATGAATTGGCCTAAACAGAGGATATAACTTGCTCTAACATGCATGAAAATGCCATAAATAGATTCCATGAATTTTTCCGATAATTTTTCATATATAAATTATTTCATTCTGAGCTACGGTTGATTTCTATGAATTTTTATAGTTTTAAACATTTTCTGGAATTTCCTGAATTAAATTAAATCCAGAAAATGTATTACTGCATCAGCATCAGGTCATGCTGACGTCAGCAGGTCAACAGGGGCTGGTCTGGGTCAAACCTGACTAGTGGGTCCCGCGTGTCAGTGTCATTAGACTAACTAATTTTTGTTAGTCCTAATTCTAGGGTAATTAGCAGGGCGGGCCCGCATGTCAGTGGCTCATCTAATTAGCTAAGTTAATTAACACTAACTAAACCTAACACTAATTAAGCAGGCGCCTGGGCCCACATGTCAAGGGAGGTCAAACCCCTGGTCAACCAGGGCTAAACCACCGGCGTTTAGCCGCCGGCGATGACCAGACGCGGCGGAGGGCCGCGGGAACGGGCTCTGGGGCCCCGTTCGCAGCGTGGTTGGGCTCGTTCGAGATCCCAGACCAGCGCGTGTCGGATGGTGGTGCCAGCCGGGCCTGGGGCGGCCGGAGGCGACGACGGGGAGCTCGGCCGCGGCGGCCGGAGCTCGGGCGTGCTCGGGTTCGGTGCTGGGATGCACAATAGGGGCGTGGAGAGGGGCTACGGCCTCCTGGGAGTGTGGCAAACGCGGTGATGCGCTCGGTTTCGAGCCCGAGTGGCTGTGGCCACGACGACGGTGTCGCCGGCGGAGCAGAGTGCTCGGCCTCGGTGGAGATGGTGGCTAGGGGGCGCAACTGAGGCGTAGAGGAGGGGGTTAGGGGTAGGGGCTCACGGTGAGTCTTCCGGTGCAGACGGCGGGGCCGGGGAGGTGTCGGAGCGAGCGGGGCGGCGAGGCGAATCTCCGGCGACCCGAGGAGGATGAAGGGGTTGGGGACGGTGCTTCGAGGCGTCCGGCGTCATGTGGCTCGGCGGAGAGGACCGGGGCATCACGGCGGAGCTCGGGGGCGCGTCGGAGAGGCTCGGAGGTGGCTCTGGCCGTAGCAACTGCAGGCGGCAGCGATGGTGGCGTTCGGCCGTGCGCGTGAGAGAGACAGAGGAGGGGGAGAGGGCGAGGGAGAGTGCGACAAAGGTCGGGGGATGCGTGGCGTCACGAGGGAGGGCCAGAGCGACGAGGAGGCAGGCAGGGAGGCAGGAGGTGGCCGGCGCGTGGCCGGCGCGCGGCGAGCACGCGCCCCTGCCTTCTGGCGCGAGGTAGGGGGTGACTTGCGCTGGCCAGTCGGCTGGGCCGGCACAGTGCCGGGCCAGCAGTGGCCCAGGTAAGCTCTCTCTCTTCTCTGTTTTCTAAATTGTTTCTGTTTTAAATTTTTCTGCAATTGTTTTGGGTTTAGTTTTAACACCAAACCATTTTATAAAATCCTGAAAATAATTATGTGGCTAGAACTAAAATATCCCAAACCACATAAAATGTTCCAGAATTATTGGACATATATTAATTATATAAAGAATATATATCCAATGCAAATAGTTATTGAATTAATTCAAAGGCCCAAAATAAATGTTTCTGGGATACCAAAAACATTGGTTTGAATTTTACCTCTTGCCAATATTTTCAGAGACTAAGAGGAACATTTTCTTGGACTTCTTTGAAGACATTTTAATGTTGATTATTTTTGAACTGGTTTCTGAGGGTTCAACAAACCTCAATTCAACTTTCAGAAATTTTAGACATGATGCATGAGTGCATATGCAACTATTTCACTCAGGTACTCTAGGGCTATGACAACCTTATCACAAAACTATCTGTTACCGATAATTTCAGTGCTTGCAGAGAATACCTTACTGAAAACTGCTTATCATTTCCTTCTGCTCCTCGTTGGGTTCGACACTCTTACTTATCGAAAAGGCTATGATAGATCCCCTACACTTGTGGGTCATCACCCCCTCCCTCGTGTCGGCACGAAGGGAATTGTAAGCTATGAATGCATGCCCCCCAACCGAGGTTCACCTAGCAAAGTGTGAACTAGAGCTAGCAGCCCTCCCTCCCTCGTGTCAGCATGAAGGGATTCCTAAGATATGAATGCATCCCCCCCAACCGAGGTTCACCTAGCAAAGTGAGAAGTAGCTAGCAGCCCCCTCCCTCGTGTCGGAACGAAGGGAATCCTAGCTAAGCTATGAATGCATGCCCTCCCCCCCAACCGAGGTTCACCCTAGCAAAGTGCGAAGTAGCTAGCAGCCACCCTTCCCTCATGTCGGCACGAAGAGAATCCTAAGCTATGAATGCACATGCCCCCCCCCAACTGAGATTCACCTAGAAAAGTGCAAAGTAGCTAGCAGCCCCCCCCCCTCGTGTCGGCACTAAGGGAATCTTAAGCTATGAGCATGCCCCCTCCCCAACCGAGGTTCACCTAGCAAAGTGCGAAGTAGCTAGCAGCCCCCCCCCCTCGTGTCGCCACGAAGGGAATCCTAAGCTATGAATGCATGCCCCCCAAACCGAAGTTCACCTAGCAAAGTGCGTTGTACCAACCCCCCCCCCCTACACACACACACACTTTCAGTCGGCGGGCCAGAGAGGCATATTCTCACCAAGATGGATCGAAAAATGGACCAAGAATAATCCACCTTGGTCGTACAAACTCTCTCTTGTTGTTGGTCAAAGTGAAGGCCGTCCATGCGACCCCGAAGATGGGCTAGCTCGCCAATAATCACGCAAGTAGCTAGTCCCCAAAGACAACCACTGCATGCATGTGGCCCAAACATATGTATGGAGAGGTGTGTTTTTGAGTAAGAATGAACAACTTTGATGTGGCACCATGATTTCAAACTAGAAATGCCCACACTGAGTGAGGGTTAGGTTGACGATGCATATGTATGTTACACCACACTTCAAGCCAACGACGGGGAATCATATATGCATGCATGCATATATAGTATATGCGCTCAAACTTAATTAGGTCTGAATCTCACCATGACATATACTACGATAACACTAACCAAATGAAGAATCCGCCATGGTAACCTATCTTGTTGTTGGTCAAGGTGATTATGGATGTCCACGCGGGCCCACGAATATATAGGCATGTCGCCGATAACCACGCGAGGGAGTGTATCCTTCGAAGGCAACCACTACATGCATATGTATGGAGGTGATGCATGCATGCATGTTTGAATACACAACATTGATCTAGCGCGTGTGTCAAAAATCGTACACTAGCTCCCCACATAGAGCGAGATCGGTTCATGATGGTGTCGTTGTACTAGCCACTTCGACTCGATGGGAGGGATTCATGCGTACACATGCATATGTGTGTGCTCAAAGTGTATCACGCATGTCATCCCAGAGCAAAAATAATAATCCCCTCTAAGTCAAATTAACCTCTCTTGTTGTCAGGCAAAAAGAAGTGATGGACCAAGCGGGCCCACAGATGGAAAGCATTGATATCGCTGATAACCGCTTAAGTGGGTGTGAGAGGACAACCACCACCGCTTTGCATGTGGGTCAAACATATATATGTTGAATACCCAAAATGCACAACTTTGATGTCCCACATGCCTCAAAAACCGTAAACCATGCACCCACACATAGCGAGGTTCATATCAAGCGTACTACATATGATGGTCCCCTTCCCCCCTCTTCACCGCATACTATATGCTCCTGCCGTAATATATGTACAAGTACAACCCAAAAGAATCCTCATTGATGGTGAAATTAATTAACCTCTCCTGATGTAGGTCAAAGTGATGCATGCATGCATTTATCGACGATGGCCTCGTGGTCCCATAGATGGAAGCGTCACACGTGAGTGTCCTAGCTAGGATATATATGCATGTGGCCCCAAAAGGTGTTGTGTGATGTTTGAGTAACCAATTTCACAATTTTGATGTGGCACGTCCCTCGGTAACCAAAAAGTCGACACTCAGTGAGATGTACTTGCTCACGGACGCATATGTATAGTATATATGCTAGTCGCCTCCCACCTCTTCGACACGTACTATATAGCACCATAACACAAACAAAAAAGATTATACCTTGCTGGTCAAATTAACCTTACTGCCGGCTATTCATCAAAGTGATGGATGACGACCTCGCGGGCCCACAGAAAGGGTCACACGCGAGTATCGAGTGTCGTGTAGGACAAGCATCGACTGCATGTGGCCAAAACATTTATGAATGAAAGGGTTGTGTAATGTTTTAAATAACGATTTCATGACTCTGATGTGGCACCATCCTGCCTAACAAAACGGCCAACCCACACGGTGGCTCACAACTCGTAGTGTACTGCGAGCCACCCGCCACCACCAGACGCACACACCCACACACACACCGCGAATCCACCGCAACTACGATGCAAGTTAATTAATTATCCCGCCGTGAACATACATGTTACCAAAGGAGGGACGTTTTAATTTCAAAAAATTCACAGAGATCATTAAGACGTTTTAGTACATTGATTGATTGATTTTCCATGGGTATAATGTGCAAAAATCAAATCTGAGCTACATGCACATGTGACAGTGCACCTAAATGGATTGCAAAAATACATGTGTCTCACTGGGTGCATGTTTACTCCCTGTGCAACAAATTTCAAACAATGAGAATCTTAATTTTTAAATTCTAGTACATCCAAAACTTATTTCAAGTTCATGAAACTTATCGTGTTGTCATATGGACACCAATACAATGTGACATTATATTTTTTGTCAAATTTGAGACCAGTTTCGATGTAATCTTTATCTAATTACAGATGGGAGATTATTAATAATTGGGGACCAATATCCCAAATGGATTATTTATTCGAACCATGAGCGCTAGACCAACAATGGATATGTGCCATGCTTCGGTTAAGCAATAAAGCGATAGCATTAATCATCCAAATAGAAAAACAATATACGTGCCTCCGCGCGACCCGTGTGGCGTGCGAGCAGGCGTGAGTTGACGGGACGCATGCGAGTAGTTTGTCGTGCATGCAGACGGGGAGGCGTGCGTGCAGGTGTGTTAATTGACGGAGGCGTGCTCACTGCACAGTGTCATCAGGAGGCGTGCGAGTAGCTGTGTGAAACTTTGGTAGGCATGCCAGCAGTCTGGTGCACAGGCTCACCGGGAGGCGAGCCATCGACCGCCGCCCGCCTCTCTCCCACAACTCCCACTACTCCATATTAATGGTGCGCCCAAGCGGCGCACCCCCCATCCTCGCTACGCACACACAATCCTCTCTCTCCGCTTGGAACCTCGACGCCGCTCTCCGTCCTCAAAGCCGTCGGTGTATGAGGATGCCACTGAAGTGCCCCATCGAAGGGAGTGGCGATGCCGAGGCTGCTAAAGCACCGGAGAACGGCGTGGAGATGGATACAGAGGTTGCCGTCACAGCAGGCGAGTTATCGCTGCACCCTGACGTCGTCGACGGCGTCGAGCTTCCACAGTCGGAGGCGGAGTTCCACACCGACTCTGACGACCACTCCGGCGACGACTCCGATGATGACGGACAACTGGTTAGTCATCTATACCCATTTATGTGTCAAATAGATCATAGGGTTTCTCTGGTTACTCCTGCCTCCCCCTTTTTGGAATAGAAATCATGTGGTTATGTTCTCCCAATCCATGAAATCTAAGTAAGTTTCATTAGATCCGTGTAGTGTATTGATTGTTTGAATGGTACAGGTGATAAGTGATTAGTTGTTTCATCTGTGCAAATGATTTCTGCTAGTAATCCGACTTGACAATTGATTTTGAATGACCTACATATGTTTGTGCCATTATTTTCTTCAAGATTGGTCTGTACATAGACGACTGTGCTTAAAAATCTAACCATAATCTCTGAATATGTATAAATAAATAGCCATAAATTCCTAATCCTACTTCACGGCATGTAATCAGTGATTTGATGCCAAATTTGTTTTACTATATGTATAGGTGTTGTCTGACGATGTGGACAGCGAGGATGAAGATGCCCAGAGGAGGTACAAGAGGCGAATCATGAGGGAGCTTTATGTACTAGGACCTGGAATGACGGCTATGGATGCCCATTTTGCAACCACAAGATTCATGACGCGTATCTAAGTGTTCTTGCGCTTGCAAGAGGACGGGCCGTTGGCTCCTTCAAGCAGAAGTATTCTTGCAGGGTGGCGCACGACGTGTACGCCGAGTACCTGGAGAAGCTTCAGGATCATGTCGGCCGCATGTGAGATGAGATGTGGATGGATCGAACTATGTACGCTTGAGTATGCTTAATGACGGTTGAACTATGCTTATGTATGTGTACGCTTATTATCTATGTCTGAGTATGTTAAATATTTCGCCAAATTTTGGTAAAAATTACAATGGGGGACCAATAAACCAGGACGGAGGTAGTACGTCAATCACACACAGTTCCAAAAATTGGAACCATGTGCAATGACTATCATTTTGCCTGCTGCGTCAATCACACACGGTTCGCTCTTGCAAACCGCCGCCCCCAAAATTCTTTGTTGGATAGAAAACCCTCACCACCCAATTCAAAAAAGAAAAAAGAGATAACCCTCACTGTCCCCACATGACAAAAACCCTCACCCCGCCCGCCACCCACCTTGGCCCCTCTGGTACGTTCCCCATTACACCTGCACAAGCTCCTGCGCGTCTATGCCATGCCACCTCCTATCGCGGCGGTAAACACTTAGCTCGATGCCTGCCGCTGCCAGGCTACCGGGAAAGCACACCGCATTTCGCCACTTCCGCTTGCCGCCGCCTATGGCCATCGACTTTCTCGACGTTGCTCGCAGTCGAGCCAGCTCTGCTCGGTTGGGGAATCTACCGTACTGAGGGTTCTTTCTCATGGACGACAAGGTAACTAATTTAATGAGATATTATCTCATCTCTTATCCCAGTTCATCTACCTCCTTTAATCATCCGGCGGCCGTGAATTCATTTTTATTCGAGCTGATTTGAGGGTTTTCTTTCATTCATAGAATGTACAGTGTGCCGATACTTCAGGACTTGGCGACCGCCGCCAGAGATTCCATCTCATCGTACCAGATACTTCAGGACGCGCGCGGTATGTTCAATCTCACCCTAAATCGGTTGGCATGGCCTACTTTCCTGAACATATTCTAAATATTGCTACATTTGGATAAAAGGTGCCACATGCACCATATACGTCAAAGGGGATTTTTTTTCCCCTCTTCTTTCTATATTAGGCAAATTAATGATGTATTGTTCTTTCGATTACTCTCATATTTCCATGACATCATGTTTACCCTATCTGTTTAATTATAGACTTTTGTCCTTCTATTTCAATTGTTGTACAGTTCTTTCAATTTGGGCCCATATTTGCATGTTACCATATTTTCTTTAACAACCCTATCATTTTCTGCAGGACATCCCTCGCCATGCAACAGATTATGTAGTGCACAATTTTTCCCTTTACATACATCAAGGCTCCACGAATGTCATACTGCACACAAACAATGGATTTACAATCATTGCTACTGTAAGACTTGATGAACATGGTGACTCCTATTTTGGAACTGGCTTTTGGAATGAAATTGCAAAGTTTTATGTACTGAAAACTGGCACTAAAATTGCACTGCACATAGAAGGGTCTGGTCATGAGATATATGCTAACTTCCTGGACAAAATCATCCCTCCAGACTTTGTTCAAAGTAAGTTTTCTTTTCAACTATCTGCATATGTTGACTTACCCAGCAATGTCAAATGAATTGTGTAGTATTTAAGCAACCAATTGCTATTCCCTCATCTTACTATATTCCTACCTAATAACTTATAGTTGCCAATACACTTTTCTATTACCATGTTTTAACTAAATATTCCATGTACTCCCATTTCTATCAGAAAGCGCCGCTGACAAGGAGACTCCGGAGGTGGAGAACGGGGCTTCCAACAAGCGGAGGCGGGGCGAGCTAGAACCGCAAGCGACTCCAACAGGCCTAGACTTAATCAGCAGCCTCCCCAATGATATGTTGAGAGTCATCATCTCCCTCCTCCCAATCAAATATGAGGCACGGATAACCCTCCTTTCCCGGCGGTGGCGCCCCCTATGGAACTCCAGCCCTCTCGACCTCATCGGCACCCACGAGCTCTGCCATGGCTATCGCAAAAGCTTGGATGCGTTCTCCAAGATCCTCGGCAGTCACCTTGGCCCAACCAAAGGCCTTAGAATGGGCAAGTTTCATTCCAACGTCAAGGACTGAGCCAAGCTTGACGACTGGTTCCAATCCCCCGCCCTAGATCATCTCGAGGAGCTCACTTTTGATGATGGGCATATGCGGTCACTGCCAACATCCGCACTCTGCCTCGCGCCCACGTTGCGCATCGCCCAGTTCAGGAACTGCCATTTCCCGCCCCTTAATGACGCGCCCGCTCTTATTCTACCACGACTGAAGCACCTCGATCTCGTCATCGTCTACCTCTCAAAGGGTGACATGGAGCGCCTGCTCCGTGGCTGTACGGCACTTGAGTACCTTCATCTTCAGGTGATCAATGGGTTGAGTACCTTCCACATCACCTCCATGACTCTCCGGACTATTTATGTGTGTTGCTGGTGCGGCAGGAAGACTCACAAAAGGTGGACCACGGTATAGTCATCCAGGACACACCTGCACTTGAGAGATTACTTGTAGTAGATCAAGAAGGTCCAACAAGAATCAATGTCATTTCTGCGCCGAAATTGACAGTGGTGGGCTACTCGTCTGACAAATACTCCGAACTTGTTATTGGATCCACACCCGTTCAGGTACAACAGCCGCCTTCTACCTCTCCTTCTACAAATTAACATTATTTCTAATTTTGAAGATGTTTGTTCGTCTGTCATTCAGAAAATGATTCCGACAAGCTTGACCCCGAAGCTGCGCACAGTGAAGGTCTTAGCACTAGAATCTATCGGGCCCGACCTGGAGCAAGTTGTCAGTTTCCTGAGATGCTTTCCGTTCCTGGAGAAGCTATATATCGAGGTGATGTTCCTTTCCTACTAAATGGTAACCATAAGGGATTTCAATTTGTGACACCTTTTTTCCAAGTTTACAATGACAATGTACTACGATTTCTGAAGGTTCTTCTGGAGGATTTCAATACATACATGCCCTGCCATATTGGTTGCTTGATCCATATGGTTACGATCAATAAGCATTTCTCCTTTGGATTCATCTATAATAGTTTTCTTAGGGAACTTTTCATCCACTCCAACCTCTTGTGAAGAAGGCTAAATTTTTCTAGAATGTAATCAAATGCCCATGTTAATCATGTCAGATCGAAGATGGCATGTTAGTGCATTTTACAAATCCTGCAAACCAAATAGCTAGGCCTGTAGTAATGTTCAAAACTGCATGTAGGCACTAACACGGTTTCTTCTTTTGCAGATAAGAGTAGGCCCAGTGGTGGATAATGTGACACAATATAACAATCACGTCGAATGCCTAGATCTGCATCTCTCAGAAATTACTTTGAACTTCTACCGAGGGACCTTACCGGAGATTATATTCGCCAGGTTCTTTGTTCTCAGAGCAAGGGTGCTGAAGGAAATGACGTTTGCCCTACATTTATTTCGCAAAAATGAATGGTTTGTTGATCAGCGCCGGTGCTTGCGGCAGAATGGAGTAGGCTCCAAAATGCTGAATTTCATTTTGAAACTTTAGATGACAAAGTAATCGGAAGTCATCGGGTCAACCCCATACATAACTTCTCAGTGACTGACCCCTTTGCAAAAATTGTGAGGTTTCAAAGCCAGACTTAGAAGCGGTAATATTAGTTTGAACCTCTCTGATATCCATGTTCAGCGCATCAGCGCGAGCGTTTGTAGCTGATGAGCTGAATTTCATTTCTAATATCAGTTTGAACCTTGTAATCTTCGAATTTGAGCCATATAACTCTGGAATTTGAACCTTGTAACATTTAGAGCTTTTGTGGTACAATCGTTGAAATGGCATCGTATGAGACTCGTATATTGCTAGCACTATTTTGACCTTAATATGCGATGCTCTTAGATTTTATTAACCATTCTCGAATCAGTTTACCTTGTTGATCTCACAACACACGATCTATATAGCTAACTCGACTGCGATCTTCGACATTATTGCACACAGTTGGTTTCTTCCATCGTGTGTACTGTAGAGTGCAGAATTAATTATCACACTCGAGTTTCCCTCATCACCCTTCTATGTAACTTTGACCTCATCACCCAAGGGTAAACTTATGACCGAAGTCATTCCACACACTTCGTTTTTACAAAGCTTTTTGCCAATAAACGCCCATGATTTGTCCCTCTTCTAGCCGTCGCGTGGCCAAACTAGCCGGGCGGGAATCTTGCGCGGTAAACAGCGCAGTAGAGCGGGAACAGGCTCTTCGAGCCCACGCATGGGGTGCGGTGTTGTCAAGCATGCACTGGATTCCGGAATCCTCCGCTATGAATGTCGTGACAAGACGTGACGATTACAAGCCGACCGGCCCCCATTTATTACATCGGCCATTTAACCTACCCTTGTGTCTCTTCAACATGTCGATCGCGCCCCACCATTGCAAGAAGCACCTTCTTATAGGTATCCTGCGCGGCTCAAGTGGCGCTCCAAGCGGCTGCCGACGACGAGCAGCAGTTCACCATGCGTGCCGTGGTGGACACCCATAGAAGGTTCATGGACCTCTCGGTGGTGTACACCAGCGACCCAGTCTGGGCGGAGCACTCCATCCACATCATGGAGCTGTTGCTTGCCGAGGAGAAGTACAAGGTGGTCGGGTTCGACCTCAAGTACACCAGCGCTCGTGCCGGGTCTTGTCCCAAGGTCGCCGTCGCCCAGATGTGCATGCGCCACCATGTCCTCATCTACCACTACTGTTTGGCCACAAGGCCTTGCGAGCGTTTGCCAGGTTTGTCAACAGCCCCCACTACATGTTCGCTACGGTGGACATCACCAATGATGTAAAGGCGCTCGAGAATTCGGGCATCGCCTTCCAGAATCTTGTCGACATCCAGGGCCAATACAAGATCAGGGGCAGCAAGGAGCATGAGAAGGACTCACTAGTTTACCTCACCGAGGCCATCATCGA
The DNA here is from genome assembly GCF_003073215.2 of Triticum urartu. Lineage (NCBI taxonomy): Eukaryota > Viridiplantae > Streptophyta > Magnoliopsida > Poales > Poaceae > Triticum > Triticum urartu. Next base: position 363,148,022 of record NC_053028.1, read on the forward strand.
CCCCTTGATGTAGGGTAGAACCCTAATCGCCCAATCTTTCACGAAAGGAGCGGATCCCGCGAAGAACACGAGGAACACAAATAGGGGAACAAGGGAAAATCACAAGGGAAAACACGAGAGGAACACTCAAACTAACAAGAACAAGTCACACATGGGCTAGATCCTCGAGTACATAAAGTAAGATACATGATCCACGATCAACTAGGGATGATACAAAAGGGTAGCCGGTTCTTCTCCGTGAGGAGGTCTTGATGTTCTTCCCTAAAGAGGGGTCTTGAATCCGCTTGGGGGATCTTCTCCGGTGGAGGTTCGAATCTCCGAGGAGAAGGTAACCAAGTGGATGAGCAAAGCTCTCACACAAAATATGAGATAATCCTTTGCTAACCCTAGAAAGTTGTACGGGATGGAGTATATATAGTCTAGGGGGAGAAGGGATACACGGGCCTCGGCCCTTCACTGTGCGTAGATAGGGGAGGCCGGATGTTCGGGCTGGTCAGGCTGGATGTCCAGGCTTTCAGGCGATGCCGGATGTCCGGGCTGGGGGGCGGATGTCCGGGCTGGAGCGGTGGCATTTGTTGCTCTCGGGTTCGGAGGGGCCGGATTTCTGGGCCGGTGGCCGAATGTCCGGGGGCTCGGAAGGGGCCGGATGTCCGGGCTGCCGGGGCCGGATGTCCGGGGCCTGTAGCCTTCTGTGGCTGGGCTGCTGTAGAGGAAGACGCTCCAGGGGCCGGATGTCCGGGGCCTGGGAGATGCTCTTGGCTCCTTTCATTGGTTCTCCTCATCCGTGGACTTGGGGACTTGTACATCTTCATGCGCATCTTTGGCAGGGCCCTCTTGGTGCCTAATCATGCACAACACCTCGGACTTAGGTAGTAGCCATGTCTCATGCATAGAAAGTGGAAGTTCGGAGAGGAGTGAGTTCACCTTATATTCGATAGCTTTGGCTCGGGCTCGTGTCATTGGTCCAAGTGGTGTCGTTGGAGGTGTCAGTGCATCCATGGGGATGATCATGGGATGCTCCACATCATCTCCCCTCCCTTGGGGAAGATCCGTCCTCGGATCGAAATCCTCATCACCATGGTAGGGTGAGAGATCTTTGATGTTGAATATGTCGCTCACGGAGTACTTGTCACGAGGGATGTCTATCTTGTATGCGTTGTTGTTGTAGCGTGCAAGCACCTTGAATGGTCCATCCGTGCGTGGTCGAAGTTTGGACTTGCGTTCTTGGGGAAAGCGGTCCTTGCGAAGGTGTAGCGACACGAGGTCTCCAATGTTGAATATCATAGGGAGCTTGTTGACATTGAACTTGGTCGCAAGGCGTTGTACTTGGTGCTTGATGGTGTTTCTTGTATCTTCATGCACCTTCTTCAGATGGGTCGCTCGTGCACTTGCGTCCAAATTGATGCGCTCTTGGAGTGGTAGAGGGAGAATATCCAATGGTGACAAAGGGTTGAATCCGTAGACGACCTCGAAAGGGGACTTGTCGGTTGTTGAGTGTCTTGCTCGGTTGTAGGCGAACTCGGCGATGGGTAGACACGCCTCCCACTCCTTGATGTTTTTCTTGATGAGTACTCAAAGGAGAGTGGAGAGTGTGCGGTTTGTCACCTCCGTTTGGCCGTCGGTTTGAGGATGGTACGCCATGGAGAAGAGTAGCTTGATTCCGAGCTTGGCGCATAGGGTCTTCCAAAAGTATCTAAGGAACTTGACGTCGCGGTCCGAGATGATAGTCTTTGGCACACCATGGAGACGCAATATTTCCCTACAAAATAGATTAGCAACATGTGAAGCATCGCCTATCTTGTTGCAAGGAATAAAATGTGCCATTTTTGAGAAACGGTCCACAACGACAAATATGGAATCTTTCCCATTTCGAGTCCTAGGCAAACCAAGTACAAAGTCCATGCTAATGTCTTCCCGTGGTTGGTATGGAATTGGTAAAGGCATATAGAGGCCATGAGATTGAGCTTTGGACTTAGCTTTGCGACATGTAGAACATCGGTTGGTGAAACGGTTGACGTCCCGAAACATGTTTGGCCAAAAGTAGCTCTTCGAGAGCGTGGCGAACGTCTTGTCGCGTTCGAAGTGTCCCATTAAGCCTCCTCCATGAGATTCCTGCAAAAGCAACAAACGAAGAGAGGACTTGGGGATGCAAAGTTTGTTAGCTCTCATAAGATAGCCGTCTTTGATGTAATAGCGTTCCCAAGATGTATTCGACAAACACTTGGCATAAGGAGTAGCAAAAGTTGCATCATGCTCATACAAGTCTTTGATATGCTCGAAGCCAATGACATCTAACTCAAGTTGTGTGACAAGCATGCATATGCGGGAAAGAGCATCCGCTACGATGTTTTCTTTACCCTTGATGTACTTGATGACATAGGGAAACGACTCAATAAATTCACTCCATTTAGCATGACACTTGTTCAACTTTGTTTGTCCCTTAAGATACTTGAGAGTCTCATGATCGGTATGAATGATAAACTCATGGGGACGAAGGTAATATTCCCATTCATGCAAAACACGGACTAAATCATATAGCTCTTTGTCATAGATGGGGCAATTGAGTTGCGCTCCGGAAAGTTTCTCACTAAAGTAAGCTATGGGGCACTTCTCTTGCGTTAACACACCTCCTATACCATTACCACTAGCATCGCAATGAATTTCAAAAGGTTTATCGAAGTTGGGTAAAGCAAGCACGGGAGCATGAGTAAGAAAATTCTTAAGCTCATTGAATGCAATACCTTGGGATGGTCCCCAAACAAAAGGCGCATTCTTCTTGCTCAAAGCATGCAAAGGCGAAGCAATAGTGCTAAAATCCTTCACAAAGCGACGATAGAAACCCGCAAGGCCAAGAAAACTACGCACTTGATGCAAGTTGGTTGGTTGCGGCCAAGTCTTAATAGCATTGATCTTGAACTCATCAACATGAACACCCTTAGAAGAAACAACAAAACCCAAGAAAACGAGCTTATCAACATCGAAAAGGCATTTCTCCATATTAGCATAGAGGCGCTCTTTTCTAAGAGTTTGCAAAATGGTGCGGACATGGGTGACATGCTCTTTGATAGATTTGCTAAACACAAGAATGTCATCAAAGTAGACCATAACAAATATACCAATGTAAGGGCGAAAAACATGATTCATAAGGCGCATAAAAGTGCCCGGTGCTTCCTAAAGACCCATAGGCATGACTAACCACTCATACAAACCAAACTTGGTTTTGAAGGCGGTTTTCCATTCATCACCCTCTTGTATGCGGATTTGATAGTAACCACTCTTAAGACCAATTTTTGAAAATATAGTGGCACCGCTATGCTCATCAAGCATATCATCTAGGCGTGGAATGGGATACCTATAGCGAACGGTGATAGCATTGATAGGTCTACAATCGGAGCACATGCGAAAACTACCATCATTTTGGCACAAGAATGACCGGAATGGCACAAGGGCTCAAACTTTCACGCACATGTCCATGGTCTATGAGATGCTTTACTTGCCTTTGTATTTCTTTTGTTTCGTCAGGGTTGACACGGTATGGAGCTTTGTTCGGAAGAGGTGCTCCGGGGATGAGGTCGATTCAGTGCTCAATGCCTCATAGAGGAGGTAGACCCGGAGGTAGCTCATCGGGGAAAACATCTTGAAATTCCTGCAAAAGAGAAGACAACACTAGAGGAAGAGTGTGAGAAGTGTTAGTCTGTGGTGCATTGTCCTTGCACACGAGGACGTAGTGTAGGACACTAGATGGGTTCTCACACACTTCTCTCATCTCATGTTTGGTGGCAAATAGAACTAGGTTCTTGTTTTCGCTCATCGTGGAGGCACTCAATTTTGGCTTGTGGCGCTCACTCTCTTTTTGGTGGCCCGCTCTCTCACTATGATCTCCACGATGGGTGGCTTGCTTGTTGGCGATCGCTTGACTTGGCGACATTGGACGGAGGACGTACTCCTTGCCCTTCATCTTGAAGATGTAGTTGTTCGTTCGGCCGTTGTGGATGACTCCTCTATCGAATTGCCATGGCCGTCCAAGGAGAAGATGACAAACGGTCATTGGAACGACGTCGCACTCCAAGGTGTCTTCGTAGGCGCCGATTTTGAAGGAGACTTGTACTCGGTGCTCGACTTGGATGGTGCCAGAGTCACTAAGCCATTGCACTTTGTATGGATGTGGATGCTTCGTCTTGGGAAATTGGAGCTTGGAGCAAAGTTCTTCACTTGCGAGATTATGACAACTTCCTCCATCGATGATGACCTTCACGGATCGTCCATTGATGCCAGCCTTGGTGTGGAATATGTGGCATCGTTGGTCTTCTTCTTGGTGATGTTGGAGAGTCAAGACTTTGGAGACAACAAGTGCGGGACTTGAGTCTTCATCACAAAAGACTTGTTCTTCTTCATTGTTCACTTGGCGGTGCATGGCGACTTGCTCGAGGGCTTCCATTTCGCCTTCGCTCATGGAGTCATATGTGCCATCGTCGTTGAAGACCATGGTTCACTTGTTGGTGCACTCGTAGGACTTGTGGCCTTGGCCTCCGCAAGTGAAACACTTGAAGGAACTCGTCTTGACGGTCTCATCGGTTGGGGTTGATGATGATGAAGCTCTCGGCTTGAATTTTCTCGTAGGAGGATGGCTCGTAGTTGAGAAAGCTTTCTTCGAAGTCGACTTGTCAATGTTGGTAGAACAAGGCTTTGTAGTTGGTGATGGAGTCGTTGAAGCTTGGTTGTGGGAAAAGCCGTAGGACTTGGATGAGAATTTGGCATACTTGAAATCATCTGGCACTTGGCGTTCCGCTTTGGTAGCTTGGTGCACTAGCTCGATGAGATTTGAGTATGGTTGGAAGTCGGTGATCTTCTTGATAGGATGATTGAGTCCATTCAAGAACCGTGCCATTGTTTTCTCATCATCTTCTGTGACATTGGCTCTTATCATTGCAATCTCCATCTTGTAGTATTCTTCAACGCTCTTTATTCCTTGCTTGAGTTGTTGGAGTTTCTTGAAGAGGTCGCGGTTGTAGTAGGTAGGTACGAAGCGTGCTCTCATGACATCCTTCATTTGCGCCCAAGTAGTGATGGGTGGTTCACCTCTTGCCTCACGGTGCTCGATGACTTGTTCCCACCAAATGAGGACATAGTCTTGGAACTCAAGGGATGCCATCGCGATCTTCTTCTCTTCTTCATAATTGTGCAAACGGAAGATCTTGTCAACCTTCAATGCCCATGAAAGGTACTCTTAGGGATCGTTGCTTCTGTTGAACTTGGGCATGGTGAACTTGAGTTTGCCATAACGTTGCTCTTCATTGTGTTGGGGTCGGGGGTGATGACGCCCATGTTGTTGATGATTGGTCAACTCATGGTGCTCTTGGCGCAGAGGGTTGTTATCGTCATGTTGTTCTTGTCATGGAGGATCTCCATTGTCTTCATGCTCTTGATTGACTTGTTGTTCTTGGCGAGCTTGTGGAGGAGCTTGTCAAGCTCGAGGAGGAACTTGACGATGCACGCGAGCTTGAAATCTTCATTCTTGAATTTCTTCGTGAAGTGCTTCCTCTTGTTCACGGGCTTGTCGGCTTCGGTCGGCAATGGCTCGACTCGAATTGTGTAGAGCTTGTTGCGCCACAAGTGCTTGAGCATCACGGAGTTGTTGTTCTTGACGTTGTGCCTCGGCATCTTGAGCATTTTGGTGTAGACGCGCTCGCTCTTCCTCTTCATGTTGGCGTTGTCGTTGCCGTTCTTGTGCTAGCGCAAAGTCCTCTTGAGTTTGACGTTGTCGGCACTCTTGAGAGTCGGTGTCTCGTAGGGGATTGAGGCTTGCTTGACAGTCGATGCGCGCGGCTCGGCGAAGAGTGTTCGATGTTGGTGTACTTGAGCCGGAGAGGGTGAAGTCGGAGTGGCGGCTTGAACGGCTCCTTCTTGAAGTTGAAGACAAGCAGTTGAGAAACAAAGCACGAATTTCGTCCATCCTTGCATCATTCTCTTTCTTGTGATCGTCGAGCTTGTGGTCGAAGTAGTCCCTTGTACGTTGCTCAGAAAGTCGCAAGTCGGCGGCAAGGTTGTCGATGCGTTCACTCATAGCTTGTTGCTCTTGATGCAAAGCACGTTGTGCACCAAAGAGGTGACGAAGGAGTTCATGTCATCATCTTTCTCCATGAAGAGTGGGTTGGTAGAAGTACTTGGCCTATCCATCATTCCAAGACGAATGTGAGTGGTAGAAAGAGAAGAACGAGTACCAAATGTACCTTGACCGAAGTTGAAAGTGGATCGAGGATCACTCCAATGTAGGACAAGGCAATAGCACAATTGGTACTAGTTCTTGTCGGTTTCTCACACCTACACAAGTAAAAGCTTTTGGTGGAGCTTGGTTAGGATGGTGGCACAAAAATTTGATGCAATTTTAAGTGAGCTTCAATAATGTTGGAAAAGATTCGCAAGATGTAATGTAACAAGTAGACCGAGCATATAAGGTACACGGAAACACACACGCAAAAAGATAAGTGGGGTTGTGCAACCAAGGGTGAGCCAAAATGTGGAATCCACAAAAATGCTCTTGTTGCACAACACTAGACAGACTCTAGCACGATTGCACAATAGGCGGATACAAGAACTTGTGCACAACCTACTTAGCAAAAATGCAACGACTTCTATCCCAAATATTTTTTATGCAAGGTGTTGCTCTGATATGATCCAAGATGATCGAGTATGACAATCTTAATGTTGTAAGATGCTATGGTTCTTGCTTAAAAGCTCTTTGCTTATCTTTTCTCTTTGCTTAAAAGCTTGTTTGGCTCTTTGATGTTTGAGCTCTTTTCATGCAATGCTTGAAGAACCAAGATAGCAAATGAGTATGCGATGACAACTTTGTAACACAAGAGATGATACCAATATATGCAACAAGGATGTATGTATGCTATGGGAAGTATGATCACTAATGTGCACAAGTCTTGTTGCTGGCAATACTCAATGGCTAGTCTCGATGGGTAAGCAACGCAAAGGAGTAAGGCTATGATGGCTATCAATGTAATGGCAAGAGTGATATGTCCAATACCACGATGAGGTTACCGGTCTTGCTTCCGGTATGGTGTCAAAATGGTGGCACGAATACCAAGGTGTAGTCGAGGTGGTCGTTGTTGATGACGATGTAGGACACGTCCGTGGTGAAGATGAGCGATGGTGATGTCGATGTCGAACCGTACCTAGATAGCCGAAACACAAAAGGATACGGTACCGCAACTCAAATTCTCAAACCTCGAAGTAGAAAATGTGTCGGAGAGCGAAACGGTCCAAAAATGGTTGGGATATGCAGAACTGGTGGAGGTATGCGGGAGTATATATGGTATATGGTGGGCACCGGAACAAAATTTGGTGGAAATTGTGCGGAAAACGGGGCAGTGGGTGGAGATGTTGCTGCCAGGGGTCGGATGTCCGGGTGGAAGGCCGGAAGTCCGGGGGCCGGATGTCCGGGCTGGACGGGCCGGATGTCCGGGCTCAGGATCCGGGGACGAACGGGATGAACACTGCGAGGAGAGGTTAAAACCAGGCGAAATTCGGAGGAATATGTGGATGGAAATTGGGGAAAATGATGGGAAGCTAGATCCACTCAAAACAAAGCAAATCCATGGATCCAAACCAACAAAATCTCAACACACCAACAAATCACAAAAAAAAATTGGGGCTATTTTTGGTGGGGAATTTTCAAATTAGGACGAAAAACAACAAAACAAGGCTAGAAACACAACGGGGAGGCTCCAAAATCGTGATCAATGTGGCTCTTGATACCAAGATGATGTGGGGTAGAACCCTAATCGCCCGATCTTTCACGAAAGGAGTGGATCCCGCGAAGAACACGAGGAACACAAAGAGGGGAACGAGGGAAATCACAAGGGAAAACACGAGAGGAACACTCAAACTAATAAGAACAAGTCACACATGGGCTAGATCCTCGAGTACATAAAGTAAGATACACGATCCACGATCAACTAGGGACGATACAAAAGGGTAGCCGGTTCTTATCCGTGAGGAGGTCTTGATGTTCTTCCCTAAAGAGGGGTCTTGAATCCGCTTGGGGGATCTTCTCCGGTGGAGGTTCGAATCTCCGAGGAGAAGGTAACCAAGTGGATGAGCAAAGCTCCCACACAAAATATGAGCTAATCCTTTGCTAACCCTAGAAAGTTGTACGGGATGGAGTATATATACTCTAGGGGGAGAAGGGATACACGGGCCTCGGCCCTTCACTGTGCGCAGACAGGGGAGGCCGGATGTCCGGGCTGGTCGGGCCGGATGTTCGGGCTTTCAGGCGACGCCGGATGTCCGGGCTGGGGGGCGGATGTCTGGGCTGGAGCGGTGGCATTTGTTGCTCTCGGGTTCGGAGGGGCCGGATTTCTGGGCCGATGGCCGGATGTCCGGGGGCTCGGAAGGGGCCGGATGTCCGGGCTGCCGGGGCCGGATGTCCGGGGCCTGTAGCCTTCTATGGCTGGGCTGCTGTAGAGGAAGACGCTCCAGGGGCCGGATGTCCGGGGCCTTGGCCGGATGTCCGGGGCCTGGGAGATGATTTTGGCTCCTTCCGTTGGTACTCTTCATCCGTGGACTTGGGGACTTGTACATCTTCATGCGCATCTTCGGGAGGGCCCTCTTGGTGCCTAATCATGCACAACACCTCGGACTTAGGTAGTAGCCATGTCTCATGCATAGAAAGTGGAAGTTCTGAGAGGAGTGAGTTCACCTTATCTTCGATAGCTTTGGCTCGGGCTCATGTCATTGGTCCAAGTGGTGTCGTTGGAGGTGTCGGTGCGTCCATGGGGATGATCATGGGATGCTCATCACCCCTACTATAGAGACATGAAGGATTTGTGCAACAAGGACAAGCGTGCCTGGCACTCGGTCTGGATGGAGAAACTCGACAAAGAGCACATCGTGTACACGGCCAAGGAGGCGTACACGAGCTACAACATGTACCGGCGGATCGTTGACATGAGGAAGTCCCTCCTTCCCCAAAATGGCCGGGGATCCAGCCGGAGGCAGAGCATTGGCAAGCGTCGTCGCAACAATAAGTAGATGATTAGATCCTCATTTCTCCTACTTTAGTATGCATGTAATTGCTTACTTTGGTGTGTGCAAATGTTATGTGTGTAGTCACTTGTGTAATTGTATGCTTAATTTGGTTATGCAATGCTGTCTTTTTAAGTATATATGTTGATGCTCTATAGACAGAGCGTAGATGGTGTGCGGACAAAGAAAATCACATCACACATGGACTAAACAATGGAACCCGTGTGTGATGTTTTCATCAATCACTCACAATTGTATACCAGCAATCGTTTGCTCACAACACACACACGCGCGTCTTATTAGCAGCACCGTCTGTGTTTTTATCGGTCTTCAGACACATTTCTGATTACAGACATGTTTGCCGATTATCACACACATCTTGTTAAGTTAAGCCGTTTCTGTTCTCATGTCTCAACGCAAACAGTTCATCTGAGTGAACCGCATGCCGTATGTCGCACACACCTTTGATCTGGCTGACCGTTTCTTTTGTGTTTCCTAATCACAAACAGTTCATCCGAGTGAACCGTATGATGTGTATCGCACATGCCTCCATCTGGCTGCCTGTTTCTTTTGTTCCTCCTCATCGCAAACAGTTCATTGAACTGAACCGTATCCCCTTCATCGCACACACAACTAAAACATGAACCTTGTTTGATGCATCTGTCATCGCAAACGTTCTAGACATTTCTGGCGGTTTTCATACAGCACCGTTTGCGATTATGGCATCGCACACACTTTCTCGAAGGGTCTTTGATCATAGTGTCGCGTTAGTAGCATCCTACAGTAGTGTGGCATGCTTCTTGGGGGGCTCCTCCTTCTCCAACTTTGCACGGCGAAGCCCGTCCTGGGTGAGGGTGATGCGGTTCCATATCTCGTACGCTGCGTTGGCGTCCTTTGCCGCGTACTCGATGTGCCTCATGGACAGAGGCAGGGTGGCACAGCGCCTGTGTTCATCGTCAGTGATCTTCTTCTTCAAGTTGTTGTTGTAGTCGTCGATGAGCATGTCGGAGACATCTCCAAGGGAGTCCAACTCCTTGGTTGCCTCGGGCACCCTCCACTCCTTCTGGATGTCGACGAAGTTGGCGACCTCCAGATTGATGCGCTCTAGCCTGGTTTTCTCGCCGTCGATGGAGAAGCCAGCAAAGGTGTACCTGGGGTCAGCGAGGAAGTTGTCAAAGACGGTGCACCTTTCAGCGGAGCTTAGTTAGAAGAGCAGCACCAGCTGAGTCTTGCCGACAGAGAGTTGGACGAGGGCTGCGTCGCTTCAGGCTCGTTGTTGTACTCAAGATCAATCCTGAAAATCTTGTGGCGTCGGAGCCTGAGGTGGCGCTCGTACTACGCGAGGGAGATCGCCATCTGCTTCTTGTCGTTGGTGTGGATGACGTGCAACTTGGTGTTGCCGTGGGCCTCCACGTCCTTGTACTCGTCGGAGGACGCCATCGCCGGTAGCGGGGCTTGCTGTTTTCTGTGGAGATCGATGTGATGGAGCGATTTGGTGGGAGCGCAATGGATACTTGTGTTGTTGTGGATCAGAAGGCCTTTGGCAGGGGTCTGGATTTAAGGGGAGGGCGCGGGGTGGGATGGCCGCATCAGATGAACTACACGATCTCGCTGACGATGTGGTTGTGTAGATCGTGGGTTGGTGTTGCGTCTGTGATCGTGGGTTTGTGGCGATGGAACCGCTCGGATAGGGTGGTTGTATGCGAACGTGGTTTTATTTTATTTTTTATCAGTAAATTTTTTTAACCACCACTTTTTGTGCGAATGGGCATTTGTCACGTTTATATGTATCCTACGTGTTCAAGGAACTGCACTGGTTATCATACTGCACTGCATCGTCTATAAAAAAGAACTGCATTTTGACTATAGGTGTGTACTACACCGTCTTTTGCGTGTCCTTGCTGTCTTGTTGCGGCCCCTGGAAAAAAGTATAATGTATTCCGCAATTTTACGACTTTTTTGCCGTGGAATAGACCGTGTATCTATTCATGTAGGTAATCCGAAACTAAATTGCTTATTATATCATTATGTTTAGTCTAACCAAATGCACTGCATTTTTCTAGAGCTGCATACTGCATGTGTTTTTGCGTGTACTTGCTGCAGTCCCTGGCACGGGAGGGGTGGGGTTGGGGGCCTTTTTTGTGGCACTTATTTAAAGGTAGACTTTTTCGGATGCGTTATCTTAACACGCGCGTTGTTTTTGAATTTAACTTTTTTTACGAGCTACATGCATTATTTTTTGTTTTACTGTCTGAATTTCATTGTTCTTCATAGAGAACTGCTTCATGTGTGTTTCGATGTGAATCTATGATTTGAAGAAAAAGAGGAACGAGGGGAGGAGTTGTGTCAGTCTGGAGCACGAATGTATAGGTTTTTATGCAACCAATTGAGTAATAGAAGTAATAAATGTTGTGGTTGGTGTTAGTTGGTGGATTGATTTTGATTCAGTGTACGCGAATGCATATGAGAAGCAACAGGACTGCCTACTTGAATATAGCGAACTGCATTGTAGTTTTCACAATGAACTGCGCAACGCGTTTTTGGACCTGTGTTTGTGGAGTGGTATGTGGGAATTTTTTTTAATTTTCAGTAGCCTCTCTTTTGCCTGTTGGGCCTATCTTTGGGGAGTGAAGATGTATTCGGCCCAAGTCGGCCTGTGAGTACAGCTGGTTCTCGGTGCGATGTGTGTGCGCCCCAATGTTTATTCCCATCTCGCCCATGGAGGGCGCGCACGACCTGTTTATAAGCGCTGGCGAGGCAGCCGTATCGAACTCCTCTGGTTACTTATTTGGGCGCTTATACACGGCGCTCGCTTCTTTATGCTCTCTGACCTGTGTGGCCTATGTGTACCCGGCCCCATGCATCGTGGCTCAAAACGACTCGCCTGTTGTGAGCGCAGATCTACTATGAGACTGGCTAGGGCTGGTTGCACCTAGGTGGTCAAAAAAATTCTTTGTATTTTTTCGTCTTGCATATTTTTTCAAATGTATCAGCGTGTACTGCTTAGTAAATCATTCGTGCACTGCATTGTTCATGTTTCTGTACTGCATGTTCACATATTCGGCACTACATATACAGGTCGCATTTTCTTTTTGTGTTTTTCGCTCTTATGTATTTTTTTTCCAAATGTATGGGCGTGTACTGCTTAGTAAATCATTCGTGCACTGCATTGTTCATGTTTATGTACTGCATGTTCACATATTCTGCACTACATATACAAGTCGCATTTTATTTTCGTGTTTTTGCTCTTATGTATTTTTTTCCAAATGTATGGGCGCGTACTGCTTAGTAAATCATTCGTGCACTACATTCTTCATGTTTCTGTACTGCATGTTCACATATTCCGCACTACATATACATGTTGCATTTTCTTTTCGTGTTTTTTGCTCTCATGTATTTTTTTCAAATGCAGAGGCGTGCACTGTGTTGTTGGGTATGTGTGCACTGCATTCGACAGATTCTGTACTGCATTTGTACACATTTTGCACTGCATGCGTCCTATTTGCACACTGCATTTTCGTCCATTTTGTGCACTGCTAGAATCTAATGATACATAAGCAAACAACAGAAAACAAACGATCACAAGCATTCTGTATGACAAGTTCATCACCAGCAAACTAAGTTCAACAGAAAGCAATCTAACATAATCAAAGTTCATCATTACAAGCGATTCTGCATGACAAGCAAACTAAGTTCAGCAAAAGCAAATGATCACAAGCAAACTAACGATACCTGAGCAAACAACAAAAAGAAAATTTGATGATAATTCTAAAACGACGCTAGCATTGTTAGCTCTTGGCCGGCACTGTCTGCTTCTTCACAAGTTAGCGTATCCCCATCCCCCGCTGCTCCTGGCGCGCTTCTTGGGGGGGGGCTCCTCCTTCTCCAGCTTTGCATGTCGAAGCCCGTCCTGGGTGAGGGTGATGTGGTTCCATATCTCGTACGCTGCGTAGGCGTCCTTTGCCGCGTACTCGATGTGCCTCATGGACAGAGGCAGGGTGGCCTAGCGCCTGTGTTCATCGTTGGTGATCTTCTTCCTCATGTTGTTGTAGTAGTCGTCGATGAGCATGCCGGAGATATCTCCAAGGGAGTCCAACTCCTTGGTTGCCTCGGGCACCCTCCACTCCTTCTGGATTCGACGAAGTTGGCGACCTCCATATTGACGCGCTCTCGCCTGGCTTTGTCGTCGTCGATGGAGAAGCCAGCAAAGGTGTACCTGGGGTCGGCGAGGAAGTTGTCGAAGACGGTGCACCTTTCAGCGGCGCTCAGTTGGAAGAACAACATTGGCTGAGTCTTGCCGACGGAGAGTTGGACGAGGGCGGGTTTCTGCGTCGCTTTAGGCTCGTTGTTGTACTCGAGATCAAACCCAACGATCTTGTGGCGCTGGAGCCTGAGGTGGCGCTCGTACTGCACGAGGGAGATCGCCATCTGCTTCTTGTCATTGGTGTGTGTCGGTGTCAAAACCGGCGGATCTCGGGTAGGGGGTCCCGAACTGTGCGTCTAGGCCGGATGGTAACAGGAGGCAAGGAACACGATGTTTTACCCAGGTTCGGGCCCTCTTGATGGAGGTAAAACCCTACGTCCTGCTTGATTAATATTGATGATATGGGTAGTACAAGAGTAGATCTACCACGAGATCAAGGAGGCTAAACCCTAGAAGCTAGCCTATGGTATGATTGTTGTATGATGAAGTTGTCCTACGGACTAAAACCCTCCAGTTTATATAGACACCAGAGAGGGTTAGGGTTACACAAAGTCGGTTACAATGGTAGGAGATCTTGAATATCCGCATCGCCAAGCTTGCCTTCCACGCCAAGGAAAGTCCCATCCGGACACGGGACGAAGTCTTCAATCTTGTATCTTCATAGTCCTGGAGTCCGGCTGAAGGTATAGTCCGGCTACCCGAACACCCCCTAATCCAGGACTCCCTCAGTGTGGATGACGTGCAACTTTGTGTTGCCGTGGGCCTCCACGTCCTTGTACTCGCCGGAGAACGCCATCGCCGGTAGCAGGGCTTGGTGTTTTCTATGGAGATCAATGTGATGGGGCGATTTGGTGGCATCGCAATGGATACTTGTGTTGTTGTGGATGAGAAGGCCTTTGGTAGGGGTCTGAATTTAAGGGGAGGGTGCGGGGTGGGATGGCCGCATCGGATGAACTACATGATCTCGCTGACGATGTGGTTGTGCAGATCGTGGGTTGGTGTTGTGTCTGTGATTGTGGGTTTGTGGCGATGGAACCACTCGGATTGGGTGGTTGTATGCGAACATGGTTTTTTAACATGGTTTTATTTTATTTTTGATCAGTAATTTTTTAACCACCACTTTCTGTGCGAACGGCCATTTGTCACGTTTATATGTATCCTACGTGTTCAAGGAACTTTACTCGTTATCATACCACACTGCATCGTCTATCAAAAAGAACTGCATTTTGACTATAGGTGCGTACTGCACCATTTTTGTGTGTCCTTGCTGTCTTGCTGCAGCCCCTAAAAAAAGTATAATGTATTCCGCAATTTTACGACTTTTTCGTTGTGGACTAGACCGTGTATTTATTCATGTAGGTAATCCAAAACTGAATTGCTTGTTATACCATACTGCTTCATCTAACCAAATGCACTGCATTTTTCTAGAGCTGCGTACTACATGTGTTTTTGCGTGTACTTGTTGCAGTCCCTGGCATGAGAGGTGGGGCATTGGGGGCCTTTTTATTGTGGCACTAATTTGAAGGTGGACTTCTTTTCGGATGCGTTATCTTAACATGCGCGTTGTTTTTGAATTTAACTTTTTTTACGAACTGCATGTATTATTTTTTCTTTTACAGTCCAAATTTCATTGTTCTTCATAGAGAACTGCATCATGTGTGTTTCGATATAGTCCGTCTTATTTAGCCGGGCTGTTTTGGGCCAGCCTGTTTTATGTAACCCTTTGCCATGCGGTCCTCCTACGTGTCCCTCCCAGGCGGTCCCACCGCTCCGCTGACAGGGAGAGAGACCGAGAAGAATCCCTCTCCTCACTTGAAGTGTCTCCCGAAGCATCTCTCCCTCGAGCAAAACCACTGTCGCCCGCAGCAACCGCCATCGCGCGCGGAACCACTGCCCTCAAGAGGTCCTTATTCCTGCATTTCGCGTCACCGTCCGCTCCGCCAGCCCTTCCCGTTGCGCTCCTGCAGCCCTTTCCCGTCCGTTCCCGTCGCCGCACCCCTCCCCCCTGCCGTCGTTCACCCCCTTTTTGTGGTATGTTCCCCTTGGCCTCGGTCTTGATCGCCCCCTCGTCCAGTTTTGTGATTCTCGTAGTTGGTGTTGCGGTTTTTGCTTATGTATTTTTTCCATAAGCAGACGATTTTATCTTAATTTGAAGTCGATACTCGTGTGTGCTCTGTAGGCAGAGCAAGGTGGATCTAGGGTTTCGTCATATTTCGCTGATTTTGTTGCTTATATCTGTCACTTCGTCCTTATGCTGCAGGCAAACGCCATGTCTTCGCTGAGCAGAGTGGGAGGAGGAGTTCAGGGTATGTGGAGTGCTTATTTTTGGCTTTGTTTATTTTGTTTGATGTTTATCTAGTTTCCTAATTCATCCTGCATATTTTGTTTATGCTATGTTAGTTGTCAGCATTCGTTTGCATTATTTGTCATGTCATGTTTTGTAATTTCCGTTTCTAGTTTTTTTAATCCAGTAGGTGATTGAAGTGGTCATAACCGTACACCAATTGGCTCTCATTGTCCTGGGGGTAAGGATCATGGTGGTGAGGGAGGACATCAAGTGAATTCGCCAATTGAATCTTCTCCCATAAGTGTGGCCCCTCCTTCTGGTATGTGAATGCATTGTTTATTTTGTGTATGCTGCTTACTTGATGTTGTACAAATTGGCGTTGTCTTGATGTATCTAGTCCGGCATTTTGTTGGGAACAAACGTGAAGTTAGTGTATGCAGCACTGCATTTATTTGTATATGTGAACTCCACTATATGTATGCGTGAACTGCATTGTTGTTTTATTCAAGTTTTTTTATTTGGCTTATGATTGGAGCACTGCATTTATATGTCTAAGTGTACTGTATTTGTTCTTTTTGTGCACTTTTTAACGACCATAGTTTAACTTCATTTTGACGCAGTGTCTGTTTTCCATGCTGGGGCGCCTGGGTTTGAGGAGGTTACTCAATTGATTGACAATTATTTTGCAGAGGGTGATGTTGGTGTGAGCTTTGACCAGAGACATCCTGTCTTGACTGAAACACAATCGCAGTCTATTGATGGTACAGAGGAAGTTACATAGGAGTGGATGGTCTCGGAATAGCTTCGTGCATATGAATTGAAGCAAAGCACGAAGAAGTTGAGGTTTGAAAGTGACTCAAAAGAGTGTGCGGAGAAGGAGAAACAGAGGAGAGCTGCAGATGGTGCCAAGGGTGCCAAATTTGTCAAAGTGAAGCAGCCTGCTTTGCAGAATAAGATGTTGAGTTCTGTTGCTGAGGAAGGTGGTACTCCTCGGCGGAGTCCACGTGTTGCCGGCATGAACAAGGATCTTGGCAAGAGAACTGCTAAAGCTAGTGGAAAGGATCCTTAGCGCAAGCGACTACATGTCAGTGAAGGTCCCGACTCTGACGATGACGACTTTGTGCTTGCTGATTTTGTGAGGGATGTTCATACTTGTAGACGCAAAGACTATGGTTCATCTAAGAGTCTACGCAAGCATGCCCGTGATGATGTCGATGAAGGTGTTGGTGCTGACTCTGGCGAGGAGGCGGATGTTGTTCCAAAGGTTTGTTGAAGTGGACTGCATTTGTTTCCTTCATTTGATATTCTATCTGTATTTTCTCTATCTCTTTTTTATGGCTAATCTTTCTAATGTGGACTGCATTTCCCTCTACACAGAGGAAGAAGTCTAGTAAGAGCAACGCAGCTGAAGATGATGCCAAGGGAGATGATTCTCGATTTAACAAGACCGTATGTTTGTTGCTTCCCACTGTTTGCAAGGCTGTTGCTTTATTGAAAGACGCACACTGTAGTCGTGTCCGAGATGCTGGATTCGGTGTTGTCTTTGAACTGACAATAAAGAAAAATGTGTCCCGCATTCTTATGTGCTATCTGATGGGAGTGATTGACCCTGCCACCATGATAATGGACTTTGGGAATGGCAGGATTCTTCGAATATATCGTGATGCAGTTCATCGCATTTTTGATTTACCTATGAGACGTCACACTGCACCCACGCCTGTTGCCAGTGGCCATCATGACTCGTTGACTGCCCTCAGGGATGAGCTTGGCTTTGACCGTTCAAAAACTATAGGTGTCAAGGACTTGCTTGAGAAGTTGAAGGTGTTGGTGGAGGAAGATGATCATGTGACTATTGATCTTGCTGTGAAGGTGTTCTTCCTGATACTTTACCAGAATTTGCTATGCCCCGGGCCTGCAGTTCGTTTGGGTAGAGTTGCTGCAATGGTAGAGAACATGGATTATGCGGCTATGGCGCAGATGGATTTTTGCCAGCTTGTTGTTGATGAGTTGCAGGCAGCTGTGGTGAGGTGGCAAACAGAAGGCAGTAAGCAGAATTGCACAGAGGGTCGTGCCATTGTCCCCTTGATTATGTATACTGATTGCTTGAAGCTTCAAAAATTTTCAGTTATGCACACGTTGATGCCATGTGTGTCATACCTGAGGACCAAGGACCTGATGAAGTTATACAATGAGGATGTGCTTGTCAAGGGAAAGATTAACTTGGAAACTTACAAATTTGGGAAGCTGCTGGTTAGTCATCTGAGTTTTTAATATCCGATTTTTTTTAAAAAAGGTGCAGTTATTATAAATCTGAACTTTCCAGTACTCACATGTGTACTTCTCTTCGCTTCTTGTCTTTTTTTGCAGTGGAAGGCATCAGGTGATATTGTGTACAACCGTCCTGTTGCAGTTGTATGTGGCAGCTCTGATGCGGGGCCTAGCACTCATGCTAGGTTTTATGAGCCTATCTGTAGCCAGCTTCCTGCCTGTGATGATGAGGTGCTGTGTACTCGTGGTTTCACGGCTCGTCAGATGTTTGATAATAGAAGCTCTTCTAAACAGACATTTGTTGGTGGCAAAGAACACGAGGGGATTGGTGAGCTTCTTCTGAAGGTTTTGAAGTTGACTAGAGATTTGCCAACCTCTGGTGACAGGTTGAGGACAGTTGCTAGTTTTTTCCCTATTGGCCATGGCCCACGAGATGAAGATATTGTTGCTGCTCACAATTTTGATTGCATCATGATTGAAAGCCTGAAGATTGCAGTGATGAATAGTCGGTCTTCGTATGATCAGTTGAGACATTCACAGGAAGAAAAATGCGGTCGGTATGAGAAGGATGCTGAGCGATTTTTGGATGAAATGTACCATCAGGACGCTGGCGTTGGCGCTGATAATGTATGTTCTAGGTTTTTTGTGCCTTTGAACCGCTTTTGTGTATTATGTCGACTGCTCCTCACTATTTTTTTGTCATAGGCTGGAGTAGAATCTTCTGGTGTCCATCAATCTAGGGACGATGGAATTGGTCAGGTACAAGTACTTGTGCCATGTCTGTTCTTCCGTACGTCCCTCTTCTTGAACTTGCATTTTTTTCTTTCCATTTTTATTGTATTTTTTGTGTACTTCATGATTGTAAATCTGTACTGCTTGTGCATAGTTGAAGGTTTTTACTTTTTTGGTCGTTACCATCTTATTTTTGTTTTTGGTTTGTTCTATGTCTGTAGACTGGAGTTGCTGCTTGTGATGTGCACAAAGATTCCTACGATGGCTCTGGGAAGGATGAGATCTTGGCTGATGCATCGTCCCCTCCGGATGTTGTAGCTGATAAGGTATAGTTGAATTACTTTTTCTGTTAGTGGGTTGTAATCTAATTTTTTGTTGTTGTTATAAACTTGATGTCGCTCTTATGTTCACTCATATGCATTTCATTTACATATGTGAGCTGCAATAGTTTTACATGTGTGAGCTTCAGTCTTTGACAGAAGTGAACTGCAGTTCTTTTTCGCATGCGTGGTCCATAGTCTTTTGCATACGTAATCTTCAGTATTTAACATAACTGAACTGCAGCGTTTGACAAAGTGAACTGTAGTTCTTTTTACATATATGTGGGTTGCAGTTGTTTTGCATATGTGGACTGCAGTTATTCTACATATGTTATCTGTAGTCTTTGATATAAGTGACCTGTGTGTTGTTGTGTTAATTATCCACACGCTCATTTGTGTTATTGTGTCTGTTTTAAACTTTTCACGGCTTGGAGAAGAAAACGTAGAAGTTCATGTTGATCTGAACCAGGGGGGATGTGCTGTTGATGGTGGTGGTAGTGTTGATGCTTCTGCATCGGTTGCCGTCGATGGTGCAGATCCTTCTGTAGCTCAGGAATTCCACGATGTTGTTTCCCTTAGTCGGCATGAAGATTCTAATTTTGTCATTGAAAAGCCACTTGAGAATGTCGTTCCTGCTGGGAGTGTTGCTGCATCCCCTGTTTGTCTGGCGGTCAACGATGTTCCTGAAGTATCCAAAGTGGAGCCTCATGCAGCTGAAATATCTAAGGATGTTGTGGTTGACCAGACTGTTGTAAATCAAGATAATGCTGATGTTGCTACAGAAGGGCAGTGCAGTGAGGTTGTGGTGGATTCATCGCAACCTAACCAAGTAAATGTTTTGGTCAGCTCTGAAGAACAACAGGATGAAGACTCCGGCACTGAAGGCAAGAGTTTTGTTTCGAACAGTGCAGTTGAAGTTTTTCTCATTCATTTTCTTTAATTACTATGGTAGTTGTATTAGATGTTTAATGATAAGTGAAA
The DNA here is from genome assembly GCF_003073215.2 of Triticum urartu. Taxonomy (NCBI): domain Eukaryota; kingdom Viridiplantae; phylum Streptophyta; class Magnoliopsida; order Poales; family Poaceae; genus Triticum; species Triticum urartu. The sequence continues at coordinate 363,167,850 of NC_053028.1, forward strand.
CTTGATCCTTTTGTTGATGATTTTCAAAATAGCTAGCAGAATTTCCTTATCTTATTATTTGAACTTCATTCTTTGGATAAGTGAACTTCATCTTTTTATTATAGATGACGAACTTCCTGCTGTGACACCGTCGAGCATTAATCCAGCTCTTCTAAAAAGATAAAATGAGTTGTACACTGCTGTTACGGGCGCTCGGAAGGACAAGAAGAAGAAGTGTGGCTTTTTAGAAACTTTTTTGTTCATATGTATTTTCTAATTTCAGTATTTTACCCTTTTCCGTTGTTGCTATTTTTTTAGTATCTTATGTTTCAGTTTTTCATAAAAAATTCAGGGACATGATTGCTTTTAAAACTGAGATGGCTGATATTACCATTGGTGAAGTTGGTCAATCTTTTTGGGATAAAGGGATGCTCACTACAGGTCTTGTAGATCTTGGGGTTTCTTTGCTGGTGAATAAGTTTAAGGGATCTCCGATGATGGTTTTCCCATACCATGTTTGTGTAAGAATGCAGAAAATTTTGTTTTATTTTTTGATTTTCTTTTCTGATTTCGTGTGACGACCTGTTTGCTTGAGCACTATTTATTTTTTGGTTTTGTTTTGGCAGACAAGTATTTGGCATTGTGCTACTATAGGCAGGAGTGTTAAAATGATGTTCTCTTCAAAAGTCGAGAGCGTGTTGACAAAAAAGATATGGTGAGTAACGTTTTTATGTGTCGAAAACAATATTTTTGTGTGTTGGTTTTTATAGTGTTCTGTTTCTTCTTTGTTATAATAATTTTATTTATTTTTTGTGCTTCCAACAGGTCCTGTTTGCAACATTTGATTCACGAGAGACGAGGGATGGCGTTGGTAATTATTGTGTAGTTGCCTTAAATGTGAAAGAAAGGCGGTTTGAATTTCTTGACTTGCTCAATAAACCACCCAGTCCTGATGCGATCAGGATTTTTAGAAGGATGGTTAAAAATATCAAGCATGCATGGAAAGAAGGTAGCTCAAGTTCTGATGAGCCGCTAAATCCTCCTACACTTGATGGATTTTGAAGGAAATATGCCCTAGAGGCAATAATAAAGTTATTATTTATTTCCTTATAATCATGATAAATGTTTATTATTCATGCTAGAATTGTATTAACCGGAAACATAATACATGTGTGAATACATAGACAAACAAAGTGTCACTAGTATGCCTCTACTTGACTAGCTCGTTAGTCAAAGATGGTTGTGTTTCCTAACCATGAACAATGAGTTGTTATTTGATTAACGGGATCACATCATTAAGAGAATGATCTGATTGACATGACCCATTCCATTAGCTTAGCACCCGATCGTTTAGTATGTTGCTATTGCTTTCTTCATGACTTATACATGTTCCTATAACTATGAGATTATGCAACTCCCGTTTACCGGAGGAACACTTTGGGTACTGCCAAACGTCACAACGTAACTGGGTGATTATAAAGGAGTACTACAGGTGTCTCCAAAGGTACATGTTGGGTTGGCGTATTTCGAGATTAGGATTTGTCACTCCGATTGTCGGAGAGGTATCTCTGGGCCCTCTCGGTAATGCACATCACATAAGCCTTGCAGGCATTACAACTAATATGTTAGTTGTGAGATGATGTATTACGGAACGAGTAAAGAGACTTGCCGGTAACGAGATTGAACTAGGTATTGGATACCGACGATCGAATCTCGGGCAAGTAACATACCGATGACAAAGGGAACAACGTATGTTGTTATGCGATCTGACCGATAAAGATCTTCGTAGAATATGTAGGAGCCAATATGGGTATCCAGGTCCCGCTATTGGTTATTGACCGGAGACGTGTCTCGGTCATGTCTACATTGTTCTCGAACCCGTAGGGTCCGCACGCTTAAGGTTACGATGACAGTTATATTATGAGTTTATGCATTTTGATGTACCGAAGGTTGTTCGGAGTCCCGGATGTGATCACGGACATGACGAGGAGTCTCGAAATGGTCGAGACATAAAGATTGATATATTGGAAGCCTATGTTTGGATATCGGAAGTGTTCCAGGTGAAATCGGGATTTTACCGGAGTACCGGGAAGGTTACCGAAACCCCCCGGGAACCATATGGGCCTTGATGGGCCTTAGTGGAAAGGAGAAAGGGGCAGCCCAAGGTGGCCGCGCGCCTCCCCCCTTCCCCTAGTCCTATTAGGACTAAGAGAGGTGGCCGGCCCCCCTCTCTCTCTTTCCTCCCTCAAGGAATCCTATTCCAACTAGGATTGGGGGGGGGGGGGAATCCTACTCCCAGAGGGAGTAGGACTCTCCTGGCGCGCCCTCCCTTGGCCGGCCAGCCTCCCCCCCTCTAGTCCTTTATATAATGAGGTAGAGGCACCCCAGAAACACAACAAGTTGATCCACGTGATCTATTCCTTAGCCGTGTGCGGTGCCCCCAGCCACCATATTCCTCGATAATACTGTAGCGGAGTTTAGGCGAAGCCCTACTGCTGTAGTACATCAAGATCGTCACCACGCCGTCGTGCTGACGGAACTCTTCCCCGACACTTTGCTGGATCGGAGTCCGGGGATCGTCATCGAGCTGAACGTGTGCTCGAACTCGGAGGTGCCATAGTTTCGGTACTTGATCGGTTGGATCGTGAAGACGTACGACTACTTCCTCTATGTTGCGTCAACGCTTCCGCAGTCGGTCTGGGTGGGTACGTAGACAATACTCTCCCCTCTCGTTGCTATGCATCACATGATCTTGCATGTGCGTAGGAAAATTTTTGAAATTACTACGAAACCCAACAATGGCCTCCGAGCCTAGGTTATTTATGTTGATGTTATATGCACGAGTAGAACACAAGTGAGTTGTGGGCGATATAAGTCATACTGCCTACCAGCATGTCATACTTTGGTTCGGCGGCATTGTTGGACGAGACGACCCGGACCAACCTTACGCGTACGCTTACGCGAGACCGGTTCCCCCGACGTGCTTTGCACACAGGTGGCTTGCGGGCGACTGTCTCTCCAACTTTAGTTGAACCAAGTATGGTTACGCCCGGTCCTTGCGAAGGTTAAAACGGAGTCTATTTGACAAACTATCGTTGTGGTTTTGATGCGTAGGTGAGATTGGTTCTTGCTTAAGCCCGTAGCAGCCACGTAAAACTTGCAACAACAAAGTAGAGGACGTCTAACTTGTTTTTGCAGGGCATGTTGTGATGTGATATGGTCAAGGCATGATGCTGAATTTTATTGTATGAGATGATCATGTTTTGTAACCGAATTATCGGCAACTGGCAGGAGCCATATGGTTGTCGTTTTATTGTATGCAATGCAATCGCGATGTAATGCTTTACTTTATTACTAAGCGGTAGTGATAGTCGTGGAAGCATAAGATTGGCGAGACGACAACGATGCTACGATGAAGATCAAGGTGTCGCGCCGGTGACGATGGTGATCACGACGGTGCTTCGGAGATGGAGATCACAAGCACAAGATGATGATGGCCATATCATATCACTTATATTGATTGCATGTGATGTTTATCCTTTTATGCATCTTATCTTGCTTTGATTGACGGTAGCATTATAAGATGATCTCTCACTAAATTATCAAGAAGTGTTCTCCCTGAGTATGCACCGTTGCCAAAGTTCGTCGTGCCCAGACACCACGTGATGATCGGGTGTGATAAGCTCTACGTCCATCTACAACGGGTGCAAGCCAGTTTTTGCACACGCAGAATACTCAGGTTAAACTTGACGAGCCTAGCATATGCAGATATGGCCTCGGAACACTGAGACCGAAAGGTCGAGCGTGAATCATATAGTAGATATGATCAACATAACGATGTTCACCATTGAAAACTACTCCATCTCACGTGATGATCGGTTATGGTTTAGTTGATTTGGATCACGTGATCACTTAGAAGATTAGAGGGATGTCCATCTAAGTGGGAGTTCTTAAGTAATATGATTAATTGAACTTAAATTTATCATGAACTTAGTCCCTGATAGTATCTTGCTTGTTTATGTTGATTTTAGATAGATGGCTCGTGCTGTTGTTTCGTTGAATTTTAATGCGTTCCTTGAGAAAGCAAAGTTGAAAGATGATGGTAGCAATTACACGGACTGGGTCCGTAACTTCAGGATTATCCTCATTGCTGCTCAGAAGAATTACGTCCTGGAAGCACCGCTGGGTGCCAGGCCTGCTGCTGGAGCAACACCAGATGTTATGAATGTCTGGCAGAGCAAAGCTGATGACTACTCGATAGTTCAGTGTGCCATGATTTACGGCTTAGAATCGGGACTTCAATGACGTTTTGAACATCATGGAGCATATGAGATGTTCCAGGAGTTGAAGTTAATATTTCAAGCAAATGCCCGGATTGAGAGATATGAAGTCTCCAATAAGTTCTATAGCTGCAAGATGGAGGAGAACAGTTCTGTCAGTGAGCATATACTCAAAATGTCTGGGTATAATAATCACTTGATTCAATTGGGAGTTAATCTTCCGGATGATTGCGTCATTGACAGAATTCTCCAATCACTGCCACCAAGCTACAAGAGCTTCGTGATGAACTATAATATGCAAGGGATGAACAAGACTATTCCCGAGCTCTTCGCAATGCTGAAAGCTACGGAGGTAGAAATCAAGAAGGAGCATCAAGTGTTGATGGTTAACAAGACCACTAGTTTCAAGAAAAAGGGCAAAGGGAAGAAGAAGGGGAACTTCAAGAAGAACAGCAAGCAAGTTGCTGCTCAGGAGAAGAAACCCAAGTCTGGACCTAAGCCTGAAACTGAGTGCTTCTACTGCAAGCAGACTGGTCACTGGAAGCGGAACTGCCCCAAGTATTTGGCGGATAAGAAGGATGACAAGGTGAACAAAGGTATATGTGATATACATGTTATTGATGTGTACCTTACTAGAGCTCGCAGTAGCACCTGGGTATTTGATACTGGTTCTGTTGCTAATATTTGCAACTCGAAACAGGGACTACGGAATAAGCGGGCACTAGCAAAGGATGAGGTGACGATGCGCGTGGGAAATGGTTCCAAAGTCGATGTGATCGCGGTCGGCACGCTACCTCTACATCTACCTTCGGGATTAATATTAGACCTAAATAATTGTTATTTGGTGCCAGCGTTGAGCATGAACATTATATCTGGATCTTGTTTAATGCGAGACGGTTATTCATTTAAATCAGAGAATAATGGTCGTTCTATTTATATGAGTAATATCTTTTATGGTTATGCACCCTTGAAGAGTGGTCTATTCTTGTTGAATCTCGATAGTAGTAACACACATATTCATAATGTTGAAGCCAAAAGATGCAGAGTTGATAATGAGAGTGCAACTTATTTGTGGCACTGTCGTTTAGGTCATATCGGTGTAAAGCGCATGAAGAAACTCCATACTGATGGACTTTTGGAACCACTTGATTATGAATCACTTGGTACTTGCGAACCGTGCCTCATGGGCAAGATGACCAAAACACCGTTCTCCAGTTCTATGGAGAGAGCAACAGATTTGTTGGAAATCATACATACAGATGTATGTGGTCCGATGAATATTGAGGCTCGTGGCAGATATCGTTATTTTCTCACCTTCACAGATGACTTAAGCAGATATGGGTATATCTACTTAATGAAACACAAGTCTGAAACATTTGAAAAGTTCGAAGAATTTCAGAGTGAAGTTGAAAATCATCGTAACAAGAAAATAAAGTTTCTACGATCTGATCGTGGAGGAGAATATTTGAGTTACGAGTTTGGTGTACATTTGAAAAATTGTGGAATAGTTTCGCAACTCACGCCACCCGGAACACCACAGCGTAATGGTGTGTCCGAACGTCGTAATCGTACTTTACTAGATATGGTGCGATCTATGATGTCTCTTACTGATTTACCGCTATCGTTTTGGGGATACACTCTAGAGACGGCCGCATTCACGTTAAATAGGGCACCATCAAAATCCGTAGAGACGACGCCTTATGAACTGTGGTTTGGCAAGAAACCAAAGTTGTCGTTTCTTAAAGTTTGGGGCTGCGATGCTTATGTGAAAAAGCTTCAACCTGATAAGCTCGAACCCAAATCGGAGAAATGTGTCTTCATAGGATACCCAAAGGAGACTGTTGGGTACACCTTCTATCACAGATCCGAAGGCAAGACATTCGTTGCTAAGAATGGATCCTTTCTAGAGAAGGAGTTTCTCTCGAAAGAAGTGAGTGGGAGGAAAGTAGAACTTGACGAGGTAACTGTACCTGCTCCTTTATTGGAAAGTAGTACATCACAGAAAACTGTTTCTGCGACACCTACACCAATAAGAGAGGAAGCTAATGATGATAGTCATGAAACTTCAGATCAAGATACTACTGAACCTCGTAGATCAACCAGAGTAAGATCCGCGCCAGAGTGGTACGGTAATCCTATTCTGGAAATCATGCTACTAGATCATGATGAACCTACGAACTATGAAGAAGCGATGGTGAGCCCAGATTCCGCAAAGTGGCTTGAAGCCATGAAATCTGAGATGGGATCCATGTATGAGAACAAAGTATGGACTTTGGTTGACTTGCCCGATGATCGGCAAGCAATTGAGAATAAATGGATCTTTAAGAAGAAGACTGATGCTGATGGTAATGTTACTGTCTACAAAGCTCGACTTGTCGCGAAAGGTTTTCGGCAAGTTCAAGGGATTGACTACGATGAGACCTTCTCACCCATAGCGATGCTTAAGTCCGTCCGAATCATGTTAGCAATTGTCGCATTTTATGATTATGAAATTTGGCAAATGGATGTCAAAACTGCACTCTTGAATGGATTTCTGGAAGAAGAGTTGTATATGATGCAACCAGAAGGTTTTGTCGATCCAAAAGGAGCTAACAAAGTGTGCAAGCTCCAGCGATCCATTTATGGACTGGTGCAAGCCTCTCGGAGTTGGAATAAACGCTTTGATAGTGTGATCAAAGCATTTGGTTTTATACAGACTTTCAGAGAAGCCTGTACTTACAAGAAAGTGAGTGGGAGCTCTGTAGCATTTCTGATATTATATGTGGATGACATATTACTAATTGGAAATGATATAGAATTTCTGGATAGCATAAAGGGATACTTGAATAAGAGTTTTTCAATGAAAGACCTTGGTGAAGCTGCTTACATATTAGGCATAAAGATCTATAGAGATAGATCAAAACACTTAATTGGACTTTCACAAACAACATACCTTGACAAAATTTTGAAGAAGTTCAAAATGGATCAAGCAAAGAAAGGATTCTTGCCTGTGTTACAAGGTGTGAAATTGAGTAAGACTCAATGCCCGACCACTGCAGAAGATAGAGAGAATAGGAAAGATGTTCCCTATGCATTAGCCATAGGATCTATCATGTATGCAATGCTATGTACCAGACCCGATGTGTGCCTTGCTATAAGTCTAGCTGGGAGGTACCAAAGTAATCCAGGAGTGGATCACTGGACAGCGGTCAAGAACATCCTGAAATACCTGAAAAGGACTAAGGATATGTTTCTCGTATATGGAGGTGACAAAGAGCTCATCGTAAAAGGTTACGTTGATGCAAGCTTTGACACTGATCCGGACGATTCTAAATCGCAAACCGGATACGTGTTTATATTAAACGGTGGAGCTATCAGTTGGTGCAGTTCTAAACAAAGCGTCGTAGCGGGATCTACATGTGAAGCGGAGTACATAGCTGCTTCGGAAGCAGCGAACGAAAGAGTCTGGATGAAGGAGTTCATATCCGATCTAGGTGTCATACCTAGTGCATCGGGTCCAATGAAAATCTTTTGTGACAATACTAGTGCAATTGCCTTGGCAAAGGAATCTAGATTTCACAAGAGAACCGAGCACATCAAGAGACACTTCAATTCCATCCGGGATCTAGTCCAGGTGGGAGACATAGAGATTTGCAAGATACATACGGATCTGAATGTTGCAGACCCGTTGACTAAGCCTCTTCCACGAGCAAAACATGATCAGCACCAAGGCTCCATGGGTGTTAGAATCATTACGATGTAATCTAAATTATTGACTCTAGTGCAAGTGGGAGACTGAAGGAAATATGCCCTAGAGGCAATAATAAAGTTATTATTTATTTCCTTATAATCATGATAAATGTTTATTATTCATGCTAGAATTGTATTAACCGGAAACATAATACATGTGTGAATACATAGACAAACAAAGTGTCACTAGTATGCCTCTACTTGACTAGCTCGTTAGTCAAAGATGGTTGTGTTTCCTAACCATGAACAATGAGTTGTTATTTGATTAACGGGATCACATCATTAAGAGAATGATCTGATTGACATGACCCATTCCATTAGCTTAGCACCCGATCGTTTAGTATGTTGCTATTGCTTTCTTCATGACTTATACATGTTCCTGTAACTATGAGATTATGCAACTCCCGTTTACCAGAGGAACACTTTGGGTACTACCAAACGTCACAACGTAATTGGGTGATTATAAAGGAGTACTACAGGTGTCTCCAAAGGTACATGTTGGGTTGGCGTATTTCGAGATTAGGATTTGTCACTCTGATTGTCAGAGAGGTATCTCTAGGGCCCTCTCGGTAATACACATCACATAAGCCTTGCAAGCATTGCAACTAATGAGTTGGTTGCAGGATGATGTATTACGGAACGAGTAAAGAGACTTGTCGGCAACGAGATTGAACTAGGTATGGGATACCGACGATCGAATCTCGGGCAAGTAACATACCGATGACAAAGGGAACAACGTATGTTGTTATGCGGTCTGACCGATAAAGATCTTCGTAGAATATGTAGGAGCCAATATGGGCATCTAGGTCCCGCTATTGGTTATTGACCGGAGACATGTCTCAGTCATGTCTACATTGTTCTCGAACTCGTAGGGTCCGCACGCTTAAGGTTACGATGACAGTTATATTATGAGTTTAGGCATTTTGATGTACCCAAGGTTGTTCGGAGTCCCGGATGTGATCACGGACATTACGAGGAGTCTCGAAATGGTCGAGACATAAGATTGATATATTGGGGAAGCCTATGTTTGGATATGGAAGTGTTAGGTGAAATCGGGATTTTACCGGAGTACCGGAAGGTTACCGGAACCGGGACCTATGGGCCTGATGGGCCTTAGTGGAAAGGAGAAGGGGCAGCCCAAGGTGCGCGCGCCTCCCTTCCCTAGTCCTATTAGGACTAGGAGAGGTGGCCGGCCCCCTCTCTCTCTTTCCCTCAAGGATCCTATTCCAACTAGGATTGGGGGGGAATCCTACTCCCAGAGGGAGTAGGACTCTCCTGGCGCGCCAAGCCTTGGCCGGCCAGCCTCCCCCCTCTAGTCCTTTATATACTGAGGTAGAGGCACCCCAGAAACACAACAAGTTGATCCACGTGAACTATTCCTTAGCCGTGTGCGGTGCCCCCAGCCACCATATTCCTCGATAATACTGTAGAGGAGTTTAGGCGAAGCCCTGCTGCTGTAGTACATCAAGATCGTCACCACGCCGTCCTGCTGACGGAACTCTTCCCCGACACTTTGCTGGATCGGAGTCCGGGGATCGTCATCGAGCTGAACGTGTGCTCGAACTCGGAGGTGCCGTAGTTCCGGTACTTGATCGGTTGGATCGTGAAGACGTATGACTACTTCCTCTATGTTGCGTCAACGCTTCCGCAGTCGGTCTGCGTGGGTACGTAGACAATACTCTCCCCTCTCGTTGCTATGCATGACATGATCTTGCGTGTGCGTAGGAAATTTTTTGAAATTACTACGAAACCCAACAGATTTGTGTTGAAACATGTCACTGTCCCAATGCAGCCAAATAGGTGTGTTTCGTACAGCCCCTCTCCACCATACTGCTCAAGTTTTTTTTCATTTTGTGAAACTAATGTTTTTTATTCTTTTATTGCAGGCATGATTGTGGATTCTATATGTTTCAATTCTTGCAGACTTGGGATGGTGCTCGAGTTGCTCAGTTTGGGGTGGAGCACATTGGCTACATCAGAAAGGCCATGCTCTATAGTTGGCTCACATCAAGAAAGTGTTGCCTTGATTTAACATCACTTTTAATTTTTGCAAATAAAGGTTGTTTTAGTGAACTTCTTTATCTCCCTTATTTATTTTTTGTCTACTGCTTGCTTCCGCTTCTTAAGCGCTCTTTTCTACTAGCATGTTCAGTTAAATGCGTGATTTAGAATGGATGTCTATATTTTTGTTGTGTTAGTGAGCTGCATTTGTTGTAGACAAGTTAGCTGGATTTATTTTGGGGCAAGTGAGCTGCATTGTTATAGACAAGTGGGTTGCATTGTTGTAGACAAGTAGGCTGCATTGTTGTAGACAAATGAGCTGCATTCTCTTCTTTAGTGAACTGTATTTTTATATTAATGAGATGTATTACATGTTTTTTGTTTTGTTTTTTTGTGCTGAGTGTTTCCATGTTTTTTCTACATGTTTTTAGGTTTTGATGGGGGCTTCATGAAGGTTGTACGTCACTGTTTGAGTCCCAGGGTTCTGAGGTGGTTATGGAGGATTGTGCCATTGAAATCTCTCCAGATAATTCCAGTTGTTTGGCTGGAGATAGTTTGAACACAGATGTGGCGTCTAGACCTGAAGGTGGAAGTGTTTCTCGACCTAGCTCTCCACACGATGTTTTTGATGTCGATGATGATGATTTTGTTACGCCGTGCCCACGCATCACTAGGACTAGGAGTGCAGCAATTAATCGTCCTCCTGTGGATGAGGCTGAAGTATTTTCGAACAAGAGGTCAGGTGAGAAGGCTTTTAAGTTGAGATGATCTATAGAGAAATTGAAGCCTCCAAGGTTCAAATATATTGATGAGGCGAGGAAAATAAAGGATCTCGTCCTCAGCAAAGATTTTGTAACCAAATACCACAAGTAAGTTTTATGTGTGTGCCCTTCATCCTTTTTGTGTGTTTTGTTTTTTATTTTAATTTTATTGATCCCATCTGTGTATGTTTACTGCGGGAATTCGTTCTTTATGGTGAATAGTCATTTTTGTTATGTCGAATATTATAATGTTGACTATATCTATAATACATTTGGCAAAGGAGCTTTAATGGACTCGTATCTCATGGATTTTGTCATCAAGTACTGGAAGCAAGACCCTGAATTGAGTTTAGTTTATAGTTCTGGTGAACGTGTGCTACTTTCACCTTTATTTATCACGGTAAATGTGTGCTGTCATTTTTTCTCTTGTACTAATTTTTTTCATGTCCATGCGTGCACACATGTTTTATTCTTTTTTTCATGTCCTATTTTTTGTTATTTTTCTATGCAGTATGTTCTGCAAATGGAAACCTTTGTGAAGAGAGATGATGAAGGAAACCATGTGTTGCCAGTTGTGCATAGCCCGTTTGTTTTAGAAGATGCAGTTAAGCAGTTCAAGGTTTTTGTGAGCGGTGATGAAAACCTGTTGGACGCAAAACTAGTAAGGCCATTGTTTTTTGTCATTTATTTTTTGGTTTGTTGCATTTCTTTTTATAGTTATTTTTGGAACAGTGGTCCTAGTGCTACGTGTCGAACGGACTTTTCATTTTGTTTTTTGATGTGACAGATTATGATGCCGCGCTCCAAGGATGGTCATTATTCCTTATACATGATGAACCAGCATCGCTAGACGATTGATATCCATGGCACTAGGAAGTACACTGGCCATCCTAATGTCACGACAAAGTGGCGCAGGACTGACTACCACTCAGATTGTACTGAAGTGGTATGTCATTTTTTCTAGCCAAGTGCAAAGCTTTTTTATGTTTCTCCTACTGCATTTTTTATAAACTGTGCATGCAATGTTAGCACACATAGCACCACACTTGTTTTTATATAGTGGACTGCAACATATGCGTGACTGAACTGCATTTTCTCACACACCCCCCAATCTGTGTAAAAAATCTGTATAAAAAGGTGATAAAAGGAAATGACCTCATGTGCATTTAAAAGAGGGACTGTCTAGATGTTGAGAAGAACTTTGTATTTTTTGGTTCGTCTGAATATCTATTGATCTGTGACGTGTGTTATTTTACTTTGTGCTGCCTTTTTTGCCAGATAAGGAGGATGACATAGCTGCTGAAGGCGATTTATGGTGAAAAGTTGTATAAATATAAGAACCACCCTGACTAGGTTAAATTGGTAGAGAAGCCGTCTTACCAGGTCGTGCCAGCGCAGGGAACAAACGAGTGCGGAATCTATGCTCTGAGGTTGACGCAGTTGTATGACGGCCAACGTCTAGTCGAGAAAATTATCAAATCCAACGTAATACCTTCTCTGTTTCTTCTTTTCTTGTTACTTTTTTTTCACTTTTTGTTCTTATGACAACCTTTTTTTAATCACTAGTCTTCATTTTTTTTTAATTTTCTTTCAGCCTACTGTTGAAGATTGGAAGGCGGAGTACATATTCCAGTTGTTGTTCAATCCTTCGAACTTGTTGTATTATGAAGACATGCCGCCTGAGCTACAAGATCTGATTGCAAATCTCGGGCTTAATTCCCTATCGCATATGCAGTAACAGTCATTTGGCATTGTTTTTACTGGGTAAAAGCATGTGTATCGACAAGAACTAGGGTTCATGTTGTGTAGTGTGTGATGTCTAAGGTAGATAATGTATGAAAAGACTTTTTTTTCTTCTATTGTTGTGTTTTGTCAGCTTTTTGCAACAGTGTATATGGACGAATGTGTGTGTATAATTTATTTATATTAATAACTCATACAGTAAATATATGTATATATTTTTCATTTTGTTTGACCACCACGTTCTGTGCGAACTGGCATTTTTCACGTTTATATGTATCGTACGTGTCCCAGACACTGCATTGCATGTGATGCTGAACTTCTTCGTCAAACAAAAAGCACTGCATTTGTCTACAAGTTTGTTGCACCTGTATTTTTTTGATGTACTTGCTGCAACCCCTACATCCATGTGTGTATTCTGAAACTGCATTGCTTATCATGTTGCACTGCTTTGTCTAACCAAATTCACTTCATTGTCTAAAGCTGCGTCATGCATTTGTTTTTTGTTTGTACGGTAGGGGGGTTGGGGGAGGGCCCCCCATTTTTATTTGTCTATAGGTTTGTATTGCACCTGTATTCCATGTACTTAGCGCACTGCGTGCGTTAGCGCGAGGTTGGGCAGGGGGTGGGAGGGGGGTCATGACCCCCCTCCCCACCCCCCTGTGAGGCCGAGCCTGGAACGAGCCGGAGCAGGCGGCAACGCGGCGTGCCGCGGTGGCGCATGCGTAGGCGAGTCCGTCACACCCCATCGCCTCCGTGTCTATCTTAGGGGTGTGGCTCTGGGGTTGCGTGCGTCCTAGGGTTGGAAAAACAGAGTGTCTGGACTACGCCTGTCAACCAAGCACACTTCATGCATTAGCACGAGGCAAAGAAGGAGGGTGGGAGGGGGTCGTGACCCCTCCTACCCACCCTCCTATGAGGCCGAGCCTAGAACGAGCCGGAGCAGGCGGCGACGCAGCGTGCCGCGGCGCCGCATGCGTAGGTGAATCCGTCACACCCTGTCGCCTCCCTATCTATCTTAGGGGTGTGGCTCTGGGGTTGCGTGCGTCCTAGGGTTGAAAAAATAGAATGTCCGCACTGTGCCTGTCAACCAAGCGCACTACGTGCGTTAGTGCGAGCCCGAGCAGGGGGTGGGAAGAGGGGTCCTGACTCCCCCTCCCACCCTCCTGCGACGTCGAGCCTGGAACGAGCAGGAGCAGGCGGCGACACGGCGTGTCGTGGTGACGCATGCGTAGGCGAGTCCATCACACCCCGTCGCCTCCCTGTCAATCTTAGTGGTGTGGCTCTGGGGTTGCGTGCGTCTTAGGGTTGGAAAAATAGAATGTTCCCACTGCGCCTGTCAACCAAGCGCACTACATGCGTTAGCGTGAGGCCGAGTAGGAGGGTGCGAGGGGGGTCATGACCCCCTCCCCACCCCCCTGTGAGGCCGAGCCTGGAACGAGCCAGAACAGGCGGCGACGCGAGGTGCCGCGGCGACGCGAGGTGCCGCGGCGCCGCATGCGTAGGCGAGTCCATCACACCCCGTCGCCTCCCTGTTTATCCCCGTGCGCTTGTCAACCAAGCCAGGGTGTGAAGGGGGGCTGTGCCGTTGTATCCAAGTGAAAAGATTTGCCAAGTGGAGGAGGAGGTTTGTCGCGGGCTAGCCGTGGTAGTGTTCTTGATTGGCTAGAAAAAACAATCGTCTAAGCAAACTGTAGTGCTTTATTGACAGCACATCTTCCATCCCATATCGAACTGCATAGCGGACTGCATTTTTTAGGTGGGACGGTACTGGAGTTGCGTGCTAGTTGTGTGTCGTTGGGCTAGTTTGTTTTGGGCTGTGAGAATTTTTTGGGTCTGTTGGGGTGTAAGACGCATTCTGCCCAAGTCGGCCTGTCAGCACGGCTGGTTCCCGGTGCGCTGTGTGTGCGCCCTAATGTTTAGTCCCACCTTGCCCGTGGAGAGCACGCTTGACCTGTTTATAAGCGTTGGCGAGGCACCTCTATCGAACTCCTCTAGTTACTTGTTTGGGCACTTATACACGGAGCTCGTTGTCCTTATTTCTCTGACCTGTGGTCCCATATGTGCCCGGCCCATGCATCGTGGCTCAGAACGGCTCACCTACTATGGGCGCAGACCAATTACAAGACTGGTTGGGGCCTGGTTGCACCTGGGTGGTCAATTTTTTTTCCATATCTGATGCATTTTTTTCTTTTGGAGTATATATATTTCGTGGTAGTACAAATGATGTCATTTGTACTGCTTGCTCCAACGTTGCGGACTGCACTATGTGTACCAAGTCTATGTGTTGTGCACTGCACAAAATTGGCTGCAGCCCCTCCTGTTCTACATTTAAGCATGTACTGCACTTCATGTATACACTTTGTGAACTGCCTTATATTTCTTTGATCAACTGTATTCACATTTTTTTAGAATGGTGTGCGGGTTATAATTTTTAGAAATATTAATATTAATGGTCTTTTTCTATAATTACTATTGTGGACTGCATGTGGACACATGTGTACTGCTTGTGTTTACCATTGTGAAATGCATTCATCTTTCTTTTTTAGGTATGATTTGTAGTCAGATTACTTATTTTTTTGGTTTAACGTTGTTTTTGAATATATTTTGTCTGTTTGTAGTATGTTCTGGTATCACACATTAAAGTTTTCAAAGTTGTCTGGATACTTGTTCTAATACAAACTCAACAATCATTACCTAGTGCAAACTAAGTTACAAGCGATTCTGCATGACAAAAAAACTAAGTTCAGCAAAAGCAAATGATCACAAGCAAACTGACGATACATAAGCAAACAACTGAAAGAAAATTTGATGATAATTCTAAAATGACATTGTTTTTACAAAAGAAACGTTCGATATGAAGCAATGGACATAATCAAAACCTTGCAGACATGAAACAAGGAACAACACAACCACTAAAGGAAAATGAAAGTAAACATAGTCCTGATTATTTCTAGTTGCTGTATTGGATTACAGCCTTGTTCTTCTTCTTCTTTGCTTCTTTGTCTCTTTTTGCCCTGTCCAGTCCCATTATGACATCGTGGATGATTCTCCACGACTCATATGTTGCGAATGCATCTATTTCTACATACTTGATAAGCTTGTCTGGCAGCGAGCAAAATCCCCACAGAGTATGGTCCTCCTTGCGGTTAATTTTATTTCTTCATGTCATGGTAGTGCATGTCTATCATCCTGCCAGCAACATCAACCAAAGAGTCAAACTCCTTTTTATTGTATGGGTCTCTCCATTCGACCTGAATATCAATGTAGTTGTCGAAGTTGATCTCCAAGCCAGATAGCTTCAGCTTGCTTTTGTCTCCTTCAATGGCGAAACCGACAAAGGTGTACTCACCATTCATGAGGAATTTGTCTAGTTCCATTGGCCTGCAAGATGTTTGTATAGACTGAATGTAGTTTATTTTTTAGAACCACCAATGTTTTTTTTGTTTTTTCTGAAACTAAAGTGCAATATGAATACCTAAATATGTTGCAGTGAGTAGCTGCTAATACTTTGTATAGCATAACTAGTAAATCTGATAATAGATTGCATAAACAATGCATGTTTATGCATGTCTGTATTCTTGAATTAAATTCCATACATGTTTTATATAGTAATGGTGCAGTTTTCTATTGTTCACGCAAATAATTTGTATTTGGTAAAACAAAATAAAACTGCGTGTATCGCTAGATCATATAAATCAAGAATTGAACACATGAGTTACATGGAGCCAGATGAAAACTGTCAATGAATTCCTATGCCATGCTTTTTAAAAATGAGAACCAATGTTTAAATAATGGCAATTGCGATGAAGAAAATTTAAAATCAATATTGACAAGCAATAGTACAGATTGATAGTTATTCTGACTTGTCTTTAGCTTCAGAGATGTGGTAGACAAGGCATTCTTTTTCTACGCATGGCTGGAGCACTGCTGCCCGTTGTGGCTTCACGTAGTGCGTGTACTCGACATCAACACCGACTAGTTTGACGGGCATTCCTCCGAGCTTCCTCTTGAGCATGGACAACATCTTGTCCACGTCTTCACCCTTGCTTGTGCAAATGACATGGAGCTTGTGGTTTCCCTGGAGGTCGACGTCGTGGAGCTCCCTGGTGTACTTGCGGCGCTGCTTGTACAGAGTTGCATCCACCATGACTCTCCTCTGCTCTCTCGTGTTTGTTTTGGAGAGAGAGGTTAGTGAAAGGAAGTGTGGAGAAGAAGATGCAATGGGGTTTTTGGGGGGACGAAGCAGTTGTGTTTTCTCCTCTGCCCTCCTTTGCTCTCCGTGAGAGGACGTGGGAGTGGTGGAGCGGGGTGGTAGCGTGGTGGGGCTCTGTTTTTAGTTACGTGGCAACTGTAGAGAGGATCTTCTATGAGGAGACTGTCTTAGTGCATTGGAAATCCGGAATGTCGTCGCCTCTTTTTTCGTGACTAGTTCAGGTATGCACGCGACTGTCAAAAAATGTGATGATTGTGATTTTGGTGAATTTTCCTAGTAAGTGCACTTCTTTGCTATCACGATAGAACTGCATATGTCCACGTGGTGTACTTCCTGCAAGTGAAATTTATTCTTCATATATTGTATTATATCGGATCAGGATTCATACAGATGTACGCACATTTAGTTTTTTATGGAGTTCTTGCTTTTTTCTTGGTGATGCAGCTTTTGTGTGGATGGAGTGTAGTGTGGGTAGGGTATCGGACTGCTTTGCTTAACTAACAAGGTTGCATTCTTCATTTCAGCCATACTGCAATGCAGTAGAAAGAGAACTGCATTTCAGAAATAAGAATACTTCATGCTTCCACGTGACGAACTGCATTGTTATACGTCGCAGACTGCATTTGTACGTTGACTTCAGGATTCTTGCATTTTATTTATTAGAGCGAATTGTAGTTTCTGGCAGTGCCCACGCACATTTTTTCTTGTTGTTATTATTCATTTAAAATGTTTTCTCATTTTTATTTGATGTTTTATTTTTGTACTTATTTTTTTAGTGCGTCGTGTTATTTTCACAACTTTAGCGTGTTGGGCCTGTGTTCGGGGAGTGAAAACATATTCGGCCTAAGTCGGCCTGTCAGCAGGCTGGTTACCGGTGCGCTATGTGTGCGCCCTAATGTTTAGTCCCACCTCGCCCGCAGAGGGCGCACTCAACCTGTTTATAAGCACTGGCGAGGCAGCCATATCGAACTCCTCTAGTTACTTATTTCGGCGCTTATACACGGCACTCGCTGCTCTATGCTCCCTGACCTGTGGGCCCATGTGTGCTCGGCCACATGCATCATGGCTCAAAACGACTTGCCTGCTACTTGTGCAGATCTACTACGAGACTAGCTGGGGCCGGTTGCACCTGGGTGGTTAATTTTTTTATATATTTTCCCTCTTAGGTATTTTTTTCCAATGTAGGGGCGTGCACTGCTTAGTAAAATCATGTTGCACTACATTCATCAGGTTTCTGTACTGCATGTGCACACATTCCACGCTACACATTTTTGCGCTACATTTTTGTGCACAGCATGCTGGTCGCATTTTTCTTTATTTTTTTTTCTCGTACGTATCCTTTGTGACGCCCCTGATTCAATCGTACACTAATCATACACGCAAATGTGTATGATCAAGATCAAGGACTTATGGGAAGATATCACAACACAACTCTAGACACAAATTAAAATAATACAAGCTTTATATTACAAGCCAGGGGCCTCGAGGGCTCGAATACACAAGAGTCGGTGGAAGCAACAATATCTGAGTACAGACATAAGTTGAAAATTTTGCCTTAAGAAGGCTAGCACAAAAGCAACAATGATCGAAAACGCAAGGCCTCCTGCCTTGGATCCTCCTAATTACTCCAAGTCATTAGTGGCCGTCACGTTGTAGTAGGCACCCCCGGGGTAGTAGTAATCATCAGTGGCGTCGTCTGGCTCCTGGGATCCGTCATCTGGTCGCAACAATCGGGTATGGGAGAAAAGAGGTAGCAAAGCAGCCGTGAGTACTCATCCAAAGTACTCGCAAGACTTACATCAGATCTAAACTAAGTATGCATCTGTATCAAAGGAAAAGGGTTGTATTTGTGGTCTAAACTGCAGAATGCCAGAAAAGAAGGGGAAGCCTAGCCTATCGAAGACTAGCATCTTGCAGCATATAGAAGAGTATAGATCAACATAATGTAAAGTAGTAGTAGTGTTATCAACCTCGGCTAGAGATCCTTTCTCGACTCCCTGCGAGAAAGCAATCCCAGAGCCATACTATCCATTTATCACCTCAAGTATCCAGTTCTAGTTGTATCGATCAAAATACAACTCCAAGTGTCTGTTACGTAGGGCAGGCTATTGATAGTTGTTTTCTTCCCTACAGGGGTGCACCAACTTACCCACCACGCTCGATTAACTCTGGCCGGACACACTTTCCTGGGTCATGCCCGGCCTCGGCCAAACAATACGCCACAACCCGACCTAGGCTTAATAGAGAGGTCAGCATGCCGGACTAAACCTATGCCCCCAGGGGTCTTGGGCCATCACCTCGGGAACTCCTGCACGTTGCGTGGGCGGCCGGTGAGCAGACCTAGCTACCTCCTTAAAAAGGCAGGAGCTTACCAGTCCAACCCGGCGCGCGCTGCTCAGTCGCTGACGTCTAATATGCTTCGGCTGATGCATATGACGCAGAACGCCCATACAATGCCCACGTGATGGTTAGTGCTATCAGGCCAGAGGCCCCTCGGATCAAATATCCAAACCGTTAGTGCGTTGGCAGTGCGGTCACGAGCAGAGACTCGCGAAAGATGTGACCCAGTCGCCCCGTCTCGAGTACTTGCGGCAAGGGCTAAAAATGCCCGGCCACTCCACGTAAGTATCTCGTGGGCACCTTCCAAGTTAACCCGACTACACATCACTCGCTATTAAGCTCGCGCGGGTACCCCTCAGGGCCGACCCGTCTGTAGTAACATGGTTCAGTGTAAAGTCATAGTAACCATAGTAACCATGTGTCTAACACCAAGGGGAAAACCCGAGGAATCACCCCCGGTGAATTCCACTCGATGTTATCATCAAGGTGAACATAAGAGGATCCACCCTCGAGGTTCACACTTGAGGGGTTGCACGACAGAGCCGTAACGGAAGTGGTTAAGGAGGAAATCACCCTCGATGACCTCGACCATATAGCTACACTACAGAGATCTCATCAGGAGTGATGTAAGAGGTTCCACCCTCGGCACTTGATGGTAACTCTGCAGAGTCATACAACTAGGGGGGTGATGTGCGGTGTCGAGGCCTGGACGTCGTTCACGTTGATCGAGTCATCGAACATAAAGCGAGGCAACTGGGACAAGGTGGGGTCACTAATGGATCTCTAGCCAACCTATACTAAGCAGTTTAGGATAAGCAGGTAAGGTATGAAAGCAGGTAACAAAAATAGGCTATGCATCAGAGTAGGATCATACAGAAAGAAGTAGTAGTTCTAATGCAAGCATGAGAGGGAAAGAAATGGGTGATATCAAAATGCTCAAGGAGAATTTGCTTGCCTAGAAGCTCTACTGAAAAAGAAGAAGTGTCGTCGTCGACGTAGTCGATCACAAGGGCATCAGCATCGGTCTCGGGGTCTATCAGAGAGAAGAGGGGGAAGAAACAGTAAATACAGAGCAAACAGGGGCATAACAGAACAACAGGCAGAGCTAGACGTGATCTAATGCGGTGCTACACGATACAGGTGAAGGGGGAGAACATCCGGGAATGTTTCTCCGGAGTTAGGCATTTTCGGACAAACGAACCGAAGGGGAAAGTTGCATGTTCGCTATGCTAGGGATGTGTCGCAGATGAATGGGATGTGTATTCATATACATCTCGTCATTCTGAGCAAGTTTCATGTATAAAACTTTTTCATCCGAGCTACGGTATAATTTCTACGAATTTCTAAAGATTAAAGTATTTTCTGGAATTATTTATATTAACAAAAATGGAATATGACGTCAGCATGACGTCTTGATGACCTCAGCAGTCAACAGAGCGGATGACCAGGTCAAACCTGACCAGTGGGTCCAATGGGACCCACATGTCATACACACAGGGCTAACAGTGCTTTAAATTAAACTAAATTAACTATATTACAACCTGGGCCCACCTGTCGGTCACTATTTAGGTAAACCAATCTAATTTAATTAATTCCTGTTAATTACGGGGGTTGGCCCCACTGGTCAGTGGCTGGGGGTTGCCCAGTCAGCAGGGTTGACTGGTCAACCTAGTCAAGTAGGGTCCCTGGGCCCCACTGGAAGTGACCCAGGGGCGGGCCCCAGGTGTGCCACGTTGGTGGTGGTGCCAGAGATGGCTCCGGCAAGCTCAACCATGGCGGACGCGGTGGCTACGGGAGCGCAAGAGGCTAGGGGAGCGAGCGGAGAGGATGAGGGGCTCACCGCCGGCGCAAGAAAGGCCCTCGATAGGTTAGGAGCGCAGGGTGAGGGAGTCCTAGATTAGGGGGTCCTCGGACAGCCGGACTATATCCCTTGGCCGGACTGTTGGACTATGAAGATACAAGATTGAAGACTTCGTCCCGTGTCCGGATGGGACTCTCCTTTGCGTGGAAGGCAAGCTTGGCAATTCGGATATGTAGATCTCCTCCCTTGTAACCGATTCTGTGTAACCCTAGCCCCCTCCGATGTCTATATAAACCGGAGGGTTTTGGTCTGTAGGACAACAACAATCATACCATAGGCTAGCTTCTAGGGTTTAGCCTCTCCGATCTCGTGGTAGATCAACTCTTGTAATACTCATATCATCAAGATCAATCAAGCAGGAAAGTAGGGAATTACCTCCATCGAGAGGGCCCGAACCTGGGTAAGCATTGTGTCCCCCGCCTCCTGTTACCATCCGCCTTAGACGCATAGTTCGGGACCCCCTACCCGAGATCCGCCGGTTTTGACACCGACATTGGTTCTTTCATTGAGAGTTCCACTGTGCTGTCACAATCAAGGCTTGATGGCTCATTCGATCATCGGCAACGATGCGATCCAGGGTGAGGGTTTCCTCCCCGGATAGATCTTCATATTCGGCAGCTTTGTACTGCGGGCCAACTCGCTTGGCCATCTAGAGCAGATCGAGAGCTATTCCCCTGGCCATCAGGTCAGGTTTGGAAGCTTGAACTATACCACCGACATCCGCGGAGACTTGATCTTCGACGGATTCGAACCCATGTCAGGTGCACCGCACAGTCGCGATGGGCACGATTTAGCTCTGCCGACGGACAGTGTTCGAGAGATCACACCTGTAACTACTCCGGCCCTCAATCCGGAATAGATCACGCCATACGAGGACGGGTGGATGGACCCCGCCACAGAGGCCGCACACTCAGCGGCGATAGAGCCGAATGCTGACTTCACCTCCTATGAGACCTATGTTGCCGAACACTCGGATTCGTCCCCGGCCACAAACTCGGAACCGCTCGCATCCGTGCCCATCCAATCTGATTGGGCACCGATCATGGAGTTCACCTCCATGGATATCTTTCGGCACTCGCCCTTAGGCGACGTGCTAAACTCATTACGGTCTCTCTCCTTGTAAAGAAACCCTTGGCCAAACTATGTCCAGCTCGAGTCGTAAGCGGACGGCGAAGAAATTCATTCCCCACCCACCAGCCACTTAGTAGCCACTATCGATGACCTAACCGACATGCTCGACTTCGACTCCGAAGACATCGACGGTATGGATGACAATGCGGGAGACGAACAGGAACCACCGCCCACAGGGCGCTAGACTGCCACCTCATCGTCTGATATATACATGGTGGACACCCCCAATGAAAGCAATGGCAATAAGGCAATGGAGGATAATCCCCCCAAGAAGCAATCCAAGAGCCAGCGTCATCGGCGCCGCTCTAAGCCCTGCCATAGCAAAAACAGCGATACCGGCACAGGAGACAATAACGCTGCAAATAGTGCCGAAGACGAAGACAATCCCCTCCAGTCACGCTTTGAGCAGGAGGATGGGCAAGCCAGCCCTAAGGAACAGGCAACAGACGGAGAATCAGAGGATGACAATTACATGCCTCTCTCCGAAGACGAGGTGAGCGTCCGCGACGAAGAATTTATTGTGCCTGAGGATCCCGTCGAACAGGAGCGCTTCAAGCGCCGGCTTATTGCCACAACAAAAAGCCTAAAGAAAAAGCAACAACAGCTTCAAGCTGAGCAAGATCTGCTAGCGGATAGATGGACTGAGGTCCTGGCAGCCGAGGAACACGAACTCGAGCGCCCAATCAGAAGTTTCCCAAAGTGCAGGTTGCTACCCCAACTTGAAGAGGAAGCATTAAAGCCTGCGCTTCCAGCGTATGATGCGGCAGACCAGCCACCTCGTGGCCAGGACAAAGTGGCATATAAGCCCGAAGTCCAGCCCGCACCCCGTCGCCAGTCAAACAAATACAGCAAGGGCCGGGGTAACACGCAAGACCTGTGAGACATATTGGAAAACAAAGCAAGACACAAAAGATTGATCTTCGGATCACGAGGGCGCGCCCCAACACATGACGATGACCGTCATGCCGGATATAACAAAAGCAAATCCGGCCGGGCCGAACACAACAGACAAGACTCGTACCAACTGTGTCGTGACATAGCCCGACATGGAGGCGCCGCACACCCCCTATGCTTCACTGATGAAGTAATGGATCATGAATTCTCAGAAGGGTTTAAACCCGTGAATATTTAATCATACGATGGTACTACAGACCCCATAGTATGGATATAGGACTTCTTCCTCCACAATCACATGGCCCGTAGAGATGATCTACACGCCATCAAGTATCTCCCGTTAAAACTCAAAGGACCGGCTCGGCATTGGCTAAATAGCTTGCCATCAAACTCCATCGAAAGTTGGGAGAACCTGGCAGACGCATTCCTGGATAACTTCTAGGGCACCTATGTGCGACCGCTGGATGCTGATGATTTGAGTCACATAACACAATAGTCCGGAGAGTCAGCCAGGAAATTCTGGACCCGGTTCCTAACCAAAAAGAACCAAATTGTGGAATGTCCGGATGCCGAAGCCCTAGCGGCCTTTAAACATAACATCTGTGACGAATGGCTCGCCCGAAATCTCGGCCAAGAGAAGCCAAAGTCCATGGCAGCCCTCATGACACTCATGACCCGCTTCTGCGTGGGCAAGGATAGCTGGTTGGCTCGTAGCAACAACACAGGAGGCAACACTGGCAAATCAGAGCCAGAGATAGCAACGGCAAACCCCGACGCAACAAACACAAACCCCGCAAACATGGTGAAAGTGCCGAAGACACGACAGTCAATGCCGGATTTAATAGCTCTAAGTCCGATCAGCGGAAAGGGCCACTCAAAAATGACAATTCAGGTCCGTCCAGTTTGGACCACATACTCGACCGTCCATGCCAAATTCATGGCAAGCCAGGAACACCAGCCAATCATACCAACAGAGAATGTTGGGTCTTCAAATAATCTGGCAAGTTAGACGCCAAAAACAAAGACAAGGGGTCTCAAAGCGATGACAGCGACGAGGAGCCCAAATCACCGAATAGAGAAGGGCAAAAGAAAACTCTCCAACAAATCAAAATGGTGAATATGGTAAACGCCACCCACACTCCTAACCCGGACCAGATGCACACCCTTAGGGATGTCGACCTAACGAAACCAGTCAGCCCGTAATACAAACTAGGGCCGATCACCTTCAACCAAATAGATCGTCCGGTCAGCACCAGCCACGACAGTCCAGCCACACTAGTCCTCGACCCAATAATTGACGGGTTCCACCTCACACGAGTCCTTATGGACGGAGGCAGCAGTCTAAATCTGCTTTACCAGGACATAATGCGCAAGATGGGCATCGATCATTCGATGATCAAACCCACCAAAGCCACCTTTAGAGGTATTATACCAGGCGTGGAGGCCAGCTGTACCGGCTCCATCGCCCTTGAGGTAGTCTTCGGATCACCAGAAAATTACCGTGCCACGTTATCGGGCGAACTGCGTTCGCTTGATTCAACGCGGTGCCACATTATGCCTACCGTAAACTCAAGATGCCCGGTCCGTGCGGCGTCATCACGGTTAATGGCGAGGCCGAACTCTCCCTCGGTACCATAGAGTACGCCGCCGCTCTAACAGCAGAAGCAATGGAGGGCACCTTTCAATCAAATCTTGAATCGACGGCCAAACCCCCGGACACAATCAATGTAGTCCGAACTACTTCACGGCAGGATAGCCCGGCTCGTCCAGGGCTCAACTAAACATTCCGACGAAGTCCAGGGCTCGCCCGGGATATGCCTTTGCCAGGGGCTTTGTTTTACCCATAATACGGCAATAAAGTACGAACACCTTCATGGAAGTTCAGCACCCCGAACTTATAGCATTATATGCATCAGCTCCGAATCATGTCTTGGGTCAAATGTTGGGTTTGCCCGGCTCCCATGTTTTGCTGCCTTACATTCCGCTGTATCGGCTAAGGCGGCACAGGGAGAACTACTGCGATTGTGTCCCGGTTCTTCCGGATGAGCACCTCAGTAGAGAAAGCCGAAAACTGACTGTCATGATACGGCGAGAGCTGGTCAGCTGTTTGAGAGGTTGTAAAATCTTTAAGGATTTCTCATGCATAATGCCATAACCAATGCAGCATGCGATGGATCGGTTCTTCTTCCGATCAGGTGCCTATAGGGCCCCTCGTGCGGTCTTCCTAACACCAGGGGCTGCGCCTACCTTCCTAATGCTCCTATGGCTAAGTGAGAATGATAAATCCCTATAGTACGATTGCCTGGTTCGCTGTGCTGAACACCTCCTTCGAAGGACCCAAAATTGGGGTAAAGAGTGATCAGGTTTATCCCAAACACCCCCGTATCTCTTACGAGGGGGCAGAAGCCGACGACTGGCCAACTCTCAGGTTTAATATATAAAACGGCCGCGCAGGAGGGTAAACTTTTATAACAGGCAATAAATAATAGAAATGACCTTGTTCACACATTACAAAGAACAACATGATTATATTCATGGAAATATAATGTCCTTGGAGCATTGCTCTGCCGCAAGGCAGGATCCTTTCAGGACACTTTCATAATACAATTCGGGCTTGCGGTGCTCCTTTCCCTCTGGCAGTCCCTCGGTCATCAGCTTTTCAGCATCCATCTTCCCCTAGTGCACCTTTGCGCGGGCAAAGGCCATTCGTGCACCCTCTATACAGACCAACCGCTTAATGACATCAAGTCGAGGGCAGGCACTAACAAGTCGCTTCACGAGCCCGAAGTAGCTACCTGGAATCGGCTCAGCGGGCCATAGCCGGATAATCAAATCCTTCATGGCTAGTTCGGTCGCCTTATGCAATTCGATCAGCTGTTTCAGTTGATCGGTAAAAGGCACCGGATAATTCGGTGCCAGATACTGCGACCAGAAGAGCTTATCCACAGTATTCCCCTCTTCGGCTCGATAGAATTGGGCTGCATCCGATATGCTGCAAGGAAGTTCCGCAAATACCCATGGAAGAATCCGAATTTAAAATTATAAAGCATAATTTTCTCCTCAAATACTTGCTTTACATGGAAGAAGGCCTTACCCACCGTAATCTCCCTCGCCTCCTGGATCTCCTGCAGGGCGCCTTGGGTTTCCCCACGGGCATCGCACACGGCCTGATGAGCCCTGGTGAGTTTGGATTCTTTCTTCGTTAAACTTTGCTCCGGGGTCTCGCATTTTTTCATGGCCTCTTGGAGCTCTCGCTTAGCTTCCACAACCTTGGCCTCGTGCTTCTCACAAAGAGCCTGCTTTGTGGCTGCCTTTTCCTCAGCCTCGGCAATAGCCTTCTTCAGAGCCCCGACTTCGGTCATCACCCCTGGCGCAAATCATGACACATATTCTATCATACTAAAAATTCATTCGCACTGAACGCAAACAAGATTTGTGCATACCTTGTTGATCTTCCAACTGCCTTTTGAACAGGCCAAGATCTGCTTCGGCCCGCTCCAGACTTTGATTCAGTCCAGAAACCTCCGTAGTATGAGCGGCAGTAGCCGCTACAGACGCCTGCTTACAAAAGAAGAGAGATAGATGTCATCAAATGAGTCTTCCTGCGAAAAATATATTTGATCCTCTGTCCGGTTCTTTCGTTCACCAGACAGTGTATCAGGGGCTACTATCCATACTATGACACTCATCGAAACCGTATAAAACATACCTCAAAACCTCTTATAAGGTCGATACAGGCTTCATTCATTCCATTTTCAGCGGACTGAATCTTCTCAATCACCGCACCCATAAGGGCACGGTGTTCATCGACAATGGAGGCGCTCTTCAGCGCTGCCAATAAAGCACCTGGCACCTCTGGTTTGACAGAGGTTGCAGGTGGAACAGGGACGCCCTCTCCAGCCAAGGAAGGCCGCCTGCTTGATTCAAGAGCCGTATTGGTCTCTGAAACTGTGTCTGGCAGGGGGTCGAATTCAAGATGGCCCCCGCCGTCGACTCCTATGGGGATCTTCTCCCCCATGTCTCCGGCCCCTAAAGTTTGACCTCCAGGCGCCGCTTTCACGATTTTCTCCACCCCTCCTTGGACAGAGTCCCTCTAGGGTGAAGCCTCGGTGTTGATCACATAGTTGGGGGAGGGGCCTTCGGAGGTGTCCCGCTATCCATAGCATCCAAGCTCAGCAAGTCCTCTGACGAGGATTGTTTGAAACGGGACCCCGTCAGACTACAAAAAATATGGCTCAGGTTAAAATACTATGCCATGATGGGTCCGGACACATGAACGTGTTCGGATTTTATATACTTACGAGTTCACTAGGGGATGGGCCCTAGGATCCCATGCCTGGCTGCTATCGGTGACGGCAGTGGACTCTTTCGGAAGAAGAGTTTTTCCCTTTTAGGCGACTCGGCCTCCAAGTATACGAAGGCCATCCTCTTCTCCCCCCCCCCCCGCTAGGGATTCGTCTTCCTCCTCCTCGTCCTCTTCGGAGGCGGGACGGGCACGGTGATGAAGGCCGCCCCAGGTCTTTTTGGCCTCCTTTTCGGTCTTCTTCTCCGGCACCTTGTAAGGCGCCGGGTCCAGCATCTTCATCAGAAGTGGGCCAGCCGGTTCTTCGGGCAGCGGGGCCAGACATTGGATCAGCCCCGCCTTCTTTGTCCAGACCTAGGAGAGTTGTGTAAAACACATTAAGCATTTCCCTTGAGTTATGCGAATAAAACGTATGATAACTTACCGAGCTTGTCGGGCGGGACAGTTGGTACCCGCGGTCTTCGGTCGAGTCCGGCCATTATTTGTCGGGCTTAAAGAGCACCTTCCAGATGTCTTCGTGTGTGGAGCCAAAGAGCTCTCGCAGAGTCTGGTGCTTGGCCGGATCGAATTCCCATATATTGCAAGTCCGGTATTGACAAGGTAGGATCCGACGGACTAAAATCACCTGGACTACATTGACAAGTTCGATATTCTTGTCTTCCATATCCTTGACGCGCGTCTAGAGTGCCAACAGTTCGTCGGACGAAGACCAGTCCGGCCCTTCTTGAGCTAGGACGCAAGCCGCAGAGGGGCTCCGGATCGGAACTCGGGAGGAGCGGCCCACTCCGTGCCGCGCGGCTCAGTGATGTAAAACCACTCCTGTTGCCACTCCCTGATAGTATCATTGAAGGTACCTGTTGGCCATGTGACATTGGGCATCTTGCTCACCATAGCGCCCCCGCACTCAGCATGCTCACCGACCACAACCTTGGGCTTCACATTAAAGATCGTCAGCCATAAGCCGAAGTGTGGCGGGATGTGGAGAAAGGCCTCACACAAGACAATGAATGTCGAGATGTTGAGGAAGGAATTGGGGGATAGATAATGAAAATTGATCCCGTAATAATACATGATGCCGCGAACAAATGGGTGGAGGGGAAACCCTAGCCAGCGGATAAAATGGGGGAGGAATACGACCCTTTCATGGGGTTCCGGGGTAGGGATGATTTGTCCCGCCGTCGGGAGACGGTGGCCGATATTCTGGGCTAGATACCCGGCCTCCCGAAGTTTCTTGATGTCCTTCTTCCGGATAGTAGAGGCCATCCACTTGCCTCCCACTCCGGACATATTTGGAGTGGTTCTTCGGAGAAAATGCAAACTTGGGCGCTGGAGCTTGAGTACGCGAGAATGGATGGGCAGGAGAGAAGAAGGCATGGGTAAAAAGGTGGAACCCTTATCCCTTTATAAGGGTGGAAGAAACTATGCACCTCCCCACCTACCTGGTGAATTCGCTTATTCCCCAAGCGTCGTGATTAATGGCACGGTTGGGTTACCCACACCCGTATTGATGAGAATCCCATGATAAGGGGACACGATCTCTGCTTCGACAAGACGTGCCAAGAAAACCGTCTCGCAATATGTGCAGAAGCTGGTTGAGAAAAATGGTTCATGACCGGGCCATGGCATGATGTCATGTTATGAAAAGTTATCGGCAGATTAGATTTATGGAAATATTATACTCTCTACGGTGGTATGTGGAATTTGTTTTGCAGAGCCGGACACTATCCTTGTGTTCAAAATCATCTATGGAGTATTCGTAGGAGGAACCCGCCTTGCAATGCCGAAGATGATCTGCACGCCGGACTCATCGTCATTACAGCCTGGTTCAGGGGCTACTGAGGGAGTCCTGGATTAGGGGGTCCTCGGACAGCCGGACTATATCCCTTGGCTAGACTGTTGGACTATGAAGATACAAGATTGAAGACTTTGTCCCATGTCCGGGTGGGACTCTCCTTTGCGTGGAAGGCAAGCTTGGCAATTTGGATATGTAGATCTCCTCCCTTGTAACCCACTCTGTGTAACCTAAGCCCCCTCCGGTGTCTATATAAACCAGAGGGTTTTGGTCCATAGGACAACAACAATCATACCATAGGCTAGCTTCTAGGGTTTAGCCTCTCCGATCTCGTGGTAGATCAACTCTTGTAATACTCATATCATCAAGATCAATCAAGCAGGAAGTAGGGTATTACCTCCATCGAGAGGGTCTGAACCTGGGTAAACATTGTGTCGCCCACCTCCTGTTACCATCCTCCTTGGACGCACAGTTCGGGACCCCCTACCCGAGATCCGCCGGTTTTGACACCGACACAGGGGAAGGCCGAATCGACGACAGCGGCATCCGGCGACCTGGGAAGGAAGAAGATGGGGATCCGGTGTTGCGGGGCTTGCCAGCTCCAGCAAGCAGCGCCAGGAAATGAGGCAGAGACCGACGGAGTCCTTGGGCACCTTGGAAGGATAGAACAACGCCGATGGCCACGGCAGCGACGGCGGGGGGCGACGGATGCGCTTGGTGGAGACGGAGAGAGCTCGGTGAGGCGCGTGCAACGCGCCCCAGCCCCGATGGCTGCGCGGGGTTGACGAAGAAGAGGCCCACAGATCCCTAGGACTTGCTCCAGGGACGTGGGGTCGACGGTGGCCATGGTGGGACGAGTTGGCCGGCCGTGAACACGCTCGGCGAGGGGAAGGGAAGGAGACCTGATGGGGAGAGGGAGAGGCGGAGTGGGAGAAGGGAGTGGGGTGGTGCTAGTGGAGGCGGGGATCGAGGAGGCGAGGAGGCGCAGGCCTTACCCCCTTGCCCGGGCATCGCCGGCGAGGCGGGTCCGGCGGAGACGGCGCCTATAGCGACTCGGGTCGGGGAGTAGTGCGAGGGGGAGGAGGCGACCGGGGGGAGTGTGACTGGCCTGCTAGGATGGGCAAAGGCCCATGGGAAGGCCAGGGGCTCTCCCACCCCTTTGCTTTTCCTTTTTCTTTTCTTTTTTTCAGCAGCTTTTGCCCTTTCTTATAGCCACAATTGACTTTGCAAAAATATGCTACTGGCCAAAACAATTTCATAGAATTATTGTGCACTGCCACAAAAGGATTGTGAGGCTATTGAAACAGTTCGCAATTTTTATAAATTAAAAAGGCATTTAATTTATTGCTTAGGTACTGTTTTAAGTAGTTTAGGCCACTTAAACCCTTTGCAAAAATGTTGGTTCACCACCAATATTAGTTCTGGATTATTTGGCACATGATGAACATTTTAGTTTTCATGTTTGAGCAATTTTGAATTTCACTCATAATTTGAAATTGAATTCAACTGGAATTTGAAATGGAATATTGATTAAAGTGACTAAGCACTGTTATAGCAAAATGATTGGCTTGATCTCTGGGATTACTGTAGCATCATTACACCGGGGTGTTACAACTCTCCTCCTCTAAAAAAATTCTCATCCCGAGAATTAAGAGGTAGAAGGGAACAGGTCAGCGTATTCAGCCTGGAGGATATCTTTGCGTTCCCAAGTGCCTTCATCTTTAGTATGATTCAACCATTGCACCTTGAGGAATTTGGTAACCTTCTAGTGGGTTCGACGTTCAGCTTCTTCAAGAATGCGGATAGGATGCTCTTTGTATGTGAGATCATCTTGAACTTCAATCAATTACGGATCCACTTCACGTTCCGGATCCTTGAAGCATCGACGAAGTTGCGACACGTGGAAGACATCATGGACGTGAGAGAACTGAGGTGGAAACTCCAACTGATAAGCCACCAGTCCACGACGGGCGAGGATGCGGAAGGGACCAATGTAGCGCGGAGCTAGCTTGCCCTTGACTCTGAACCGATGAGTGCCTCTCAAAGGAGTGACACACAAATAAGCTTGTTCACCAGGTTGATAAAGTTGAACCCCAGTGTTTCCGGTCATAGTTTCTCTTCTGGCGGGACTGGGCCGCCTTGATATTATCTCAGACAATGCGAACCTGCTCTTCAGCTTTTTGAATAATGTCTGGACCAATGAGCGTCCATTCCCCAGTTTCTGACCAATTCAGAGGGGTTCGACACTTACGTCCATAAAGCACTTCGAAGGGTGCCATCTTCATGCTGGCTTCATAGCTGTTGTTATAAGAGAACTCCGCATAAGGGAGAGATTCTTCCCACTCTTGCCGAAATAAATAACACAAGCCCGAAGCATGTCTTCAAGAATTTGATTGACTCGCTCGATTTGGCCTTGGGATTGGGGATGATAAGCAGTGCTCCAGGTAATATGAGTTCCCATTGCCACTTGGAAACTATCCCAGAACTTTGAAGTGAATATACTGCCGCGGTCTGAACTGATCTCCTTCGGAATGCCGTGGAGTGACACAATTCGGGAGATATACAAGTTTGCTAATTGACTAGCAGTGATTGTCTCCTTGACTGGCAGAAAGTGAGCAACCTTCGAGAATTGGTCGATGACGACAAATATAGCAACATTACCTTTTTGAGACTTGGGAAGGCCAGTGACAAAGTCCATTTGGATCTTATCCCACTTCCATTCAGGAATCGGAAGCGGTTGTAGAAGTCCAGCCGGTTTCTGATGTTCTGCTTTGACGCAACGACAAACGTCACATTCTTCAATTATCGAGCAATGTCTTGCTTCATCTTGGACCACCAATACTTCTAACAAATGTCTAAGTACATCTTGGTACTTCCCGGATGAATAGAGAGAGGGGTGTCATGCACTTCTTTCATCACCTTCTCTACCGTAAGCTCGAACCGAGGTACTACAATACGATCTCTGAAGTATAAGGTTCCATCTTCACCAAGTGAGAAATCTCTGGATTTCTCTAAGGCAAGATCCTTTTTCATCAAATCAACATGACCATCCTTGGCTTGTGCAGACTTAATTGCTTTTAGAAGAGTTGGTTCCAAGACAAGGTTATTCAGAGAACCCTGTGGAACTAGTTGAAAGTTCAGCTTGCATAGCTCTTCATAAAGGTGGGGTTGAGCTTTGTAGACCATGTGATTATTGCACTAAGACATATGGCTCAGGGCATCGGCCATTATATTAGCCTTACCAGGGGTATAGGATATACCGCAGTTGTAGTCAGCAATAGCTTCCATCCATCGCTGCTGACGGAGGTTCAGATCTGGCTGAGTAAACAAATACTTTAGACTCTGATGATCAGTGAAGATCTCGCAACGATTACCGAGAAGGTACTGTCACCATAGCTTCAGTGCATAGATAACCACAGCAAGCTCGAGGTCGTGAACTGGGTAGTTCTCTTCATGAGGACGCACTTGACGGGAGGCATAAGCAATCACTCTGCGCTCTTGCATTAGGACACAGCCTAATCCTTGTCGTGAAGCATTGCAATAGATGACGAAGTCCTTGCGAGAATCAGGGGAGCAAGCACTGGGGCAGAAGTCAGCTTATCCTTGAGTGCCTGGAAACTTTCTTGACACTTTTGCAGTCCAATCAAACTTAATGCCTTTGTGTAGCAGATTGGTCAGTGGCTTGGCGATCTTGGAGAAGTTCTCGACAAAGCGGTGACAATAGCTGGCTAGCCCGAGAAAGCTTCTGACTTGCTTGACAGTCTTTAGAGGGGTCCAGTCAAGAATAGCTTGCACCCGCTCTGGGTTGACAGCAATACCATCCTTGGAGATGACATGCCCAAGGTAGGTTACTTCGGGAAGCCAGAATTCGCAATTGGAATACTTGGCATAAAGTTGATGTTCTCGAAGCTTCTCTAGAGCAAGTAGAAGATGTTCAGCATGTTCTTCTTTGTTCTTCGAATATACCAGGATATCATCCAGATAGACCACGATGAACTTGTTGAGGTAATCCATGAATATGTAGTTCATCAGACGGGAGAATGTGGATGGAGCATTGGTCAAGCCAAAAGACATGCCGGTGTACTCGTAAGAACCATAACGAGTCACGAATGCGGTCTTTGGAATATCCTCTTCACGAACACGGATCTGGTGGTAACCCAACCTCAAGTCGAGTTTAGAGAATATTGATGAACCAGCCAGTTGATCATACAGATCATTGATCCGAGGAAGGGGATATTTGTTCTGAATTGTAGCTTGGTTGATAGGACAATAGTCTTGGACCAAATGGTTCATTCCATCCTTCTTCACAAAGAGAGAAGGTGCTCCCCAAGTAGAGGAACTCGGACGAATGACACCACTGCGAAGAGATTTGTCGATTTCCTCCTTAAGTTCAAGGAGTTCATGAGGCGGCATCTTGTAGGGTCGTTTGGCGATAGTAACGGTGTCTGGTTTCAAGTCGATGACGAACTCGACAGCCCGGGCAGGGGGTATTCCTGGAAGTTCTTCTAGGAAGACATCGAGGAAGTCGCGAACAACTGGAATCTTTTCAATTCCCTCAAGAGGTGTTGCGTTCAACACATTCAAGGCATACAGTCGTGCTTCAGCATTTTGAACAATCTGAGCATGGTAGCTTACTATCTCATCGGAAGGATGTAGGAGATGAACGACTTTGGTGGCACAAACGATAGAGGCAGTATGTGCTTTCAACCATTCCATTCCCAAAATGAGGTTAATGTTGGAAGACTCCAGAATAATGGGAGAAACATGAAATTCCAACCCTTCAATTTGAACGGGGACGTTGCGACCAATCATGGTAGTTCGACACTAACCCGTAGGGATGCATACCACTATCGGAGTGTTCATGGTCTCGCATCGGATGTCGTGTGCGTAAGAAAAATTTTCTGACATGAATGAATGTGATGCTCCTGAATCGAATAAAACAAAAGTCGGTACTGAATTTACGAGAGGAGTACCCATCACAGTGGCGGGCTGGTCTTGAGCTTCATTCAGATCAACATGATTAGCCTGACCACGACCATAAGGTCTGGCATTGTTGTTATGGGGATGATTGTTACGGCCAGTTGAAGGCAAAGCCAGCCGGTTCCTTTTCTGATTGCACTCTTTGGCAAGGTGACCTGGACGGCCACATCTGAAGCACAGACCATCATTGGGATTGGTAGCAGGAGCTTTGGGTGGTACAGCTTGAAGAGGCTGCCTCTGTGGTGGAGGAGGCAGACGAGGTGTGGCATAGGACTGTCTTGGTGCAGGTGCAGCTGGACGATACATGATGTGGGTGATGAGGACATCAATACCATTGTTACACCCATAGCCCCTGCTGCTATACATACTGGACCAATTACTAGAGCTCGCGCACGCCAATTAAATTATCAGGTACTATCGTTTGTTGGTAATGATTCTAATGTTCATGAGAATATGATGCTGCCTAAATTGGATACATTTGTTTTTCTTACAAATGAAGGGCCTAGCATAGATAAGAGGGATGAACACTGGAGCAAGACCAAGCATGGAGATGATGGCATGCGCAGGGGATCAAGAACGGAGTTACAAGTGATGATTTCAGGACTTTGAAGCCACCATAAGGAGTGCATGAAGCCTTGGACGAAATATACAAGATGCCACTTCATAAATTTCGTCCAGAGGCTATACTAGGTGCTGCGTCACCTTATTATTGGGCCAGGCCCATGTATTTTCAAAATACTAAAGTATAGGCTGTTTTTAGAGTCCGTATGTGTGGGGAAACAAGAGTTAGGGTTGATTTCGGACCCCTCCTCCAAGGGCCACGAAATCCCCCCCCCCCTCTTCCTCCATATATACAGCCCTTAGGGCGTCGTTTAGACTTTGGGTTTTTTTTAGATTAAAAGTTCGCCATAGCTGCAACTTCGCGTACTTCGTTTGTGTCCAATGACTAGACCAAGACGTCATAGAACCCCACCTTTGATCAATAAAGCTTTCTTCTTATATTCGCAATATCCAGATTGCAATCTTAGTTTCTTGCTTGTTCTTCGTTTGCCTATGGGAAATAGACCTTCGTGGTCAGGTTGATCGTGCTCCGGCGTGGTCAATAACCTCTCAGAGTTGGTTTAGCGATCGTCCTCGCACGTTCGTAGTCGGATCGTCAAAGTCGACTTCCTCCAAAACGATAGCCAAGCAAAACTGAACCGTAGACATGCTAAATGGGTTGAATTCATTGAGAGTTTCCCTTATGTCATTAAACACAAGAAGGGTAAAGAAAATGTTATTGCTGATGCATTGTCTCGCCGTTATACTATGCTTTCACAACTTGACTTTAAAATATTTGGTTTGGAGACCATCAAAGATCAATATGTGCATGATGCTAAGTTTAAAGATGTATTGCATAATTGTAAGGAAGGGAGAACTTGGAACAAGTTCGTTCTCAATGATGGATTTGTGTTTCGTGCTAACAAGCTATGCATTCCAGCTAGCTCCGTTCGTATTTTGTTGTTGCAGGAGGCGCATGGAGGAGGATTAATGGGACACTTTGGCGTCAAGAAGATGGAGGATATACTTGCTACACATTTCTTTTTGCCAAAGATGAGACGGGATGTTGAGCGTTTTGTTGCTCGCTGCACTACGTGTCAAAAAGCTAAGTCACGACTCAATCCTCATGGTTTATATATGCCTTTGCCTATACCTAGTGTTCCTGGGGAGGATATATCTATGGACTTTGTTTTAGGTTTACCTCGAACAAAGAAGGGGAGGGATAGCATATTTGTTGTTGTGGATAGGTTCTCGAAAATGGCAGACTTTATACCATGTCATAAAAGCGATGATGCTGTTAATGTTGCTGATTCGTTCTTTCATGAAATTATTCGCTTGCATGGTGTGCCAAATACTATTGTTTCAGATCGTGATACTAAATTTCTTAGCCACTTTTGGAGATGTTTATGGGCTAAGTTGGGGACAAAACTGCTTTTTAGTACTACTTGTCACCCCCAAACTGATGGACAAACTGAAGTAGTCAATCGAACATTGTCTACTATGCTTAGGGTTGTTTTAAAGAATAATAAGAAAATGTGGGAAGAATGCTTGCCTCATATTGAATTTGCTTATAATCGTTCATTGCATTCTACTACTAAGATGTGCCCTTTTGAAATTGTGTATGGTTTCCTACCTCGTGCACCTATTGATTTGTTGCCTCTTCCATCTTCGACGAAGGTTAATTTTGATGCTAAACAATGTGCTGAATTGATTTTAAAAATGCATGAGTTAACTAAGGAAAACATTGAGCGTATGAATGCTAAGTATAAACATGCTGGAGATAAGGGTAGAAAACATGTTGTGTTTGCACCTGGAGATCTTGTTTGGTTACATTTGCGTAAGGATAGATTTCCTAATTTGTGCAAATCAAAGATAATGCCACGTGCTGATGGTCCTTTTAAGGTGTTAGAGAAAATAAATGATAATGCATATAAACTTGAGCTGCCTGCAGATTTTGGGGTTAGTCCCACTTTTAACATTGCAGATTTGAAGCCTTATTCAGGTGAGGAAGATGAGCTTCCGTCGAGGACGACTTCATTTCAAGAAGGGGAGGATGGTGAGGACATCAATACCATTGTTACACCCACAGACCCTGCTGCTATACATACTGGACCAATTACTAGAGCTCACGCATGCCAATTAAATTATCAGGTACTATTGTTTCTTGGTAATGATTCTAATGTTCATGAGAATATGATGCTGCCTAAATTGGATACATTTGTTTTGCTTACAAATGAAGGGCCTAGCACGGATAAGAGGGATGAACACTGGAGCAAGACCAGGCATGGAGATGATGGCATGCGCAGGGGGATCAAGAACGGAGTTACAAGTGATGACTTCAGGACTTTGAAACCACCATAAGCCTTGGACGAAATATACAAGATGCCACTTCATAAATTTCGTCCAGAGGCTATTCTAGGCGCTGTGTCACCTTATTATTGGGCTAGGCCCATGTATTTTTGAAATACTTAAGTATAGGTTGTTTTTAGAGTTCATATGTGTGGGGAAACAAGAGTTAGGGTTGATTTCGGACCCCTCCTCCAAGGGCCACGAAATTCTCCCCTCTTCCTCCATATATACAACCCTTAGGGCGTCGTTTAGACTTCGGGTTTTGTTTAGATTAAAAGTTCGCCATAGCTGCAACTTCGCGTACTTCGTTTGTGTCCAACG
Organism: Triticum urartu; assembly: GCF_003073215.2. Taxonomy (NCBI): domain Eukaryota; kingdom Viridiplantae; phylum Streptophyta; class Magnoliopsida; order Poales; family Poaceae; genus Triticum; species Triticum urartu. The sequence goes on from NC_053028.1 coordinate 363,205,067, forward strand.
ACCAGACCAAGACATCACAGAACCCCACCTTTGATCAATAAAGCTTTCTTCTTATATTCGCAATATCCAGATGGCAATCTTAGTTTCTTGTTTGCTCTTCGTTTGCCTGCAGGAAATAGACCTTCATGGTCAGATTGATCGTGCTCCGGCGTGGTCAATAACCTCTCGGAGTTGGTTTAGTGATTGCTAAGGCGTGACGTCCTCGCACGTTCGTAGTCGGATCGTCAAAGTCGACTTCCTCCAAAATGATAGACACCATCTCATCGAAAGACGGGACACCTTTGCCCCTATCAGTGGGGAATCCATATCCGACGCTTCTGCGCTGACGGGCCCAAAGACGAGCCAGCGTCATGGCTGCGCCTAAGGGATCCCTGGTGTTCCTGAAGACCAGTCTCAACCTGAATTGCCTTGTTCACCAAGGTGGCAAAGTCATGAATGAGCAGTGCTAGCTTGATATCAGGGTGAAGTCCATCACGAAACTTCTCTTGCTTACGAGCATCAATTGAAATGTCTTCTTCAGCATAACGTGACAAGTCCAGAAATTCCCGCTGATAAGCATCTATAGTATTGTTGCCTTGGGTGAGGTTGCGGAAATCTCGCTCCTTCCTGTCCATGATTCCTTGAGGAATGAAGCGGGCACGGAAAGCAGCAAATCCGGCCAAGTGATGATCGTTCCAGTAGGCATGGTACGCATGTGGCTGTCCCACCATTGAGCAGCGGTACCCTTCAGAAAGAAAGATGCAAAGGTGACATAACTAGGAGGGGCCACAGTAGCAGACTCCATTTCATACGTGATGTCACGGAGCCAGTCATCAGCATCAAGGGGTTGAGTTGAGTTGTGGTAAATAGTTGGGTTGAGACGCATGAAGTCCTGCAGAGTTACTGGGGTTGGCTGTTGATTCATGTTCGGACGAGGAAACTGAGCCATCATTCCTTCCATGAACTGGCGGTTCAGCTCAAATTGTTGCATCATTCCAGCAAAGAATTCGGGCGGTGGTGGATCGTTGGCACCACGGCCATGACCAGCAGGTCTAACCATCCTGCTAGCATGTAACAGGGGGTAGTTCAGCATTGAGAATTTGCAAAAACAAGGATCATTCATGATGAAACATGCATAATGAAAGAGGTACGTTGGATACCACTTTGTAGTCAACACGACAGTGTGTGTACTATTCAGAATACTATTCTAAGGAATAACTATGGCTTATCCAACTTTGGGGTGAATGTGGTCAAGGGATCCTAATGTTAGAGTTAGTAAATTCGTTTAACCCAAATGGAAGAGAGATCAGAGTCCCAGAGTATAGACGAGGAATAAAAGATCCTAATACCACCCAATGGCGACGTGGGCCCGTAAGACACACAACCAATGTTAGTAAAAGTTTTTCAGTGACTAGACTCAACTTCGGCCAAGGAGTTGGGAAGGGGGCTACCTATAGGCAGTCAGCTCTGATACCAACTTGTGACGCTCCCGATTCAATCGTACACTAATCATACACGCAAATGTGTACGATCAAGATCATGGACTCACGGGAAGATATCACAACACAACTCTAGACACAAATTAAAATAATACAAGCTTTATATTACAAGCCAGGGGCCTCGAGGGCTCGAATACATAAGCTCGAATACACAAGAGTCAGCGGAAGCAACAATATCTGAGTACAGACATAAGTTGAACAAGTTTGCCTTAAGAAGGCTAGCACAAAAGCAACAACAATCAAAAAGGCAAGGCCTCCTGCCTAGGAGCCTCCTAATTACTCCAAGTCATCAGCGGTTGTCACGTTGTAGTAGGCACCCTCGGGGTAGTAGTAATCATCAGTGGTGTCGTCTAGATCCTGGGATTCGTCATCTGGTTGCGATAATCGGGTATGGGAGAAAGGAGGTAGCAAAGCAATCGTGAGTACTCGTCCAAAGTACTCGCAAGACTTACATCAGATCTAAACTAAGTATGCATCTGTATCAAAGGAAAAGGGTTGTATCTGTGGACTAAACTGCAGAATGCCAGAAAAGAAGGGGAAATCCTAGCCTATCAAAGACTAGCATCTTGCAGCATATAGAAGAGTACAGATCAACATAATGTAAAGTAGTAGTAGTGTTATCAACCACGGCCAGAGATCCTTTCTCGACTCCCTGCGAGAAAGCAATCCCAGAGCCATACTATCCATTTATCACCTCAAGTATCCAGTTCTAGTTGTATCGATCGGATACAACTCCAAGTGTCTGTTACCGTAGGACATGCTATCGATAGATGTTTTCTTCCCTGCAGGGGTGCACCAACTTACCCACCATGCTCGATTAACTCTGGCCGGACACACTTTCCTGGGTCATGCCCGGCCTCGGCCAAACAATACGCCGCAACCCGACCTAGTCTTAATAGAGAGGTCAGCACGCCGGACTAAACCTATGCCCCAGGGGTCTTGGGCCATCGCCCCGGGAACTCCTGCACGTTGCGTGGGCGGCCGGTGAGCAGACCTAGCTACCTCCTTAAAAAGGCAGGAGCTTACCAGTCCAACCCGGCGCGCGCCGCTCAGTCGCTAACTTCTAATAAGCTTCGGCTGATGCATACGACATAGAACGCCCATACAATGCCCACGTGATGGTTAGTGCTATCAGGCCAGAGGCCCCTCAGATCAAATATCCAAACCGTTAGTGCGTTGGCAGTGCGGTCGCGAGCAGAGACTCACGAAATATGAGACCCCGTTGCCCCGTCTCGAGTACTTGCGGCAAGGGCTAAGAATGTCCGGCCACGCCTCGTAAGTATCTCGCGGGCACCTTCCAGGTCAACCCAACTCCACATCACTCGCTATTAAGCTCGCACGGGTACCCCTCAGGGCCAACCCATCTTTAGTAACATGGTTCAGTGTAAAGTCATAGTAACCATAGTAAGTATGTGTCTAACACCAAGGGGAAAACCGGAGGAATCACCCCCGATGAATTCCACTCGATGTTATCATCAAGGTGAACGTAAGAGGATCCACCCTCGAGGTTCACACTTGAGGGGTTGCGCGACAGAGCCGTAACAGAAGTGGTTAAGGAGGAAATCACCCTCGATGACCTCGACCGTATAGCTACACTACAGAGATCTCATCAAGAGTGATGTAAGAGGTTCCACACTCGGCACTCGATGGTAACTCTGCAGAGTCGTACAACTAGGGGGGTGATGTGCGGTGTCGGGGCCTGGACGTCGATCATGTTGATCGAGTCATCGAACATAAAGCGAGGCAACTAGGACAAGGTGGGGTCACTGATGGATCTCTAACCAACCTATACTAAGCAGTTTAGGATAAGCAGGTAAGGTATGAAAGCAGGTAATAAAAACAGGCTATGCATTAGAGTAGGATCATACAGAAAGCAGTAGCAGTTCTAATGCAAGCATGAGAGGGAAAGAAATGGACGATATCGGAATGCTCAAGGAGGGTTTGCTTGCCTGGAAGCTCTGCTGGAAAAGAAGAAGTGTCGTCGTCGACATAGTCGATCACAAGGGCATCATCATCGGTCTCGGGGTCTATCGGAGAGAAGAGGGGGAAGAAACTGTAAATACAGAGCAAACAGGGGCATAACAAAACAACGGGCAGAGCTAGACGTGATCTAACGCGGTGCTACACGATACCGGTGAAGGGGGAGAACATCCGGGAATGTTTCTCCAGAGTTAGGAATTTTCGGACAAACGAACCGAAGGGGAAAGTTGCATGTTCGCTATGCTAGGGATGCGTGGCAAACGAACGGGCTGCGTATTCGGATTCGTCTCGTCGTTCTGAGCAACGTTCATGTATAAAACTATTTCATCCGAGCTATGGTTTAATTTCTATGAATTTCTAAAGATTAAAGTATTTTCTGGAATTATTTTATATTAACAGAAATGGAATATGACGTCAGCATGACATCTTGATGACCTCAGCAGTCAACAGAGCAGCTGACCAGGTCAAACCTGACCAGTGGGTCCAGTGGAACCCACATGTCATACACAGAGGGCTAACAGTGGTTTAAATTAAACTAAATTAACTATATTAGAACCTGGGCCCACCTGTCAGTCACTATTTAGGTTAAGTAAACAAATTTAATTAATTCCTATTAATTAGGGGGGTTGGCCCCACTGTTTAGTGGCTGGGGGTTGCCCAGTCAGCAGGGTTGACTAGTCAACCCAGTTAACTAGGGTCCCTGGGCCCCACTGGCAGTGACCCGGGGGCAGGCCCCAGGTGTGCCACGTCGGTGGCGGCGCCGGAGATGGCTCCGGCAAGCTCAACGCGGCGGCCGAGCGCAGGGGCAGCTCAGATTTTGCGCACAGGGCACCATTTGGCGTGCGGTTGGGTTCATTCAAACAGCCTCTCGACACCGTGTCGTTTTGTGGCGATAGTTTGGCCGGAAACGGCCAGAGATGATGGTGGCGAGTGGCGGAGCGGACGCCGGAGATCAGGCAGCGACGGAAACGGAGCTAGAGGGCGCAGGGAGATGAGATAGAGGCTCGGGCGGCACCAGGGAGACGCCCTGAGCACGTTGACGTGCTTGCCCGGCCTTGGTAACGACTACAGCAATAGCGACTAGCTGCAAGGCGGAGCCGAGCTCGGCCACGGCGGACGCGGTGGCTACGGGAGAGCAAGAGGCCAGGGGAGCGAGGGGAGAGGATGAGGGGCTCACCGCGCGGCGCAAGAAAGGCCCTCGACAGGTTAGGAGCATAGGGGAAGGCCGAATCGATGACGGCGATGTCTGGCAACCCTGGGAGGAAGAAGACAGGGATCCGGTGTTGCGGGGCTTGCCAGCTCCAGCAAGCAGCGCCAGGCGATGAGGCAGAGACCGGGGGAGTCCTCGGGCACCTTGGAAGGACAGAACGACGCCGATGGCCGCGGCGGCGACGGCGGGGGGCGACGGATGCACTCGGTCGAGAGGGAGAGAACTCGGTGAGGCGCGTGCAACATGCCCCAGCCCCGATGGCTGCACGGGGTTGACGAAGAAGAGGCCCACGGATCCCCAGGACTCGCTCCAGGGACATGGGGTCGACGGTGGCCACGGTGGGACGAGTTGGCCGGCCGTGATCACGCTCAGTGAGGGGAAGGGAAGGAGACCTAATGGGGTGAGGGAGAGGCGGAGTGGGAGAGGGGAGTGGGGTGGTGCAAATAGAGGCGGGGATCGAGGAGGCGAGGAGGCGTAGGCCATACCCCCTCGCCAGGGCGTCGTCGGCGAGGCGGGTTCAGCGGGGACGGCGCCTATAGCGACTCGGGTCGGGGAACAGCGCGAGGGGGAGGAGGCGACCGGGAGGGAGTGTGGCCGGCCTGCTGGGATGGGCCGAGGCCCATGGGAAGGCCAGGAACGCCAGGGGCTCTCCCACCCCTTTGCTTTCCCTTTTTCTTTTCTTTTTTCAGTAGCTTTTGCCTTTTCTTATAGCCACAATTGACTTTGCAAAAATATGCTACTTGCCAAAACAATTTCATAGAATTATTGTGCACTACCACAAAAAGATTGTGAGGCTTTTGAAACAGTTTGCAATTTTTATAAATTAAAAAGGCATTTAATTTATTGCTTAGGTCACTGTTTTAAGTAGTTTAGGCCACTTAAACCCTTTGCAAAAATGTTGGTTCACTACCAATATTAGTTCTGGATTATTTGGCACATGATGAACATTTTACTTTTCATGTTTGAGAAATTTTGAATTTCACTCATAATTTGAAATTGAATTCAACTGGAATTTGAAATGGAATATTGATTAAAGTGACTAAGCACTGTTATAGCAAAATGATTAGCTTGATCTCTGGGATTACTGTAGCATCATTACATCGGGGTATTACATCCTTTTTCTAGTGTACGGGTGTGCACTGCTTTGTTGGGTCTGTGTGCACTGCATTCGTCATAGTTCTGTGCTGCAGGTGTACACATTTTACACTGCATGCATCCCTTTTGTGCCAAAGTTGTGACTGCTTGTACAAATATTGCGGACTGCATGACTTACATTTGAGGACTGCATCATTTTGATCATGTACTACACTTCATGCACACATATTGTGAACTTCCTGATATTACTTTGGAGAACTGCGTTCACTTTTTATTTAGAATGGTTTGCGTCTATATTTTTTAGAAATAATTATTTAATGATTTGTGGTTAGTTCGTGGGAAGTGCTGCAGTCAAAGTACACCTTTTTTGGGTCCTTTTTCTTTGGTAACATAAGCCTTCATTGATTGTCCTTCATTCTTGGTAACACAATTTTCATTAACTCCCCTTTAATTTTCAGTTTTGACCTTTTTGCATTCCTCTTCTATAAATGTAGGTGAACTTCTACCTTTCCTTTGCGGTTCATTTCTCCTATAGCCCCAACTTCTCTCCTTTGTCCATCCTCTCTTTATTTTTCACATTTTCTAGGTTTTTGTTGTGATGGCTCCAGGCCCCTGCGCGAATCTCTCCTGCTGCGGCCATGGTTGTGGTGTGCCGATGCACTATGATTGCTCAGCTTGCTTGCAGGCCCGTCGTGCTCATCGTGGGGGCAAGGTCTTGTGCCGAGCCGGGTGAGCAGAGCAGCTTGCATATGGCACAGTATTCACGGAAGGATTGGATACTGGCCACATCAACATTGCTCCATTTTATTCCGCCCTGCTTCACTGTGGCCTTGGCTACACAAGTCCTTTTGTCCATCAGCTTACGCCAACAGATGTGGAGACTCACTACAAGATGGTATTTTTTGCTTGATCTGATGTTTTCATTGTGTTTTCTATTTTTTATGTAATTCCATACTAGTATGAACTTCTAGTATTTTAGGAACGCACTTATTTTGTTTTATTGAAGTGTACTGCACTGTGTACTTATATCTTGTTTTTTTTGCTTTGTGTGCATGGAGGTTATGTTTTAGTTTGCATGGTTACAATATGTGAACTGCTTACATATTAGATCAGCACTACTCGTTTCCACAATTTTCCCCGCTTGTACGGTGTGTACTACATGCAGCTAGTCTCAGAACTGCATGATAGTTAGAAGCGTACTGCATGTTTGCAAGTTCCGTACTGCATATTAGATTGTGTTTTATCTGTACTGCTTGTTGGACTATTGTGCACTTCATCTAGCTCGTGTCTGTACTGTTTGTAGGTTTTTACTGCTCTATGCAAAGTATGAGAATTGTATTGCTAGTTTTGTCGCCAAACAGTTTTATTATTTTTTGCATAAAATCCCCCAACGATCTGTTAGGTATCTCCGGCTCAAGGAGGAGGGAATTCTCCAAGTTGTTCTTGGCAATGGACACCTAAAACTAGCCAAGTACCGTGTAGGCATTGACGGGCGGCTGTATCTGCAGAAAGGCTGGAAGGAATTTGTCATTGATAGTGGCCTGAAGTCTGAGCAAGTTGTTGTCCTCAATTTCTTTGAACTCGAGGATCGTATGGTCAGAATCACGTTTGACGTGATTCGTTAAAGTTATGAGGTTGATTTTGTAATAAGTATTTTTGTGTGTCGAACGCTTTATCTTTTGATGTGTTTTGTAATAAGTACTTTTGTGATCTGAACCGCTTGAATTATTATTGAGAACTTCGTGTTGCCAGTGAGCTAACTGCATTTTTTTCATGGGTTGTGGATCAAAATGTGTCAATGTTTACTCTAGACTGCTATATATATGGTTTACTCTATACATCATTTCTCTTGATATGGTTTAGTTGAAGAACTCATAGTCAGTGGGAAATTTGTGTTTACACAAAATTTAAACTGATACATACGTCATACAGATAAGCAGACTGCTATGTATATGATTAATTTATTGAACTTCATCTATTTGGTCGTTAACCTGATGCTTCTTCACGGTGATTGGAGCGTGTCTAATGTTGCACTTTCCTTTGTTTTCCGTGGCGGTGTTGCTGGTTCTTGTCTTTGCACCATTGTGTTTGTAGCTCCTCATGTGCTGGTTGATGGCGGCTTTTGTTTTTCCGCGCTGTGAACTGCAACCTTCTTTGCTCCTCGCGTGCTGGTTGATGGCGGCTTTTGTTTTTCACTGCTGTGAACTGCAACCTTCTTTGCTCCTCGCGTGATGGTTGATGGCGGCTTTCGTTTTCCAGCGCTCTGAATTGCAACCTTTCGTGCTCCTACCTTGTTTTTCGAATGTGGTGTCATTCTTGGTTGTTTCTGTACAGCAGCATTCCCTTATGGTGGTCTTGTGGGCATTGTTTCTTCATGTTCTTTGTCCTGTTCACTCTCTTCACTCCTTTCTTCCTCTTCCTCCTTTTATTCATCTGCTTCTTCATAAGCCATTCCTTCTTCAGTTTCTTCATGTTCTTCGTCCTCTTCACTCTCTTCTTCTTCCTCCTCTTCTTCATCTGCTTCTTCATAAGCCATTTCTTCTTCAGTTGTGTCACCATCTTCTTTGATTTCATCTTCTCCGTCTTCCTCGTTTTCTGATCTTGTTCTTTTGGGGTAGGTTCTTGAATTGTGTCTCTTCCTCTTTTTGCAGATGCTACAACGTCTCGTTTTGTCCATTTCTTAGTGTTGTGAGTGGAATATCTGTTTGGTTGTGCATCACCATGTCCTTGGTTTTCTTGTTCATTTCTTTTTGAACATGTCCTGGAATTGTGGCCGCTGATTTCATTACATGTCTTGCACCTTATTATTCCCAGTGGGTGAGAATCACTGTCCAGCTCAGACTGTGGCTTACTGTTTTTGTCATCATTTTTCTCCTTGCATGCAACCTTTTTCTAGGTTGCGTCGCCCCCTTTCTTCCTTCCTTATGTTTGAAATAGGAGGTGGAAGAATTGTTTCTTTTTTGATAGCACCAGTTGCGTTGTGTTCGGTATTTTCTACTTGCTCAGTATTATTGTCATGCTGGGATTTCTCTGCTTGCTTTAGTTTTGCTGCTTCTTCTTCTCCATTGAGCACATCAACTTCCTCGATCAGTGCCCTCATACCAGACAACGCTCTGTGGCACCTAGCGTCGGACCTTGTCGCTCTGTTTGCAAGGTCCATTGTTGTTTCTGTCAGCAATTTTCTACGGCAAAAAAGCGAGCTTCCATCTGGTGTTGTTTGTTCGTAGTCTCTTCTGTCAAACGTGCATTTGATCTTGCGTTCTGGGTGTATCTTTTCATGATGTACACCTCAGGAATCTTGAGTACTCTCAAATGAGAAAGCATGCATAACACATGGACGCAAAAGAGCCCTGCAGACAACACATGATTTCTTTGTTTTGTAAGTAAACTGCATGAATTAATAAACACATGTTTTTTTCGTTATTTGTTCAATTTAAGGAAGTGAACTTCCCTTGGTGTTGTGAATTACTTATGCATGTGGACTTTTAAAGTTTAGTAAGTGAGCTTTCGTGCATGACTATCAGAAATTAGGATTTTTTTTTGCTAGCGAGTCGCACCTGTGTGTGTCCAGAGTTTGCACTCACATTCGGAAACATCTTTCTGTTCATCGGCGACCACTTGGAAATTCTGCCTTGCCCAGTCAAATGCATCCAATCTGTTGTAGTGGTGTACGAGATACTTTGTTGGGTTCTCAGGGCACCGTTCTGCTCTGAATGCAGTGCTACGGTAGAGTGTTTCTTTGAAATCTGCAAACACTGCCCTTGTATACACTTTTGATAGCTGAACTTCGAACCCAAACTGGGTTGTTGTCTTTACCTCTGACTGCATGATCAGAAATGCAGTGTTACAAACCAGAGAAATGAAATTTTTGTTTGTTTTTGTACTTATATTTTAGCAGTTTTTTATGGACATTTTCTTTACCTCATTTGCTACTGTCTCTGCGTGCTTAACGGCCTTCCTGGTCTGAATGCACTTGTCCACCTATTGAGCAAACAGATGGAGATCATGCTTCCCGCCCGACTCGGTGAAATCCCCCAAAATCCCAATGCTTATCGGCCTGCTATATAAACCCTCATGGCCGGCGAGTCCGACGTCGCATTTTCCCCTCCCTCCCTATAGCTTATCTCGTCTGCTTCTCCCACAATCGCCAATGCTACCGGTCTGTCGTCGTCCCTCAGCCACTCCGCCATCATCAAAGGACAGCTCCAGCTGGGAGGCTACACCGCGGCGGCGGCGCAGTCCCCGACGTAGTGTAGTGCGTGTGGCATCCCTGTTGGGTGTGCGCGGAACACCCACCATACGCTCCGCCGCCACTGCCCGTCAGCAGCTGTTGTCGGCCGCCGTTGCTGCCACACCATCGTCGAAAGCCAGGGCCATCGCTAGCTCCGCCGCGGCGGGCCAAAGGCGGGAGGTGGCCGTCGTGGCCGCTAGCCCACCGTCGACCGCCGTGGTCATCACCCGCTCCGCCACTGCCGACCGAAGGCGGGAGGCGGAGGTGGATGCTCGCACATGCCTCAGCGACCTTGCGCGCTACACCGAGTTCCTGCGAGAGGAGGAGGAGTGCCTCATCGAGCACGCAAAGAGCCTTACCGCCGCCGTGGCCGCGGCACACGCCGCCTCAGAGGCGAGGAATCAGGAGATCTACGAGGAGAACCACCGCTTCGAGAGGGGTCGTCTGGAGCGGCAGAGGGCATTCGAGGTGAGCGTCGCTGAAGGTGCAGCAGCGGCAGGCACCGTATTGCAGTTGTCCAGCTTGTCGGTAGGCTCCTCCTCCTCTGCCTCTTACTGAGCGTGCTCGGCAGAGGAGAGGCTGCCGGAAGTAGTACAAAGCCCCTCCATAGCAGTAGTATTTAGGCGCTATTTTGTTCAGTTCATCTGACTATAGATGTGGTGGAACTGTATAACGTACTTAAAATTAGCTAGTATATAAAGTAGAACTAGTTATTTCAGAACGTGGTTGGCAATAATTGGTGAAAAGTTTGGTCAGTTCAGCTGTCGAGTTGAACTTTTTGTATAAAGAACGACTGCTTAATCTATGAATGAAATGTATGCTTAATTACTGAATTTTAGTTGCAAAAATTAGATACTGCTAGTGATTTTTAGCTTCATATTTTGACAAACCACAGTGTTACAAGGTTGACAAATGGCAATGTTACTAGATCAACAAACGTCAATCTTTCCAGTTTGACAAATGGCAACATACCCAATATGACAGAAATCTTACCAAATTGTTTGTAAGTGGTCGCACACGGATCATCCAAAAGAACTGTTTGCGTTGAAGAGATGCACAAATCCTGCTCTCACTTTTCATACGGGTGTTCTATCTAAAACGTTTGCGATCAAGAGCTGCACAAATCCTGCTCGGCATATTTTCCCTTGGCTTCCTGGGGAAGTTGTCAGTTTGCATACAGGTGTTCTAACTAAAATGTTTGCAATGAGTGTTTTATATTTAAAAACCATTGACATTTTTTAAAAAGAAAATCATTTGATAAGTCTGTACATTAAGAGAGAGAAACACAAGTTTGCTCAAACCATATCTTTCATTCAGTCATACTGCGAATTTATATTCATATGATCGAGATATAGTATTAAACCCAAGAGAAAAAACTATTTTTGGCAGCGGCGGAAGCGGCGTGTCGCGCCATCGGTGTCGTTGTCGTTCTCCTGGACGCCGTTGTTGAAGTCTTCAATGCAGCACTGAATGTTCTTCACTTGCAAATCAAACACCATGTCGTCGCGCGATTGATGGGCGGGGCGCGGGAGGACGGCAGCTGGCGGCGCTGAGAAGTAGCGGTCTTCGACGACGTCCCATGTCGCTGAGGGGGGCACGCGCACGGGCACGGGCGTGGCAGGTGCAGCCAAGTGCACGGGGACCGGCGCCGCGGTGGGTGGAGGGGCGTGCACGGGCACGGGCATGGGCGCTGGCACTGGCATGTACATGAGCTCACGCGGGTCCACGGAGACCTCGCTGACGCCCGCGGTTTCCAGCTCTACAATAGTGCTCAGCGACCAGCCCGTCAATGCTACGGGGATCGTTGCTGGCGCGGGCGCGGGGATGGGAGCTGGGACGGGAGCGGGGGCAGAAACCGTCGCGGCCAGCTCGTTCTGGGCCATGTCCATAAGGCCCCATTCCTCCTTAATTTCTATCTCCTCTGGCTCGGAGTCGACTTCACCAAACTTGAAGACTAGTTGCAGATGATCCTTCTGCGCCATGGCGTTGGTGGAGGTCTGCAGGAGGGAGGGGAATGGGAGGCAAACAGTAAGGCCGCCTGTATTAAGCAACGGCTCGGGCGCCATTAATGGAGAGGAAGGCGAGCGACCATGGAAGTCAAAGGGCTCGCTTCCCAGTGAGCCTGCGCAGCGTACAGTTCGCACGCTTCCTAGTGAGCCTGCACATTGGAGGACAGCTTCAACGCCTCTCGGTTAGCCTGCGCACCGAACTGCGCTCGAACACCTCCCGTTGAGTCAAGCAGCTGTCCACACGGCACCTCCTATAGCCATTAAAACGAAGACACGTGGCGTCACGTGAATGGTTAACATAACGCACACGATTTGAATTATACAAATGTTTGTGATGTTAGAGTGGCAGCTATTTGTTTCAAAATGCCTTTGTTGGCTGTTATTTGAGTGCGCCTTCTCTCAGAATGGACACGAAAAATACTACAACATGTCGGATGCCATTCCATGATAACATGCCAAGTTTCATGAATTTCAGACGAGTTTTGGATTTGCTAGAATTTAAAAACAAAGTATCTCAATGTTTTGCCGGCAATCAACGGTGCCCTGGTGTTTGAAATTCATTCCCATTTCTTGCATGGGACCTAAGCATGCACCCGAGGACAAAGATTTGATTTTCCAACCAATTTATATGCAGTGGAGCATGTGCATGTAGTTCAAATTCGAATTATGCACATAAAATGCCTAGAAAACCAAGTTAATGTATAAAAATGTCCAAATGAACCCTGAAAAATTCCAAAATTTAACACAACACTCTTGTTGTTCTATGTTGACACAAGAAAGTTTTTGAAAGCAATAAGAGGCAGCGTATATCGTTTTGTCCCCAAAGGTGGCACATTCCCTACCGAAACCATCGAGCTTGTTGTGAGAAGATCTGTTTTGTGAGAAACTTATACCCAAACCTCCCCCAAATGGGACAAAAATTTTACCACGGCATGTTGATGCCGCTCCATGATAGCATACCAAGTTTCATGAATTTCAGACGAGTTTTGAATTTACTAGAATTTAAAGACCAGGTATCTCAATGTTTGCGGCCGACTGACGGTGGCAGGGTGTTTGACATTCATTCATGGGACCTAAGCATGCAACCAAGGACACTATTTGAATTTTCAACCAATTTATATGCATTAGAGCATGTGCATGTAGTTCAAATTTGAATTATGCACATAAATGCATTGAAAACTCAATTAATGCATAAAAATGTCCAAACGAACCCCGAAAAATCCCAAAAATTGACACAACACTCCTGTTGTTCTATGTTGACACGAGAAAAGTTTTGAAAGCAATAAGAGGTAATGGATATCGATTCGTCCCCAAAAGTGGGACGTTCCCTACCGAAACCATCATGCTTGTTGTGAGAAGCTCTGGTTTGTGAGAAGCATATCCCCAAACCTGCCCCAAATGGGACAAAAAATTTATCATGGCATGTTGATGCCGCTCCATGATAGCATGCCAAGTTTCATGAATTTCAGACGAGTTTTGGGTTTACTAGAATTTAAAAACCAGGTATCTCAATGTTTGCAGCCGAGTGACGGTGGCAGGGTGTTTGACATTCATTCCCATTTCTTGCATGGGACCTAAGCATGCAACCAAGGACACATATTAGAATTTTCAACCAATTTATATGCATTAGAGCATGTGCATGTAGTCCAAATTTGAATTATGCACATAAATGCATTGAAAACTCAATTGATGCATAAAATATCCAAATGAACCCCGAAAAATCCCAAAAATTGACACAACACTCCCGTTATTCTATGTTGACACGAGAAAACTTTTGAAAGCAATAAGAGGCAATGGATATCGTTTCGTCCCCAAAGGTGGGACGTTCCCTACCGAAACCATTAGGCTTGTTGTGAGAAGCTCTGGTTTGTGAGAAGCATATTCCCAAACCGGCCCCAAATGGGACAAAACATTTACCACGGCATGTTGATGCCGCTCCATGATAGCATGCCAAGTTTCATGAATTTTAGACAAGCTTTGGACTTACTAGAATTTAAAAACCAGGTATATCAATGTTTGCGGCCGAGTGATGGTGGCAGGGTGTTTGACATTCATTCCCATTTCTTGCATGGGACCTAAGCATGCAACTAAGGACACGGATTTCAATTTTCAACTAATTTATATGCATTAGAGCATGTGCATGTAGTTCAAATTTGAATTATGCACATGAATGCATAGAAAAACTCAGTTAATGTATAAAAATGTCCAAGCGAACCCCGAAAAATCCCAAAAATTGACACAACACTCGTTTTGTTCTATGTTGACACAAGAAACATTTTGAAATTAAGAAGAGGCAATAGATATCACTTCATCCCCCGAGGTGGCACGTACCCTACTGAAACCATCACGTTTGTTGTGAGAGAAGCTCTGGTTTGCGAGATGCTTATACCCACACCTGCCCCAAATGGGACAATGAGCATAATTGGTTTGCTGCCAAAAATTGGCATGCCAATGTTTGGCATTGTGCCAAATATTGGCAACTACTTGGTTGGCTACGAGTTGTTTCGCCTCTCTCACATAAAGTTGCCAATAGTTGGCAGTGCCAACATTTGGCAAGCCAAATATTGGTAGCAAACAAATTATGCTCAATATTTTTACATGGCATGTCACTGCCGTTCCATGATATCATGTCAAGTTTCATGAATTTTAGACGAGTTTTTGATTTACTAGAATTTTAAAACCATGTATCTCAATGTTAGCGGCCGAGCGACAATGTCAAGGTGTTTGACATTCGTTCTCATTTCTTGCATGTGACCTAATCTTTGCAACCAAGGACAAACATTTGATTTTGCAAACCGTTTTTATGGACTGGAGCATGTGCATGTGGTTCAATTTTTAATTATGCACATAAATGCCTAGAAAACTCAATTAACATATAAAAATGTCCAAACGATCCCCGGAAAATTCCAAAATTTAACACGACACTCCTGTTGTTCTATGTTGACACCAGGAAAAAAATTGAAAGGAAGAAGAGGCGACAAATATTATTTTGTCCACAAAGGTGACACATTTCCCTAACGGAACCATGAGGCTTCTTGTGAGAAGCTCTGGTTTGTGAGAAGCTTATACCACAACCTGCCCCAAATGGTACAATATTTTTTACCCCAGCATGTTGATGCCATTCCATGATAGCATGCCAAGGTTCACGAATTTCAGACGGGTTTTGGATTTACTAGAATTACAAAAGCAAGTACCTCAACATTTGCCAGAGAGCCACGGTGCCGTGGTGTTTGAAACTCATCCCCATTTCTTCATGGGACATAAGCATAAACCCATGGGCACATATATGATTTTACAACCCATGTTGGTGCACCGGAGCATGTGCATGTGCTTTAATTTTGAATTGTGCACCTGAAATATCTAGAAAACCAATTTAATGTATAAAATTTCCAAACGAACCCTGAATAATTCCAATTTTTTTACGACACACATATAGTTGCATGTTCACTACAGATAAAAGGTCTAGCAATTCAAACACCGTCCATTGCCGGTGTGACCCCATTATCTAATTCAAATCAAGATGAAAAATCAAGTAGACCCCACATAGTTTATTATCACCAACCATGTGAGATGTAGTACAAAATATCCTGGAGCACCGTCGGTGTATAGTACGCCTATGGCTTACGCGAGAAGGTGCGTCGGCTACATTCCATAGTCGGCGTGTCAAGCACACTAGCTCGCTCGCCAAATATCATTTCAATATTCAATCGTCGCCGGTGAAAGATGGGGATGTGGACCCGTGTCATGAGGGCAACTTCGACGGCCCACTCCGGCGAGAGCGCGGCCACAGCCGCTATGCGCGTGCTAACAAGGTGCATGAGCGCGGCCGCAATCTGCGACTGGGCGGCCAAGGTAGCCCAAACGGTCGTTGTTGCTTCTCAGGTGGCGGCAGCAACATCTGCCTCGGGGATAGCAACTGGCGAGAGCGGCACAGCAGCTGTCCGTTCTGCAGCGGCGGCCTTAGCCCTGATGGAGACCACCCACGACCAGGTCAAGGCCGCCCATGCCCAGCTTGTGGTGGTCACCGCACAAATCGAACGGAGCTTCTCCGACAACGGTCGGCAACCCACGGCCGAAGAGTTGGCAATCGCCGAGAGCGTTCGAGGAGCTGTCCGTTCCTCCATCGCATACCTTGCAACGACGGTGCCCATCCAAGCCCAGATCGCGGCCGCCCACGCCCAGCTCGTGGCGGCCTTTTCCAAAGAGATGGCGAACGCGGATGGCGAGATGCTTGCCGAGTATGGTGTGATGGATGTCGTGGAGCCCCTTCCTCAGGAGACCGCGGGGCGCGAGCTGGACATGGAGGAGGTGGCGGACATCCACGAGCACCACCATAGTACTACTCTTTGTTTTGTTTAATTAAGAGCGACGGTCTTTAATTTGTTATAGTAATGTTTAGGCCAGCTAGCTCTGTTTAATTGCTGAACTTGCTCGACTAAGAAGTGTGGGTGTGCTGTGTACCCAAATTATGCAATGACGTGGATGACCACTGTAACCAGGGAAACTGGAACCAAAATTTTTGACGTTCAAACTCATCACACATGGGTTAATCTATTTTAATCGTTTGTGATGTTCACATATCGTACACAGTTGTGAATAAGGGACGGTGTCTGATGACACTTTGCGCGCCAGTCTTTTCGCTGAACCGATTCAAAATTTTCGGCTTTCGCGGAAATATCTACCTCCCCGCCCCCTTACCAAAAGACACATTTCCCCTATTTCTGCCTTCCTTTCCAAGTTGAAACCTTCACTCCTTGCTTGCAGCGCCTCCTCCTCGCTGGCGACCCTCCTTCACGCTGCTCGGCCTCGTCTATCCAGGCAGGTAATCCACACCCGACCCCCACCCTCCTCCTCCTTCCACATCCCACATGCCCCGACCGCTGGCGTGACACCTTCCACCCAAATCACCTACCCCTCCACCAAATAAGCGCTGCCCTAAGCCATGTTGCACGCAGTATAGCTAGGAGCTCAAGGAGCATTTGGCAGCGGAGAAGCAAATCGCGGCCGCATGCGCGGATGAGGTCGCAATGGCTACCATTCGTGCCGACCCCCAGATCTTGGAGGAGCACCTTACCATTTGCTAGCTACGCCAGTTAAGCATGCCCGGTTTACCCGTTGCGTGTGTTGCTCCTGCCTTTCCTTAACAAATTCTAGTGAATTGTGCTATCTAATTTTACCATGCAATTTGTTGCTCTAGTGTATTTGTTCTATATGTCGTGCAGTGTGGTGCTCACTTATTAACTGTTTGGTTAATTAGTTGTCGTCTTCAGTTAACTGTTTGGTTCAATCCTGCAAATGTGATGTTCAAGTCTTCAGGCTGCAATTTTGTATTGTCTTCCATGTGAGAAATAAATTGAATTTATCTTTAAAAAATACATGAGAAACGAATACGATTGCTATATTTCCAAGTTTTCAAGCATGCTTGGTTTGGTTATACATTGTGCAATATGGTGCTCAGTTAACGTTTGGTTCATTTTGTTGTGGTGTTTAGTTAACTGTTTGGTTCAATTCTACAATGTGATGTTCAATAGTTGTGGGTGCATTCTGTTATTGTATACCATGTGATAAGTAAATCGAATTTGGCTGTACTAAATACATGAGAAACAAATAGAATTGCTATATTTACAAGTTGTTAAGCATGCTTGGTTTGGTTAACTGCCTGATCTTCTATTAGGAGTATGTTATATTATGCAATGTGGTGCTCAGTTAACGTTTGGTTCATTTGGTGTGTTGTTTAGTTAACTGTTTAGTTCAATTCTGCAATGTGATGTTCAATTGTTGTGGGTGTATTCTGTTATTGTATGCCATGTGAGGAATAAATTGAATTTGGTTGTAGTAAATACATGATAAACAAATACAATTGCTACATTCCCAAGTTGTTAATCATGCTTGGTTTGGTTAACTGTCTGATCTTCTATTAGGAGTATGTTATATTGTGCAATGTGGTGCTTAGTTAATGTTTGGTTCATTTGTTGTGGTGTTTAGTTAACTGCTTGGTTCAATTCTGCAATGCGATGTCCAATTGTCGTGGGTAGAATTTTGTATTGTTGTGCATGTGAGGAATAAATCGAATTTGGCTGCACTTAATACATGAGAAACATTTACAAGTGCTATATTTCCTAGTTCTTAATCATGCTTGGTTTGGATAAATGGGTTTTCCATGTGGCTTGAATTAATCCGATGAATCTGCAATGTGCTTATTTTTCATTAACATATTTTACTGATAGCATGCGAATCCTTACTTAAACTGATGACTAACTACCTTATATGTGTTGCAGAGAAATAATGGGAAGCACTGAGGTTTACAATCAAGGTTAGCACGTGCATGGTTCGTTGTCTAATAGCACATTATTGTGAAATTGCAGGAACCATTCTAATATTTAGGTTTTTAACAATTTGGTCTTGCACATGTAGGTTGTGCTGTCAGAGATTTTGACCCACTGTTCGACCCTTTTTGCGTATGGGGAAATGAGTTGTCCATGAATATCAATCAAGTCAAGAAACTCAGAAAGATTGTTAGGATAAAGAAATTACCGACAAAAAACAACAAGATCTTTGTCTGCACAATGAATAAGACAACAGTTCACTACAAGATGGTACTAACTATTATACCTTGCATTTTTTATTCCTTTGCCCCATTTCCAATATAGATAAGATATTTATGCACATCCTTGTTTTCAGGCCTTTCCAAAGCAGTTCACTGATGATTACCTCTCAAACCACCTCTATGGTCAGGAGGCGAGGAAGGTTTTCATACAACACCCACGGTTCAATATTGAAGTGTTCCTGAAGAGGACGAAGGACAGACGGTCAATCATCCACAGGAACTGGCCTAAAGTTGCAAATACATTCAACATGAATGAAGGCTCAATATTTGCCTTCCGCTACAGCAGTTTTCCAGATGAGATGCATCTGTCTATGTACCGTCTATGATACTAATTTCGAAAGGTTCTACATGTTGCATGTGAAACTTGGTGCTGGTGCAGTTGTGCAATGGGTTAGCTGAGTGCTGAAGCTTATCATGTTGTACTCTGATGTATTTCAATTATGAAATCCTGCTTCCTTAATATGGAAATGAAATATATTATGTGCTTAATGTGAATGTCAATTAGATTAATAAATGGATTATTAATAATATGGCAATTAGCCTGCTAATTGTGTTTTGCTATTGCAAACGGTTATTGAGAAAATACCATGGGCAATGACCTCAGGCAACACACAGAGTTTCTAGGAATAAACCATGTTGGATCAATGAACAATCACACATGACCTTCTTTTGAAAATTGTTTGCGTTAGGCCACCTTGTGCAAACATTTACCACATAAAAACTGTGTGTGATGGACAGCCTTTGCCACACAGTTTCTTCTACACACTGTGTGTGATGCATTCAATAACGAAAATGATAAAATTGTTAATATCCTATGTGATGTACCTGCGAATGGAAACGTTTTCCTTGGAGCGACTGTGTGGGATGTATATACGAACGGAAACGTTTAGCGAGGACTCACTGTGTGGGATGTACTTACGACCGGAAATGATTTCTCATGTATAATTGTTTTTTAGCACTACCATACGTATAACCGTATTTGATCGCTCGCCGGTCGCACACGACCTCATTTTGCCGAGCGTGTGTGTGCCAGGAAGGCATATCCTCGACGGTTCTTGGGTCGTGTGGGAAGGACCCCCCCCCTATCGCCCACACTCACTTGGCAACGGTTCCAAATGCCATCGCAGAAAGGGGTTTAAAACCGTTTGTATAGCACCTCGTTGTACTAGTGTATGGCCCCCGGGTCTATTTTCCATCATATAAGTTTCTGATCTACTATTTTGCAATCTTTTATTTTCGATCTATAAACAAAAAATACAAAAAATATTTACTTTATTTTTTATCTATCTCTATCAGATCTCACTTTTGCAAGTAACCGTGAAGGGATTGACAACCCCTTTATCGCGTTGGGTGCAAGTTGTTTGATTGTTTGTGCAGGTATTCAGTGACTTCTGCGTTGTCTCCTACTGGATTGATACCTTGGTTCTCAAACTGAGGGAAATACTTATCTCTACTTTGCTGCATCACCCTTTCTTCTTCAAGGGAAAAACCAACGCAACCTCAAGAAGTAGCAAGAATATTTTCTGGCGCCGTTGCCAGGGAGATCTGCGCCAAGTCAAGCCATACCAAGTACCCATCATAAACTCTCATCTCTTGCATTACATTATTCGCCATTCGCCTCTCATTTTCCTCTTCCCCACTTCTAATATGATTTTCGAAAAGGTTTGCCTTTCCTTCGCCCCTCTTCCGTTCGTCTTCTTCGCTTGCTTTTTGTGTGCTCGTGTGTTGGATTGCTTGCTTTGTCATGATGGCTCAAGAGAACACTAAATTGTGTGACTTTTCCAACACCAATACTAATGATTTTATTAGTACTCCAAATTGCTCCCGCTACTAATGCATAATCTTGTCAAATTAATGCCGCTTTGCTGAATCTTATTACGAAAGATCAATTTTTCGGCCTTCCTAGTGAAGATCCCGCATCCCATCTAAACAATTTCATTGATTTGTGTGATATGAAAAAGAAAAAAGATGTGGATAATGATATTGTTAAATTGATGCTATTTCCATTCTCGCTTCGAGATCGTGCTAAAACTTGGTTTTCATCTTTGCCTAAAAATAGTATTGATTCATGGAATAAGTGTAAAGATGCTTTTATTTCCAAGTATTTTCCTCCCGCTAAGATCATCTCCCTTAGGAACGATATTATGAATTTTAAGCAACTTGATCATCAACATGTTGCACAACCTTGGGAGAGGATGAAATTGATGATACAAAATTGCCCTACTCATGGTTTGAATTTGTGGATGATTATACAAATTTTTTATGGTGGATTGAATTTTGCTTCTAGAAATCTTTTAGATTCGGCCGCGGGAGGTACTTTTATGGAAATTACTTTAGGAGAAGCTACTAAACTCCTAGATAATATTATGGTTAATTATTCTCAATGGCATGCCGAAAGATCTTCTACTAGTAAAAAGGTGCATGCAATTGAAGAGATTAATGTTTTTAGTGGAAAGATGGATGAGCTTATGAAATTATTTGCTAACAAGAGTTCTCCTATTGATCCTAATGATATGCCTTTGTCTACTTTGATTGAAAATAATAATGAATCTATAGATGTGAATTTTGTTGGTAGGAACAATTTTGGTAATAACGTGTATAGAGGTAATTTTAATCCTGGGCCATTTCCTAGTAATTCCTCTAATAATTATGGTAATTCCTACAACAATTCTTATGGAAATTATAATAAGATGCCCTCTGATTTTGAAAATAGTGTTAAAGAATTTATGAGTTCGCAAAAAGAATTTCAATTCTTTGATTGAAGAAAAATTGCTTAAGATTGATGATTTGGCTAGGAAGGTGGATAGAATTTCTCTTGATGTTTATTCATTTAAATTTAGATCTATTCAACCCAAGCATGATATCAATGAGTCTATCAAAGCTATGAGAATTTCTATTGATGAGTGCAAAGAAAGAACCGCTAAGATGCGTACTAAAAAAGATTGGTTTGTAAAAACGTGTTCTTCTAGTTTTCATGAAAATAATGATGAAGATCTTAAAGTGATTGATGTGACTCCTATTGAATATTTGTTCTCCAATATAAATCTTGATAAAGATGGGAGTGGATATGAGTCAACTTTAGTTAAAAGGCGTCCCAATGATTCAGAGTTTTTAGATCTTGATGCAAAAATTGATAAAAATGGGATTGGAGAGGTCAAAACTTTAGGTAGCAATGAACCCACTCTTTTGGATTTCAAGGAATTTTGTTATGATAATTTTTATTTAATAGATTGTATTTCCTTGTTGCAATCCATGTTGAATTCTCCTCATGCTTATAATTAAAACAAAGCTTTTACTAAACATATTGTTGATGCTATGATGCAATCTTTTGAAGAAAAGCTTGAATTGGAAGTTTCTATTCCTAGAAAAATTTATGATGAGTGGGAACCTACTATTAAGATTAATATTAAAGATTATGAGTGCCATGCTTTATGTGATTTGGGTGCTAGCGTTTCCACGATTCCAAAAACTTTCTGTGATGTGTTAGGTTTCCATGAATTTCAAGATTGTTCCTTAAATTTGCATCTTGCGGATTCCACTATTAAGAAACATACATGAAGGATTAATGATGTTCTTATTGTTGCAAATAGGAATTATGTGCCCGTAGATTTCATTGTTCTTGATATAGATAGCAATCCTACATGTCCTATTATTCTTGGTAGACCTTTCCTTAGAATGATTGGTGCAATAATTGATATGAAAGAAGTAAACATTAGATTTCAATTTCCTTTAAATAAGGGCATGAAACACTTTCTAAGAAAGAAAATTAAATTGCCTTATGAATCTATTATGAGAGCTACTTATGGATTGCATGCCAAATATGAGAATACCTAGATCTATTCGTGTTTTATGCCTAACTAAGGGCGTTAAACAATAGCGCTTGTTGGGAGGGAACCCAATTTTATTTTTGTTTTTTGCTTTTTAGGTTATGTTTTGCAAATAAATAATTCATCTATCCTCTGGTTAGATGCGACTTTGTGTTTTAATTAGTGTTTGTGCCAAGTAAGACCTTTGGGATAGCTTACGGTGATAGTTGATTTGATCTTGCTGAAAAACAGAAACTTTTGCGCTCAGGAAAACAATTCTCATATTTAATAGAAACATGATAAAATATTAATTCCCTTTTCAAAAGATTAATAAATAAATTTATTAGGTCGTCCTAATGTTTCAGAATTTGTGGAGTTACAGAAGTATTCGTAATATCCAGATTGCTACACACTGTTCTGTTTTTGACAGATTTAGTTTTCAATGTGTTGTTTGCTTATTTTGATGAATCTATGGGTGGTATCGGGGGGTATGAACCATGGAAAAGTTAGAGTATAGTAGATATTACACCAATATAAATAAATAATGAGTTCACAAAAGTACCAAAAGTGGTGATTTATTTTCTTATACTAATGAAGCTTATGAGATTTTCTGTTGATTTTTGTGTTGTGAAGTTATCAAATTTTGGGTAAGGATTTGATGGACTATGGAATTAGGAGTTGAAAGAGCCTAAGCTTGGGGATTCCCAAGGCACTCCAAGATAATTTAAGGACAACCAAGAGCCTAAGCTTGGGGATGCCCCAGAAGGCATCCCCTCTTTCGTCTTCGTCTATCGGTAACTTTACTTGAGGCTATATTTTTATTCACCACATGATATGTGTTTTGCTTGGAGCGTCTTCTATTATTTGAGTCTTTGCTTTTTAGTTTTCCACAATAATCCTTGTTGTACACACCTTTTGGGAGAAACATGCATGAATCGTGATTTATTAGAATACTCTATGTGCTTCACTTATATCTTTTGAGCTAGGCAATTTTGCTCTAGTGCTTCACTTATATCTTTTTAGAGCACGGCGGTGGTTTAATTTTATAGAAATTGATGAACTCTCAGGCTTCACTTATATTATTTTGAGAGTCTTTAAACAACATGGTAATTTTCTTTGGTTATAAATTTAGTCCTAATATGATAGGCATCCAAGAGGGATATAATAAAAACTTTCATATATAGTGCATTGAATACTATGAGAAGTTTGATTCCTTATGATTGTTTTGAGATATGAAGATGGTGATATTAGATTCATGCTAGTGAGTAGTTGTGAATTTGAGAAATACTTGTGTTGAGTTTTGTGAGTCCCGTAGCATGCTCGTATGGTGAACCGTTATGTAACGAAGTTGGAGCATGAGAATTTTTTTTGATTGTCTTCCTTATGAGTGGTGGTCGGGGATGAGCGATGGTCTTTTCCTACCAATCTATCCCCCTAGGATCATGCACGCAGTACTTTGTTTCGATGACTAATAGATTTTTGCAATAAGTATGTGAGTTCTTTATGACTAATGTTGAGTCCATGGATTATATGCACTCTCACCCTTCCACCATTGATAGCCTCTCTAGTACCGCGCAGCTTTTGTCGGTACCATAAACCCACCATATACCTTCCTCAAAACAGCCACCATACCTACCTATTATGGCATTTCCATAGCCATTCCGAGATATATTGACATGCAACTTTCCACCATTCCGTTTATTATGACACACATCATCATTGTCATATTGCTTTACATGATCATGTAGTTGACATCGTTCTATTGAAAATAGTGTAAGTCTAGGGTTAGTTTCATTCAAATCATGCAAATTAGAGTCCAAAACAAGAGGAAAAGCGTTAGGAAAAGTAGATACGTTGGAGACATATCAACTCCCCCAAGCTTAAACCTTTGCTTGTCCTCAAGCAATTCAGTTGATAAACTGAAAGTGAAGAAGAAAAACTTTTACGAACTCTTTTGCTCTTGTTTGCATAAATAAGCTTAAACAACACCCAGGTTTTCAGCCAACATTATAACTAACCATGTCTACAATAACTCTTAAAGATTATAATGACTCATATCAATGACATAATCAGCTAGCGAGCAATAATAAGATATCTCAAACAGCAACACATTGTCAAAATAACCATGATATAATATGACAATAGTGGTATCTCGCTAGACCTTTCCGAGACCGCAAAACATAAATGCAGAGCACCTCCAAAGTTCAAGCAGCGACTAAACATTGTAATTCATGGTAGAAAAGATCCAGTCATGATGCACCCAACACTAGCTATACACAATGCATAAATCATGGCAACTATGCTCTACTAAGTTTCTGGCGCTTGTTTTAGAAGGTGGTAACACAACAGAAAAGTAAAATAGAAAGTCCCTTCACAGAGGGAAGCAGTGATTTGCAGAGGTGCCAGAGCTCAAATTTTAAAGCAGAGATAAATGATATTTTGAGACATGCACCCTTCTTATTCACTTCACGGTCATCAGTTATCAATATGGCTAGTGGCGGTTCCCAAGCGATAAAAGTAAAGGTTTTGACTACATTGGGAGTTTTTGTTTGATTATTCGAGCGATTAACTCATTTTGTATTTTGCAGTTTGGGACTGGGCATCCCTATTACCGCCCTTTTCTCGTGCGATGGCGAGTGAATAAACACTCAACCTGAGAATAACCCGCTTAGCATGGAAGATACCGACCACCTCCTATCGTTCCATGAACGATCCAGGCACACAAAACGGATAATTTTTTAGAAGTTTTTAGAGGTGGCACATGCAAATTTACTTAGGACGGCAGGGTAATACCGCATATAGGTAGATATGGTGGACTCGTCTAGAATAACTTTGGGTTCAAGGTTTTTGATGTATAAGCATAATCCCCACTTAGTATAGGCGAAGGCTAGCAATTAGATTGAGAAGCGGCCAGCTAGAGAGCAACAACGATCATGACCATGCATTATGCATAAGTAACATTGGACACTCGCATGAGTAGGATATGATCACTATGAACATAAACATTATAGAGGCTATGTTGGTTTTGATTCAACTACATGCATGAACATGTACCAAGTCAAGCCACTTGAACATTCAAAGGAGGATACCCTATCATCATACTACATCACAATCATTTTAACGCTATGTTGATATCCAAGATAAATCATTATCAACTCCCAGCTACTTATGCATGGCATTAGAAACTATAATCCCTAATTGTCATTGCAAACATGTTTAATCATAATGGGCTGAATCATGGATGCTAGGTTAAATATATTTACACAGACAGAACAAGTCGAGTTCATATCAGTTTCTCTCTGCCACGACCAGATCATCGAATGTCGTCATTATTGCCTTTCACTTGCACGACCGAATGATATGAAAATAATAATAGTGCAAGAGTGCCATGGACTAAGCTGGAATCTGCAAAACATTTTATTCAACAGGAGAAGACAAGGTAAAATGTGCTCTTTATTAGTTCAACAATTATTCAATTGAGAGCCACTCAACATTTTCATCGTGGTCTTCTCCTTGGTACGACTCGAATAAAAAGAAAAGAAATTCATAGAGACACACTGAAATATTCTTGGAGTTTTTGGTTTTCTTGAACAAGCGAATAAGGGAAAAAACAAAAACGAGAAAAACTATTTACACGGGAAAGCTCCCAACAAGCAAAAGAAGAACAAGGAAATCTTTTTGGGTTTTCTATTTAATACTATAGCTAAGCATGCATAGAAAGTAAATTAACTACAACTATTTTTTTGGTTTTTCTAAAATTTATCAAACACACAAGAAGAAAGCAAGAAAATAATTCTAAGCTTGGATGGTACAATGAAAAAGTGTGGACACCGACAAATGGAATAAGTGAACATGAATGTAAAGTCGGTGGAAACACATACTCCCCCAAGCTTAGGCTTTTGGCCTAACTTGGTAGTCGATCAGTAGCCTGGAGGGTAGTAGGGGTGCTGAGGAGCGGGCATCCACTCATTCCACTGCAGAGGCTCCTCATGTACCGCTTTCGCAGCAGCCTGAGCGTTCCGGTAGGCGATGGTGTCCGCGGGCATAATCCTATATCCGCCCCTGGCAGTAGAATCAAACAAAGTAGGTGCAGGCAGTGGAATAATATCATGAGTTTTAATGCTAAAAACTAGGTTACAAGGAATAGGAATGTCAAGATAATCTCGTTCAAGAAAATGATGGTGCTCCATGGCTGCCATGTCTAGGTAGACCTTGGTCAAAGGGTAATCATGAGGGTGTATCTCAACCTCAAAGTGAGCCGCCAAACGAGTAGCAAATATCCCACCATGTATTTCACCCTGTGATTTATTAAGATGGAGGCGACGAGCCACAATAGCTCCCAAGCTATGGGTGTTGTCGCCCTCTAGTGCTCGCGTAAAACAGCAAAGTCTGGTGCACTGAGCGCACCTACTTTCTTTCTAGCAAGCAAGCACTTAGCAACAAAGAAGGCAAAATAATGTAAGGCAGGAAAGTGTATGCTAGCAGCCGTAGTGGCTGACACCCCTCTCTCATCTCCCACTGTCAAAGTGCAATAAAAATACTCAAACCCAGCCGGCCTAGGCTCGGCTAAGCTCCCATCAGAAGGGATCAAGCATATATCACAAAATTTAGTAAGTGGTATCTGATGGTTTTCGGCATATAAATTGAAGCTCACTTCAGGAGGATTATTCCTAGGTAGGAAAGTAAAACTCTGAACAAAGATATTTGTGAGGATTTGGTGCTGGTCACACTCATCTACGATGAAGTCGGTGAGGCCGGCATTTGCAACATATTGCATGAACTCCTGAAGGATTCCCGCCTCTTCGAGGAACGGGGTATGCGGCCGTTCGCACGGTCGTACCTCCGCCAACCTCCGAGGGTGGAGATCACTGTCAGAAGACTCCCCAATAACACCCTTGGAGTTCTTCTTAGAGCCAAACTTCCTTAAGATATTCATGTCCGCGTACAATTGTCTGAAAATAAAAAATTTGGAGTGACAAATATTTGTCAACAAAACTTTGTAAGATTGGTAGCAACGACTCATAGGGATACATAGAGGCCATAGCAAGCATTCAAACTAATTAGAACACTGAGAATTTAACACGCAAGCACATCTACTACATCACCAATAGTAACTAATTATTCAAAATATAAACCACTAAAGCAAAAACTAATTGGATAAACGATGGAGTCACATACCAAGCAACAATCCCCCGAAATAGTTTCGGAAACTAAGCTTCGAGCAAAGAGATCAAAATCCGCGGGTTTGAGCTCAAGAACACGGGAGAGAGAGCAATGGAGATTTTTTTCTAGACGTAAGTGATGATGTGGGATGAAGAGGTAAGTGAGGGGGCCCACATGGGGACCACAACCCACCAGGGCGCGCCTGGGGGTGCTGGCGCGCCCAGGTGGGTTCTGCCCACCTGGTGCACCTCCCTCTGATATTTATTGCACCAAAAATTCTCAAATATACAAAAAAAATCGTGTAAACTTTTCAGGGCATTCTGAGAACTTTTATTTTTGGGTCATTTTTTATTACATGGGACTTCAGAAAACAGACAAAACATGGCATTTTATTTTATTTAACTAATAAAAACAGAAAACAAAAGGTAGGGACGGAAGGTAGTGCTTACTAAATTCATCAACTTCATACCATTCAAAAATGATCCATTAATAAGGTCGATCAAGTCTTATTAACAACCACTTTCGATTAGCATGAAACCGAAGAACTTTCGTAAATCACTAAG
The DNA here is from genome assembly GCF_003073215.2 of Triticum urartu. NCBI lineage: Eukaryota > Viridiplantae > Streptophyta > Magnoliopsida > Poales > Poaceae > Triticum > Triticum urartu. The sequence goes on from NC_053028.1 coordinate 363,233,209, forward strand.
TTACCTCAATGGGGATATGCATTTCCCCAACAATAAGTATTTCATATTTCATTTTGACAGTAGGTAGAGGTATTTGAAAACTTCCAATAGTGATTGTCGGAGATTTTTCAATAACATTAATACCGTTCACTTGGAATTGTTTCTCCGATAAGTGCACCGTATGCTCATTGCCATTAATATGAAAAGTGACCTTGCTTTTATTGCAATCAATAACAGCCATGCAGTGTTCAAGAAGGGTCTACCAAGGATAATCGACATGACTCCGGCATCTCAAGTATAACAAAGTCAGTCAAAATAGTAACATTAGCAACAACAACGGGCACATCCTCACAGATACCGATAGGTGTGGCAGTTGATCTGTCAGCCATTTGCAAAGATATTTCAGTAGGTGTGAGTTTATTCAAGTCAAGTCTTTTATATAAAGAGAAAGGCATAACACTAACACCTGCTCCTAAATCACACAAAGCAGTTTTGACACAATTATTTTTGATAGAGCAAGGTACAGTTGGTATTCCCAGATCTCCAAGTTTTTTAGGTACTCAATCTTTAAAAGTATAATTAGCAAGCATAGTAGAGATTTCAGCTTCCGGTATTTTTCTCTTATTTTTGATGATGTCTTTCATATACTGTGCATAAGGAGGCATTTTCAAGATATCAGTCAAGCGAGTACACAAAAAGACTGGCCTCAGCATTTCAGCAAAGCGTCCAAATTCTTCATCATCATTCTTTTTAGTTGACTTGGGTGGAAAAGGCATAGGTTTTTGAACCCACGGTTCTCTTTCTTTACCGTGTTTTCTAGCAACAAAGTCTCTTTTGACATATCTTTTATTTTTAGTTTGTGGGTTATCAAGATCAACAAGTGGTTCTATCTCGACCATTGTTGAGGAAATCGTTAATTGGTAACTGCTCGGTTGGCTGGCGAGTAGGGGATTAATAGGCTAATCAGCATGTTAATCGGCCATTTAATCAATTAATCGGACGATTTATCAGTTTATCGGCTACTCGGTGACCCTATGATTAGGGATTAATCGGCAAGTTAACTGGTTAATCGGATGAATTCTTGAACAGGGATCTCAACATCATTATCCGGTTCTTTATCATTGGTTGGTTGAGAGTCTTCATGAACCCCATCATTAACTTTTTGATTATCAGTAGGTGAGTGTTCATTGCCAGATTGAGTTTCAGCATCAGAGATAGAAATTTCATTATCATTATCAGGAGGTTTCTCTATTTCATGTTCACTAGGAGCATGTGAAGTCCTATCATTTTTCTTTTTCTTCTTCTTTTTAGAAGAACTAGATGCACTAGTGTTAGCTCTTTGTGAATCTTGTTCAATTCTTTTAGGGCGTCCCTCAGGATAACGTGGTTCCTGAATCATTTTACCTCCTCTAGTTGCAACTCTAGCAAAGTCATGCATATTATTATTCATTTCATCAAGTAATTCTCTTTGAGATTTAGCAACTTGTTCTAACTGAGTTTGAACCATAGAAGCATGCTTTCCAACACCTCTAACATCATTTGATATTCTAAATAACAAGTCACTCAAGCGAGCAATCATATCAGAATTGTATTTCAATTGTTTCATAACATTTGCATTGAAGTGATCTTGTTTTCTAATATAATTTTCAAACTCCTAAAGGCATTGACTAGGATGCATATTGTGAGGATTGTCATTATCATTAAACTTCATAAGAGAATTTACCTCTACCACCTTAGGCAGTGGTGGTGTATTAAGCCCATCTATTTCTTCAATAGGAGGTGAATTTTTAACATCCTCGGCTTTAATACATTTTCCCTTCATAGATTTCTTTGCCTCTTGCATATCTTCAGGACTGAGATATAATATACCCCTCTTCTTCGGAGTGGGTTTAGATGGTGGTTTAGGAATAGTCCAATCATCATAGTTTTTCAATATGTTATTCAATAATTCTTCAGCTTGTCCAATAGTTCGTTCCCTGAAAACACAACCAACACAACTATCTAGGAAGTCCCTAGAAGCATCGGTTAGTCCATTATAGAAGATATCAATCATTTCATTTTTCTTAAGAGAATGGTCAGGAAAAGTATTAAGTAACTGGCAAATCCTCCCCCAAGCTTGTGGGAGACTCTCTTCTTTAGTTTGCACAAAGTTAAATATTTCCTGTAAGGCAACTTGTTTCTTATGAGCAAGAAAACATTTTTCAGACAAGTAATAAATCATATCCTGGGAACTACGCACACAACCAAGAGCAAGAGTATTGTACCAAGCTTTAGCTTCACCCTTTAATGAGAAAGGAAATAATTTGAGAATAAAGTAATGGTGAGTCTTCTCATCATGAGTAAAAATGGGTGGCTATGTCATTCAACTTTGTAAGATGTGCCACAACAGTTTCAGTTTCATAACCATGGAATGGATCAGATTCAACCAAAGTAATTAACTCTGGGTCGACAGAGAATTCATAATCCTTATCATCAATAAAGATAGGTGAAGTAGCAAACTTAGGATCACATTTCATTCTAGCATTCAGAGATTTTTCTTTATACTTGTGTAATAATTTCTCTAGATCATCTCTATCATTGCAAGCAAGAATATCTCTAGTTGTTTCTTCACTCATAACATAACCTTCCGGTACCTTGGGCAATTCACATCTAGGAAGGCTAGTTCTAGCAGGTGCTTCAGGAGATTCAGTTTCAAGCTCATCATCAGATTCAACAACATCATGCTGTATAACTCTAGCAATTTGTTTATCAAGAAATTCACCAAGTGGCACATCATCATTATCAAGCAAGGTACTAGCATCATCATAAGCATCATTCATAGTAGAAGTAGCATCATCAATAACTTCCGACATATCAGAATTAATAGCATGTGGTGGTGTTGCAAGTTTATTCATAACAGAAGGTGAATCTAAAGCAGAACTGGATGGCAGTTCCTTACCTCCCCTCGTCCTTGAGGAAAATATCTTAGTCTTAGGATCCTTCAGATTCTTCATAGTGATAATATGATAATAATCCCAAGTGACTCAACAAATATAGCTATGCTCCCCGGCAACGGCGCCAGAAAAAGGGCTTGATAACCCACAAGTATAGGGGATCGCAACAATTTTTGAGGGTATAGTATTCAACCCAAATTTATAAATTCGACACAAGGGGAGCCAAAGAATATTTGAAGGTATTAGCACCTAAGTTGTTAATTCAACCACACCTGGAGATTAATTATCTGCAGCAAAATGATCAGTAGCAAAGTAGTTTGATAGTTTTGATATTAGTGACAGCAGCAATAGTAACAGTAACAGTGATAGCAGTAATTTTGTAGCAAGTGTAACAGTGATGATAGCAGTAGTAACTTAGCAGAAACAATATGGAAAAGTTTGTAGGCATTGGATCGGTGACTTGTTGGATGATATTCATCATGTGATAGTTATAACCTAGGGTGGCACGGCACTAGCTCCAGTTCATCGATATAATGTAGGCATGTATTCTGTAAATAGTCATACATGCTTTATTAAAAGAACTTGCATGACATCTTTTGTCCTACCCTCCCATGGCAGTGGGGTCCATATTGGAAACTAAGGGATATTAAGGCCTCCTTTTAATAGAGAACCGAAACAAAGCATTAACACATAGTGAATACATGAACTCCTCAAACTATGGTCATCACCGGGAGTGGGCTCGGTTGTTGTCACTCTGGGGTTGTTGGATCATAACATGTAGTAGGTGACTATAACTTGCAAGATCGGATCTAGAACATGGATATAATGATGATAACATAAACGGTTCAGATCTGAAATCATGGTACCCGGGCCCAAAGTGTCAAGCATTAAGCATGACAAAGTTATAGCAACATCAATCTAAGAACGTAGTGGATACTAGGGATCAAGCCCTAACAAAACTAACTCGATTACATGATGAATCTCATCCAACTCCTCACCGACCAGCGAGCCTACGAAGGAATTACTCACTCCCGGTGGGGAGCATCATGGAATTGGCGATGGAGAAGGGTTGGTGATGCTGAAGAATGAAGATCCCCCTCTCCGGAACCCCAAATGGACTCCAGATCTACCCTCCCGAGGAAGAACAGGGCTTGGTGGCGGCTCCGTCTCGTGGATCGCGATGATTCTTTCTCCCTGATTTTTTTTCTTCGAAAATAGGAATTTATAGTGTTGGTTTCAGGGTCAGCGGGGCCACCAGGTGGGGACAACTCACCTGGGCGTGCCAGGAGAGGGGGCGCGCCTTGGTGGGTTGTACCCACCTAGGGGCCCCTCTCCGGTAGGTATTGGCTCCAGAAATTCTTATATATTATATAAAAATTCCTCGCAAAGTTTCGTTCCATTCCAAGAACTTTTATTTTTGCACAAAAAACAACGCCATGGTAGTTCTGCTGAAAACAGTGTCAGTCCGGGGTTAGTTTCATTCAAATCATGCAAATTAGAGTCCAAAACAAGAGGAAAAGCGTTAGGAAAAGTAGACACATTGGAGACGTATCAATTCGACACAAGGGGAGCCAAAGAATATTTAAGTATTAGCAGTTGAGTTGTCAATTCAACCACACCTGGAGACTAAATATTTGCAGCAAAGTGATCAGTAGCATAGTAGTACGGTAATTTGGTAGTGATAGGAGCAATGGTAACAGTAATAGTAACGGTAACAATGGTAGCAGTAATTTTGTAGCAGTTGTGACAGTAGCAATAGTAATAGTAACTCAGCAAGAACAATATATGAAAAGCTCATAGGCATTGGATCGGTAATAACATTGGATAATATTCATCATGTACCAGTCATAACCTAGGGCGACACAGAACTAGCTCCAATTCATCAATGTAATGTAGGCATGTATTCCGTAAATAGTCATACGTGCTTATGGAAAAGAACTTGCATGACATCTTTTGTCCTACCCTCCCGTGGCAGCGGGGTCCATAAGGAAACTAAGGGATATTAAGGCCTCCTTTTAATAGAGAACCGGAACAAAGCATTAACACATAGTGAATACATGAACTCCTCAAACTACGGTAATCACCGGAAAGAATCCCAATTATTGTCACCTTGGGGTATGCGGATCATAACACGTAATAGGTGCATATAACTTGCATGGTAGGATCAAGAACACAAATATATTTGTGAAAACACAAACGGTTCAAATCTGAAATCATGGCACTCGGGCCCTAGTGACAAGCATTAAGCACAACAAAGTCACATCAACATCAATCTCAGAACATAGTGGATACTAGGGATCAAGCCCTAACAAAACTAACTCTATTACATGATGAATCTCATCCAACCCATCACCGTCCAGCAAGCCTACGAAGAGATTACTCACTCCCGATGGTGAGCATCATGAAATTGGTGATGGAGGATGGTTGGTGATGATGATGACGGCGAATCCCCCCCTCCAGAGCCCAGAATGGACTCCAGATCTGGCCTTTCGATGAAGAACAGGAGGTGGCAGCGGCTCCGTATTGTGAAACGCGATTAAACTTCCTCTCTTGTTTTTTTCTCGGGAAATAGGAATTTATAGTATCCAGATTAGGGTCAGCGGAGCCACGAGGGCCCCACAACCCACCAGGGCGCACCCAGGGGGTAGGTGCGCCCTGGTGCCTTGTGGGCACAGGGTGGCCCCTCTGGTGGATCTTGGTTCCAATATTCTTCATTTATTCCATAAAAAACTCCAAAAAGTTTCGTCCAATTTCGGGAATTTTTTTCTGCACAAAAACAACACCATGCGTTAGTTCAGGTTAGTTCCGGTTAGTTTCATTCAAATCATGCAAATTATAGTCCAAAATAAGAGCAAAAGCGTTAGGAAAAGTAGATACGATGGAGATGTATCAACCACCTGGACTTGCCACCCCATCTTTGATTCTTTATCCTGGCTTCTTTCGGCTTGCTTTTTTCGAAGTGACTAGCTCTGAGTCTTGCTCTTCTTTCCTCTTGTGTTCTTCCTTGCCTTTGTTACCACGGGCTTTGGAGTTGTCCCTACCGACGGGCTCCACGTTTTTCAGGTTGTCGACCCGTCTGTGTGATCTCCACGCCTCTAGCATAGTCGTTGGCTATCTTCATGAGGGCTGCCATTGATGTTAGCTTGCTCTCTCCCCTCTTCTTATTGAGCTTGCAGCGGAAGAAGGGGTCTTGCACGCCATTGCCAAATGTTTCGATGGCATTTCCATCGGAGATATTGGTTAACGTGTTTCTCTTCTTGAGTCACCCTGCAACAAAGTCACGGATGGACTCGTTGTCGCCCTGTATAATGTTCTGGAGGTCGACGCCACTCCTTGGGCACTGGTATGTGCCCCAAAATTTTTGAGGAAGGCATGCTCGAAGTCGACCTGGTTGTTGATGGAGTTGGGCGGGAGGCCGCTCAACCAAGAGCATGTATGTCCGATGAGACACATAGGAACGTGTTGTAGTGCGTTGCCGATGTCTCCGTTGGCCATCTTGATTGCCGCTGGGTAATCCTTGAGCCAATGATGTAGTTTTGTGTCGCTGGAGTACTTCTCGACGCAGCGCACTATGAACGGTTGTGGGAATGGGTGTGTGATCACCACGTGACCTAAACATGGTGGAGCGATGTTGGACGTAAGCGTGTTCAAGCGCGGTGGTGGGGCTCCTTGATTCTGCATGTAGTGCTCCGTCGCCCTAGCTTTGGGGGTCAGGGTAAGCCCCTATTGAAGGAAATATGCCCTAGAGGCAATAATAAAGTTGTTATTTATATATACTTCTATCATGATAAATGTTTATTATTCATGCTAGAATTGTATTAACCGGAAACTTAGTACATGTGTGAATACATAGACAAACAAAGTGTCCCTAGTATGCCTCTACTTGACTAGCTCATTAATCAAAGATGGTTAAGTTCCCTAGCCATAGACATGTGTTGTCATTTGATAAACGGGATCACATCATTAGAGAATGATGTGATGGACAAGACCCATCCGTTAGCTTAGCATAATGATCGTTTAGTTTTTCTGCTATTGCTTTCTTCATGACTTATACATGTTCCTCAAACTATGAGATTATGCAACTCTCGAATACCGGAGGAACACCTTGTGTGCTATCAAACATCACAACGTAACTGGGTGATTATAAAGATGATCTACAGGTGTCTCCGATGGTGTTTGTTGAGTTGGCATAGATCAAGATTAGGATTTGTCATTCCGTGTATCGGAGAGGTATCTCTGGGCCCTCTCGGTAATGCACATCACTATGAGTCTTGCAAGCAATGTGTCTAATGAGTTAGCCACGGGATGATACATTACAGAATGAGTAAAGAGACTTGCCGGTGACGAGATTGAACTAGGTATGATGATACCGACGATCAAATCTCGGGCAAGTAACATACCGATGACAATGAGAACAACGTATGTTGTTATGCGGTTTGACTGATAAAGATCTTCATAGAATATGTAGGAGCCAATATGAGCATCCAGGTTCCGCTATTGGTTATTGACTGGATATATGTCTCGGTCATGTCTATGTAGTTCTCAAACCCGTAGGGTCTGCACGCTTAACGTTCGATGATGATTTGTATTATGAGTTTCGTGTTTTGATGAACCGAAGTTTGTTCGGAGTCCCGGATGAGATCCGAACATGACGAGGAGTCTCGAAATGGTCGAGACATAAAGATTGATATATTGTAAGGTTATGTTTGAACACCGGAATGGTTTCGAATAGGTTCGGGCATTTTCCGAAGTACTGGGGGGGTTACCGGAACCCGCCGAGGGGTTAATGGGCCTTCATGGCCCCTAGTGGAAGAGAGGAGGCGGAGGCTAGGTGGAGGCACACGCCCCCCCAAGCCCAATCCGAATTGGGTTAGGGTTGGGGGCTGCCCCTTTCCTTCTCTCCTTCTCCTCTTTCCCCCCTTCTCCTTGTAGGAATAGGAAAAGGGGGGTCGAATCCTACTTGGACCGGGAGTCCAAGTAGGACTCCCCCCCTTGGCGCACCACACCTTGGCTGGCCTCCTCCTCCCCCCTTTATATACGTGGGGAGGGGGCACCCCAAAGACACACAAGTTGATCTTTTAGCCATATGCGGTGCCCCCTCCACAGTTACACACCTTGGTCATATCGTTGTAGTGCTTAGGCAAAGCCCTGTATCGGTAACTTCATCATCACCATCACCACGCCGTCGTGCTGATGGAACTCTCCCTCGGCCTCAACTGGATCAAAAGTTTGAGGGACATCATCGAGCTGAACGTGTGCTGATCGCGGAGGTGCCACGCGTTCAGTACTTGGATCGGTTGGATTACGAAGAAGTTCGACTACATCAAACGCGTTACTAAACGCTTCCGCTTTCGGTCTACGAGGGTACGTATACACACTCTCCCCTCTCGTTGCTATGCATATCCTAGATAGATCTTGTGTGATCGTAGGTAAATTTTTTGAAATATTACGTTCCCCAACAGTGGCATCCGAGCCAGGTCTATTACGTAGATGTTATATGCATGAGTATAACACAAAGAGTTGTCGGCGATAATAGTCATACTGCTTACCATCAATGTCTTACTTTGATTCGGCGGTATTGTTGGATGAAGCGGCCAAGACCGACATTACATGACCGCATTCATGAGACTGGTTCTACCGACGTGCTTCACAAACAGGTGGCTAGTGGGTGTCTGTTTTCCAGCTTTAGTTGAATCAAGTTTGACTACGCCCGATCCTTGTTGAAGGTTAAAATAGCACACTTGACGAAAAATCGTTGTGGTTTTGATGCGTAGGTAAGAACGGTTCTTGCTAGAAGCCCATAGAAGCCATGTAAAACTTGCAACAACAAAGTAGAGGACATCTAACTTGTTTTTGCAGGGCATGTTGTGATGTGATATGGTCAAGAAGTGATGATATAAATTGTTATATGAGATGATAATGTTTTGTAACAGTTACCGGCAACTGGCAGGAGCCATATGGTTGTTGCTTTATTGTATGAAATGCAATCGCCATGTAACTGCTTTACTTTATCACTAAGGGTAGTGATAGTCGTAGAAGCAATAGTTGGCGAGACGACAACGGTGCTATGATGGAGATCAAGGTGTCAAGCCAGTGACAATGGTGATCATGATGTTTCTTTGGGGATGGAGATCAAAGGCACAAGATGGTGATCGCCATATCATATCACTTATTTTGATTGCATGTGATGTTTATCCTTTATGCATCTTATTTTGCTTAGTATGATGGTAGCATTATAAGATGATCTCTCACTAAATTTCAAGGTATAAGTGTTCTCCCTGAGTATGCATCGTTCCTACAGTTCGTCGTGCCGAGACACCACGTGATGATCGGGTGTGATAAGCTCTACGTTCACATACAACGGGTGCAAGCCAGTTTTGCACACGCAGTATAATCGGGTTAAACTTGACGAGCCAAGCATATGCAGATATGGCCTCGGAACACTAAGACCGAAAGGTCGAGCATGAATCATATAGTAGATATGATCAACATAGTGATGTTCACCATTGAAAACTACTCCATCTCATGTGATGATCGGACATGGTTTAGTTGATATGGATCACGTGATCATTTAGATGACTAGAGAGATGTCTATCTAAGTGGGAGTTCTTAAGTAATATGATTAATTGAACTTTAATTTATCATGAACTTAGTACCTGATAGTATTTTGCATGTCTATGTTGTTGTAGATAAATGGCCCATGCTACTGTTCCTTTGAATTTTAATGTGTTCCTAGAGAAAGCTAAGTTGAAAGATGATGGTAGCAACTACACGGACTGGGTCCGTAACTTGAGGATTATCCTCATTGCTGCACAGAAGAATTACGTCCTGGAAGCACCGCTAGGTGCAAAGCCCGCTGCAAGAGCAACACCAGATGTTATGAATGTCTGGCAGAGCAAAGTTGTTGACTACTCAATAGTTCGGTGTGCCATGCTTTACGGCTTAGAATCGGGACTTCAACAATGTTTTGAACGTCATGGAGCATATGAGATGTTCCAGGAGTTGAAGTTAATATTTCAAGCAAATGCACGAATTGAGAGATATGAAGTCCCCAGTAAGTTTTATAGCTGCAAGATGGAGGAGAATAGTTCTGTCAGTGAACATATACTCAGAATGTCTGGGTATCACAACCACTTGACTCAACTGGGAGTTAATCTTCCCGATGATAGTGTCATTGACAGAGTTCTTCAATCACTACCACCAAGCTACAAAAGCTTTGTGATGAACTATAATATGCAAGGGATGGATAAGACAATTCCCAAGCTCTTCACAATGCTAAAGGCTGCGGAGGTAGAAATCAAGAAGGAGCATCAAGTTTTGATGGTCAACAAGACCACTAGTTTCAAGAAGAAGGGCAAAGGGAAGAAGGGGAACTTCAAGAAGAACGGCAAGCAAGTTGTTGCTCAAGTGAAGAAGCCCAAGTCTGGACCTAAGCCTCAAACTGAGTGCTTCTACTACAAAGGGACTGGTCACTGGAAGCGGAACTGCCCCAAGTATTTGGTGGATAAGAAGGATGGCAAAGTGAAAGGTATATTTGATATACATGTTATTGATGTGTACCTTACTAATGCTCGCAGTAGCTGTAACATCCCAAATTTTCAATTTGAAATGTTATACATTAGAGCATCATGCATATCATATTTTATTTTGCATTTTGGTTGATCCTAGAAATTCTACGCAACTCAATGACCCACGGAGAGAGTTGGGGATTTCGTTATTTTCATATTTGAGTTTTCTCAAATTTTGAGAATAGGATCATTTGATTTTATTTATTTTATCATCAATTATTTCTATTACAAAAATATGAGAGAGGGAATAAAATGACTTCCCCAAAATAAAGAAATGTTGAGGATTTAATAATAAAATCAAATAAGATTTTATTTTGGAGTTTTTCGGTGTTTTATTTGAATTTAGGAAAAAAGTGTGTTTTTCATAATTGCATTTAGGTCCCAAATGAATGTTCACCTTGTGCGGCTTGATTTTAGAAGCCCGTGAAAATTTATTTCGGAATTTTTGGAGTCCGTTTAGTATATCTTTTTTTCTTCCGAGCGGAATAAATTAAAAAAATAAATTGCGAACCGACTTAACGGGCCGTGTCCGACCTGGACACCGACCCAGGAGGCCTTTATAAGCCGAGGGGAGCCAGCCGAGCCCAGCCACCCGCACACCCAAACCCTAGCCCGCGCGCCCCGCCCTAGCCGCCGCCGCCGCCGCCGGATCCCGCCGCCGAGGTTCGTCACGCCTCGTTTTCCGTGCTGAAAAAAAGAGAAAAAAAATCGGCGTTCGTCGTTTTTCTTTTTTCTCGGATTAAATCCGCGATTTTTCTGATCGCGATTCCTGATCCGATTTTCGTTTTAGTATAACTTTTCGCTCGTTTATCGGAATCAGGCGATTCAAGCGCATAGACATTCGTTTCGAAACCCTCTATCCGTTTAACCAAATTAAACAAGTTTTTTCTACTGTAAAATTTGCCCTAGATCCAGATTACTAGAACGAAGTTGTTTTCTTTCGCCGTTTGATTTTCGTTGCTTCGTTTGATTTGATTCTTTTTGCCAACCGGAGTTCTTAAGTTGAACCTTCTGGTTAGATCTCTTATTTGAGTTTTACCCATGCATTAGATGAGTACTTATTGTGTGCTTGTTTGTTTGTTTGCGATAGAGTACTCGGAGTACGCCGCTTGTTACTTCGAATCGTTAGGTTTCGCGGATCATCAGCAAGGCAAGTAACACTTTGATCATACCTTTCTAACTACCCAGTTTTATTGCATTAGATCAATCCTCAAACATTGCATGATTAGGATCTAATTAAATTGTGGGATTGGAAGTAGATGAGGTAGCACCTATTACCTGTTATTATCAAACCTTTGGGAGTTACTTCTATGTTTGCTTATTATGCCATGCTATGCTAGTAGACGTGGATTGGGTGAGTGATATCCATGACAGATGTGAGATTGTTAATTAATGGTTTATCTAAGGTGGCAACTTAAACACACATCTGGGTGGATTGAGGCACCTGGGTATTCCAGGACTTGCCTGTTTTCTTTTGGACCGCCACCCAGGCTCAAAGGGATCATGAGACTATTCATACTAGAAACTTCCATGTGCAGCCACAAGCTATTATGGGCTCTAGCATAGTTGACTAAGTTGTGCGAACTCTTAAAGTGGTAGACTAGCAGATGTAGGGGATGTAGGTGCTACGGTCTACCCGATCGTAAGGTGTTAGCACTTCTGAAAGACTATGTCTCGGTCATCCGTCTTCTCAAACACCATGTAGTGCGAGAAACCAAATGGAGGCGATCGAGTCTTGTGGGGGAAAAGTGCGCAAACCTCTGCAGAGTGTAATAAACTAATCATGGTTAGCCGTGTCCCCGCTTATGGACATCTTGAGTATCTAGTACTTGGATTATCATGTGAATCTCAACATGTTACTCTAAATAAATTTTGTTGGGTTATGTTTAATGATGATGCTTAATTGGGATTGAGAATGCTGTCAACCATTCTCAATGTTTAACAACCACCATGATAGTAATTAAATTTTATTCCTTTGAAGTAGGGAAAAATTGGCTTTTCGCAAAACAGTAACCATAGAGCTTTCCACCAGCCAAATATGCATATAGTATAGCAGATTCATTCCATTATTCTCTATGTGTTACCTTGCCAGCATATTCCATGTGCTGACCCGTTTTCGGGCTGCAACGTTAATGTTGCAGACTTTTCAGACGATGATTGAGTTTTTAGGTCGTGGTTCTATACTCAGTGATGCCGTTGGAGTTGATGGACTCACTTATCTTCCAAGCCTTCCGCTGTTATCGTTATTAGATGGCCTTAAGCCATATTTATTGTAATAAGTTCTCTTTTGAGACACTCGATGTAATAAGTGTGTGGTTGCTATTCTGCTATAAATCCTCCGAGTACTGTGTGGTGTCAGCATTACTGATCCAGGGATGACACCGGAGCACAGAGATCAGACTGTTTGAGGTCTGGTCGCTACAGGAGATGGTATCAGAGAACACGCTGACTATAGGACACGACCACTGCTAAAAGACCTAGATCACCATTCACTCTCTTCTCTTCTGACTTCTCATCTTTTCTACTCTTTTAGGATGGTGGATGCAAGGAACAAGTTCACGCAACCGGATGAAGATACACCCTTTGGACGTCACTTGAAGGAAGTCACTAGATACCTGAACATAGGAGTACCAAGCTTCACAGGAACCTATAACGCCACTTTACCTGAAGAAGAGCACTGGATGATTCAAGTTCAAATTCCAGGAAGGACGTTCATGCCAATCACTGAGCCCATAGAGTTTTCTTTTGATGCACCAACTTGGAGTCTAGGAAAGAGCATGGCAGCTCACATCGCCATGGGATGCATTGGAGAAGTCTACCGCAAGGATCTCACGGATACTATCTACCAGATTTGTGCGTGCCGAGATGAACAGTGGGAGATGATCAGCACCAGGAAGGATAGATCAATCGCAGCTTTTATCCAGGAGCTAAACCAGCACATTCGACGACAGGAGAACTAGATGTGCGCCGACATGATAGATCTGAAGAACGCTAAGACTAGAATCAAGGAACTGGAGGAAGAACTCAAGGCTACACGTGAAGATTATGAAGAGGAAATTAAAGTATTGGCGGAGAAGAATGACGACCTGATCAAGAAGATTGGAATATTTATGGGAGGCCCTATGCCAGTATAGGAAGACGAAGAACCCAAGGAGATTAGCCCAGAAGACTACATCATCATCGACGGCACCGATTCAGATCCAGATAGTAGCGATGATGACTATGTTGATGAAGCTGGAGCAGATATCATGGAGTCTGCAACCGAAGAATATTTCTAGTAGACCACCTCATCAGTAGTAGTATTCCACCATGTAAATATAGTAGTCTGAGCACTTTTGCGATAGATAGATCGATTGTATGCCCTTGTTTGATTCTATGAAGTGAATTGTTTGCTTTTGCCTCATGTGCATATGGGTAGTGTTTTCTCTTTAGACCCCCTCTATTCTTACATCTCATCTTTTCTAAACCCTCAGATGCCTCCGAGACGTGACCCCGGATTTGCCTTTCCACCGGAGCTCACCCAGTTGATCCAGCAGCAGAACACATTGATGCAATTGCTAGTCCAGAATCAGAATCAAGGGAACAACAACAACAACCCACCACCACCACCACCTGTTGATCACTTAGCCCGTTTTCTTAGGCTGAATCCGCCGGTGTTTTCCAGTAGCACCGAGCCGATAGTAGCAGATGATTGGCTCCGCAAGACAGCTAGGGAGTTGACCACAGCAGGATGCACAGATGCGGAGAAGGTGAAGTTTGCCGCACATCAGTTAGAAGGACCCGCAGCATCATGGTGGGAGAATTTCACAGCCACTTTCCCTGTAGACACTGTCACATGGGACCAGTTTCAGCAGGCTTTTCGTACTGCACATGTTTCAGCAGGAGCTATGGCCATGAAGAAGCGTGAGTTTCGCAACTTGCGCCAAGGAGGACGGACAGTTGGCCAGTATGTGGAGGAATTTAGTAAGCTAGCACGTTATGCCCCAGATGACGTGCTACGGATGCAGCTAAGCAGGAGAAGTTTCTGGAAGGACTGAATGATGAGTTGAGCATGCAGTTGATGGTAGCAACCTTCAACAACTACCAGGAGTTGGTAGATCGTGCTCTTATGATTGAAGGGAAGCAGCAGCAAATTGAGAATCGCAAGAGGAAGTATGGACAAGGAAAGTACAATTCAGGAGCTCAGCAGAAGCCACGTTTTACCCCTAGACCGGGAGGACATTTTCAGCATACCCATGGAGGAGGTAGCTCGCACAATCACAATGGCACCAAGAATGGTAATGGCAATGGAGGAAGCAACGGCCAGAACCGCACCAACCCATCAACCCCAGCCAAGAAGGACTTGAGCCAAGTCACTTGCTTTAAGTGTTCGAAGACCGGACATTATGCCAATGAATGTCCTGAAACACAAAATAGGCAATGGAAGTTCTGGGAAGAAGCCGAACCCTTTCAACAGGGGACAGGTGAACCACGTTAGCGTGGAGGAGGTTGAAGCTCAGCCCGATGCAGTAATAGGTAAGTTTTTGGTTAAGTCATTTACTGCACTCGTTCTTTTTGATACTGGTGCATCGCATTCATACATCTCAAGGGGATTTGTGGATAAGTATAACCTATCAACCCAAGCCCTTAGGTCACCCATGTTAGTAACCTCGCCCGGAGCAGAGTATGTGGCTAGTCTATGGTGTGATCGGTTACCATTAAGGATTGGTAACTATGTTTTTCCCTCAGACCTAATAGTATTGGAATCTCAAGGATTGGATGTGATATTAGGCATGGATTGGTTATCAAAGTATGAAGGGAATATTGAATGTGCTAGTAAGTCAATTTTGCTTACCACCCAGAAGGGAGAAGGATCAAGTATGTATCCCGGCATGTGCCAAAGAGGACTCAAGTAAATTGCCTAACAGGAGTTGTGCAGGAGGAAGTACCAGTGGTAAGGGATTTCCCTGAAGTATTTCCAGAGGAGTTTCCAGGCATGACACCGGATAGAGATATTGAGTTTTTGATTGAGCTATTTCCAGGCATAGGGCAATATCAAAGAGACCATATAGGATGCCAGCAAAGGATTTGGTGAAAATTAAGAAGCAGATTAAGGAGTTACTGGATAAGGGATATATCCGCCCAAGTTCTTCGCCTTGGGGATCGCTAGTACTTCTAGTGGAGAAGAAGGATGGATCGTTAAGGATGGTTGTTGATTATCGAGGATTGAACGAAGTAACGATCAAGAACAAGTACCCACTACCAATGATCAACGATTTGTTTGATCGATTGCAAGGAGCTAAGGTATTTTCCAAGATCGATCTGCGATCAGGATACCACCAGTTGAAGATTCGAGAACAGGATATTCTGAAGACAGCTTTTACCACCAGGTATGGGCTGTACGAGTATACCGTTATGTCATTTGGTCTGACTAACGCACCTGCCTATTTTATGAACATGATGAACAAAGTGTTTATGGAATTTTTGGATAAGTTCGTCGTGGTGTTCATTGATGATATCCTGGTTTATTCGAAGAATGAAGAGGAACATAAGGAGCATTTGTGTTTGGTACTTGGAAAGCTCAGAGAACATCAATTATATGCCAAGTTCAGCAAATGTGAGTTTTGGTTGAAGGAAGTAGGATTCCTCGGACACGTTATATCTGGAGAAGGTATAGCAGTTGATCCCACTAAAGTTGATACCATGACCAAGTGGGAAGCCCCAACAACAGTTGGAGAGATCCGGAGTTTTCTTGGACTCGCAGGATACTACCGGAGATTTATTGAGAATTTCTCAAAGATTGCGAAGCCTATGACTGAGTTGTTGAAGAAAGATACCAAGTTCATATGGACGGAGGAATGTGAGGCTAGTTTCCAGGAGTTGAAGAAATGTTTGGTTACCTCACCGGTGTTGATTTTGCCAGACCAGACCAAAGATTATGAGGTGTATTGCGACGCTTCACGTCGAGGACTTGGAGCAGTGCTTATGCAGGAGGAAGGGAGAGTTGTTTCATATGCCTCAAGACAACTGAAACCTCATGAGTTGAATTATGCCATGCATGATTTGGAGTTAGCAGCCGTAGTGCATGCTTTGAAAACATGGAGGCATTTCCTCATTGGAAATCATTGTGAGGTGTACACAGATCATAAGAGTTTGAAGTACATTTTCACACAGAAGGAGTTGAATCTCAGACAAAGGAGATGGTTGGAGCTCATCAAGGATTATGATATGAGATCGCATTATCACCCCGGAAAAGCTAATGTAGTAGATGACGCATTAAGCCGTAAGAGCCGTGTCAATACATTAATGACGGGAGAAATACCCAAGGAGTTAGCAGAAAATCTTCGTGAACTATGTTTGGAAATAGTTCCGAGAGGCTATGTAGCAGCATTGGAGATTCAGTCAACATTGATGGATAGAATCAGAGAAGCTTAAAGGACTGACAAGGAGATTGCCGCTATAAAGGAGAAACTTAGCAAAGGAAAAGCTAAGGGATTTCGTGAGGATGAACACGATACCCTATGGTTTGAAGACTGCGTTTACGTGCCCAATGACGCGGAGATCAGGAAGTTGACACTGCAAGAGGCACACGATTCACCATATTCGATTCACCCAGGAAACACCAAGATGTATTTGGATTTGAAAGATATTTTTTGGTGGACCGGAATGAAGAAGGATATTGCGGAGTACGTAGCAGTTTGTGATGTATGCCAGAGAGTAAAGGCAGAGCATCAGAAGCCAGCAGGATTGTTACAACCATTGCCGATACCCGAATGGAAGTGGGATAAGTTAGGCATGGATTTTATCACGGGATTACCCAGGACTCGTTCAGGCTATGACTCAATTTGGGTTGTAGTCGATCGGTTGACGAAAGTAGCTCATTTCATCCCGGTAAAGACCACTTACACCAGTGCTAAGTTGGCAAAGATATACATGACCAGGATCGTATGTCTCCATGGAGTTCCGAGGAGTATCGTATCAGATAGAGGAACCCAGTTTACCTCAAAATTTTGGAAGCAGTTGCATGAAACTTTGGGTACCAGGCTAGAATTCAGTACAACTTTTCATCCACAGACAGATGGACAGACCGAGAGAGTCAATCAGATTTTGGAGGATATGCTGAGAGCTTGTGCACTAGATTATGGATCTAGTTGGGACGATAATTTGCCATATGCAGAGTTCTCTTACAACAATAGTTACCAAGCCAGTTTGAAGATGGCCCCTTTCGAAGCTTTGTACGGAAGAAGGTGCAGGACACCGTTGTCGTGGGACGAAGTTGGAGACCTCCAGTTGTTTGGACCTAACCTGATTAAAGAGTCTGAACAGAAGGTGAAATTGATTCACGATAGGCTCAAGGTAGCTCAATCCAGACAGAAAAGTTATGCAGATTCTAAACGCAAGGAGACAGTTTACGAAGTCGGAGATAGAGCTTATCTTCGAGTATCTCCACTTCGGGGAACAAAGCGTTTTGGAGTTAAAGGGAAGTTAGCGCCACGATTTGTAGGACCATATCGAGTTTTGGAGCGTATGGGAGAAGTGGCCTACAAGTTGGAATTGCCCGAAGAATTGTCAGGAGTTCATGATGTGTTTCACGTTTCTCAGTTAAAGAAGTGTCACGCGGAGATGGCTGACATACCTTTGAGAGACACAGTGCCATTGGAAACTATTCAGTTGGATAACGATTTGACCTACGAGGAGAAACCAGTTAAGATTCTCGAGTTTGGCAGCCGAGTTACTCGCAGCAAGGTTATCAAGTTTTGCAAGGTTCAGTGGAGCCACCACACGGAGGATGAAGCCACCTGGGAACGAGAGGAAGATTTGCTCAAGGACCACCCTCACCTATTTTCTAGCCAACTCGAATCTCGAGGGCGAGATTCATCTTAAGGGGGGGTAGGTTTGTAACATCCCAAATTTTCAATTTGGAATGTTATACACTAGATCATATATGCATACCATATTTTATTTTGCATTTTGGTTGATCCTAGAAATTCTACGCAACTCAATGACCCACGGAGAGAGTTGGGGATTTCGTTATTTTCATATTTGAGTTTTCTCAAATTTTGAGAATAGGATCATTTGATTTTATTTATTTTATCATCAATTATTTCTATTACAAAAATATGAGAGAGGGAATAAAATGACTTTCCCAAAATAAATAAATATTGAGGATCAAATAATAAAATCAAATAAGATTTTATTTCGGAGTTTTCGGTGTTTTATTTGAATTTAGGAAAAATGTGTGTTTTTCAAAATTGCATTTAGGTCCCAAATAAATGTTCACCTTGTGCAGCTTGATTTTAGAAGCCCGTGAAAATTTATTTCGGAATTTTTGGAGTCCGTTTAGTATTTCTTTTTATTTTTCTTCTGCGCGTAAAAAAAACGAACCGACCTACGGGCCGTGTCCGACTAGGACTCTGGCCCGCCAGGGCTTTATAAGCCGGGGCAGCCCACCCGGGGGAAACCCTAGCCGCCAGCCCCGCCTCGAGCCCCGTGCCCCGCCGCCGCCGCCCGAGGTTCGCCGCCGCCTCAATTTCCGTGCCGCCGTTTTTTTTGAAAAATCGTCGGTTTTTCATCGGTTTTTTTAGATTCGGTTTTTTTAAATAGATCGGTTTTTCCGGTTTATTTAAATAGTGAGCGTTCTTTCATTTGTTCTAGCGAACGTTCGTTGTTTTTCTTTTTCTCGGATTAAATCCGCGATTTTTCTGATCGCGATTCCTAATCCGGTTTTCGTTTTAGTATAACTTTTCGCTCGTTTATCGGAATCAGGCGATTCAAGCACCTGGAGTTTCGTCTTGAAACCCTCTATCCATTTAACCAACTTAAACAAGATTTTTATACTGTAAAATTTGCCCTAGATTTAGATTAGTAGAACGAAGTTGTTTTCTTTCGCCGTTTGACTTTCGTTGCTTCGTTCGATTTGATTCTTTTTGCCAACCGAAGTTCTTAAGTTGAACCTTCTGGTTAGATCTCGTATTTGCGTTGTACCCGTGCATTAGATGAGTACTTATTGTATGCTTGTTTGTTTGTCTGCGAAAGAATACCCGGAGTGCGCCACCTGTTACTTCGAATCTCTAGGTTTCGCGGATCATCAGCAAGGCAAGTAACACTTTGATCATACCTTTCCTACTACCCAGCTTTATTGCATTAGATCAATCCTCACACATTGCATGATTAGGATCTAATTAAATTGTGGGATGGGAAGTAGTTGAGGTAGTACCTATTACCTGTTTATTATCAAACCTTTGGGAGTTACTTCTACGTTTGCTTATTATGCCGTGTTATGCTAGTAGACGTAGATTGGGTGAGTGATATCCATGACAGATGTGAGTTTGTTAATTAATGGTTTATCTAAGGTGGCAACTTAAACACACATCTGGGTGGATTGAGGCACCTGGGTATTCCAGGACTTGCCTGTTTTCTTTTGGACCGCCACCCAGGCTCAAAGGGATCATGAGACTATTCATACTAGAAACTTCCGTGTGCAGCCACAAGCTATTATGGGCTCTAGCATAGTTGACTAAGTCGTGCGAACTCTTACAGTGGTAGACTAGCAGATGTAGGTGGTACGGTCTACCCGATCGTAAGGTGCTAGCGCTTCTGGAAAGACTATGTCTCATCATCCGTCTTCTCAAACACCATGTAGTGCGAGAAACCAAACGGAGGCGATCGAGTCTTGTGGGGAAAAGTGCGCAAACCTCTGCAGAGTGTAATAAACTAATCATTAGCCGTGTCCCCGGTTATGGACATCTTGAGTATCTAGTACTTGGATTATCATGTGAATCTCAACATGTTACTCTAAATTAATTTTGTTGGATTTTGTTTAATGATGATGCTTAATTGGGATTGAGAATGCTGTCAACCATTCTCAATGTTTAACAACTACCATGATAGTTAAATAAATCTATTCCTTTGAAGTAGGGAAAAATTGGCTTTACGCAAAACTGTAACCATAGAGCTTTCCACCAGCCAAATATGCATATAGTATAGCTGTTTCATTCCATTACTCTCTATGTGTTACCTTGCCAGCATATTCCATGTGCTGACCCGTTTTCGGGCTGCAACGTTAATGTTGCAGACTTTGCAGACGATGATTAAGGAGTTTTTAGGTCGTGGTTCTATACTCAGTGATGCCGTTGGAGTTGATGGACTCACTTATCTTCCAAGCCTTCCGTTGTTATCGTTATTAGATGGCCTTAAGCCATATTTATTGTAATAAGTTCTCTTATGAGACACTCGATGTAATAAGTGTGTGATTGCTACTCTGCTATAAATCCTCCGAGTACTATGTGGTGTCAGCATTACTGATCCAGGGATGACACCGGAGCACAGAGATCAGACTGTTTGAAGTCTGGTCGCTACATCCATCGACTACATCCACCACGAGATTCCACATCGACGACGACCATCCATCCTTTGAGACCATGTTCAACCGGAACCAAGGCCAGTTACCCCCGACTTCGTGAAAGGTTAAGTGTGATGAAGGTATCCATTCCGTCATTAACTTTTCCTTCCTTGCCATTACATCTTGATAGCCCCACCATCTTTGCGCATACCTTCATACCTATTTGAGACTAGCTATCCGAGTATTGTCGGGCTTCGTGAAAACTTGTGCACCATAGTGATACAATATCATATTTTTGCATCATTGGTTATATCATATAGTGCCATTGTTTACTCCCGTGCATCTCTTGAGACACTTGTCCCATATTTGTGGTTGAGGCTCAATAAGAAAAGTGGAAAGGAAGAAAAAAAGCTTTTAAGCAAGAAAGAGAATGATCATAAGCTTACAAGCAAAGAGTTGAGCATGATAAGAGATACTTGTGCATGAGGATACATGGAATAGGAAACATTTTGCTTGCATACATATAGGTTGGTGCCAAGTGGTGAATAGTGCCCAAGTGTGCAATCAAGCTAGTGCTCTCCTAGTGTTTGTGCAACACGAGCTTAGTCTTCGTTAGGCAATTTTGTCTGGCTCATCCCTATAGTTGCACAAGCCCCATTATCCCATCATGTGTGTTTCTTAATTGCCCTCCTCTATATTTGTGATCACTTGCTTTGCATTTTGAGTCCTTTGGATTTATTTAAACATTTACAATATCTTGGACTTCAATTTGCATGAAATTTGTGCCACTTGTCCTAACCAAGCCACTCGATAAGCTTTTACTTGTAGGTGTGAGTGAACAAGTCCGGTACCAATTCCACTATTCTTTCATCTCACACTGAGTGATACAAGATACATCCTCAACTTTGGGAAAAGGTAGCTTGGTATTGTTTATCTCATTTCCTACTCACCTTTACTTGAGTCTTGTGATGGATAAGCAAAGCACATCATCTCCGGTCTACAACCACGACAATGAGTTTGATGCTATGAAGAATGTCATCGATGCCAAGATGGACAAGCAAATGGAGGAGCTCAAGGCCCTCATCAAGAACTGCAAGCGGTCTTCCTCATCTTCGAGAAGACGCTCAAGTGCAAAGACTCCCGAGCTACCATCTATGGCAAGTACACACAAGCATCGACATCGACAAGACCATGAAGAGCGACCTACTAGATGAGATTTGGCTTCTCTACCACCCATGTGTACACGGGCCCTAGACCCCCGTGCACACGGGACCCCGTGCACACGGCCTCCAGCACCCCTGTGCGTGCGGGCCATACAGTACAACAACTTCGACTACAAGGCCGCGGCTCCTTCAACACCTTTGGCATCTTCACCAAGTGACTTCAAGGCATCTTCGCCTTCGAACGTACAGCATCTTCGCCTACTCCATGAGCTCAAGTCCACTACTCCCTCAAGCTACTACGGCCTCGACACCAACCACGAGATTCCTTTCTATGGGACTCTAGAACCCGAGGAGTATCTCGAGTGGGAGCGTTTGATGGACGACTACCTCAAGCTACATCAAGTCCCTCCCGAAGATCAAGTGAAGTGCGCCTCAAGAAACTTCCATGACTACGCGTCCACATGGTGGCTTCACACACCTTCGAAGAGCTACGGCATGAGTTGGCCCAAGACGAAGAAAGCTATGCGGCGAGAGTTCGTGCCTCCAACCTACACGGAACAACTTCTACGCCAATTAGAGAACACCATCCAAGGATCCAAGTCCATCGACGAGTACTTCAAGGAGATGAAGCATGCCTTGCGACGTGCCGGCATGGACGACCCCATGTCAATGAAGTTCCACTTCATGATGGGATTGAACAACGACATCTCTAAGACTATCTTCCTCGAGAACTACAAGTCCCTCGACGACAACTACATTGGTGCTCTCAAGGCGGAACAAGAACTCATGAAGGCCAAGGCTTCTCCACCCCAAGCACACTTCACGGCGACTAAGCTCTATGACCATGAGCATGAGGATAGTACCACCAAGATGTCCAAGCCTGATGAGCTCCAAGACGATCCTCCCAAGTTCGACTTCACCTCCATCCCTCTTTGTGGCATTGATGATGACGAGTCCTCCATGACTCTTTTTCAAGATGGTGCGGCAACGAGTACGACTACGGAGACCTTCAAGGACCAAGCTTTGGAGGCAAGCGACATGGTGACGAGCAAGGATGATGCTTCCATCTTAGGAGGCGAGAGTGATGTTGTGCCATCTTCGGCCTTCATCCATGATGAGAGTGATGATGTGCCATCTTCGGCCTTCATCCACGGCGACGACTATGAGATGGTTGAGCATGGGATTTTCCATTCGACCATGGTGACGTATGATGACTTGAGTGACTTTAGCCACCATATTGAGATTGAGAGTGACTTCACCACTAGCCCCATATCTCATGAGTTGCCCCAATTCCCATGTGAGGAGAGCCACCGCCACCACCACTTGAGTGATTTGAGTGACTCCACCATATGTGACATTGAGTGCACCTACCTTGAGGGAGTGAGTGAGCCACCACCACATAGAGAGAGTGAGGTAGTTGATGAGGCATATGAGGCCATTTCAATTTCTAACAACTTAACCTCTACCTCTATTGTGTCTTCTCATTTGGTGTTAGGTACCATCTATGATGATGCGCCGATCTTCGATGACTTCGTCCTTCCTTTGGACAAGACGATGGACATGGTGGACTATGATGTACCCCCCACATGGTTCCATCAAGATGAAGATGACCACAATATGGTCTTTCCCACCTCACCTACACCACTTGAGTGGAATGAGAAAGGTAACATAGGTGAAGGTGATGCTCTTGTCCCACTAGTGGACGTTCTTGATATTGATTGCTTGCATGATGTTGATCCACCTATTACCATGCTTCATGCTAGTATGATTTCCCCATGCGATGATTTACCTATTTATGATGAATATGATGATGAGCATGTTGAGTTGCCTAGTTGTGCTGCTATGCTCCATAGGATATCTTGTGATAATTCTCTTGGTCACATCATGTTTGCCAATCCGCTTGACTTGTCATATGCTATGCATGAGATCAATCATATGTCATATTTGCAATCTCTTCATAGTGACAATGCATATTCTATTAAAATAAACCCAATTTGCACACATGGCATAGATGACAAGCCTATGGTTATTGGCATTTGTTTCTCTTGTGATGATATTGACATGCTTCCTTTGCATCATTTATCTCATATGCCATGCCATGACCACCTAGCTTCGGATATGCATTGTTTTGCATATTGTCCATTTTCTCCATATTATGCTTCCGCTATTGCTCATGAGGAGGCCCCCATAGTTTCCTCATACCCATTAGGAGTTTTTGCTACCTCCTATACTTTGCATGATCCCACTACTTGTGTGCACCATATGCTCCCCATGAATAAACATGCTATTGATGTGCCATATACGTGTATGTTAAATTTGCATCCCCATCATGTCATACACAATAACTATTCTTTCATGATGGATGACATGTTCTTATACCATGCATCAAATTTCTTTGAGCGATGCTTATCTTGTGCTAACTCACACATGCACATACACATCATGATGGATGATGTGTACATTTACCATGCACACACATTCTTTCGTTTGTGTCTCTTTTGTGTAGGTACCCATGAATACTTGTCAACCTCACAATCCCATGAGTTGACAAAACAAGCTCTAGAGAGCAACGATGACTTGGGATCCCGTGGATTGTCCTTACAACCGCTCCCTTCGCGCAAAGACTTCGTGCATCTCTTCTACACGGCCCTCACATGGTTATGGGTTATTTACCACTTCTCACTTTATGCCCATATTGCCATGTTCACTTTGCATGATATGCTCATTCATATGCCTTTGCCATGCATTTGTGACCCATGCTTTGCATTACACATGATGATTGATTCTAGTACTTGTATGTGTATTTGCAAGCTGGGTGGAGATATCACTTGTTATTAACATGTTTGCTTTGTGCCCCATGCCTATGATGATACTATGATCTTGCTTTGTGTTCGTGCTTGCGATATGTCATGTGCATTGCCTATGCCTATTATTTGCTCACATGACATGATTGCCATGATATCCTCTAGTGTGTTGCATCTTCGCTCCACTAGCTTGCACAACATGATTGATATGCTTGCTTATGTTGCATCACCGATGACTCATACTTGCTCATTTCTTGTGGTTGATGGCATCCATTTCCATGCTTTGCACATGATTGACTTGATTGCCTCACACATATTGAACAATTGCTCCTTCCTTTGTGTCGAGTGCCATGATATCTTCACTACACCATATGCACATTATGATTGGATTGTCTTGCACTTGCCCCATGTGTTTCGACATCTCATTATATTTGGTCTCGTGAATGATTCCTATGCATACCATAGACCGTTTGTTGAGTGCTTTATGCATGCTTACTGTGACCGTGAGGTAGATTCTTGTTCACTTGTCACACATATTTGCATCTCGACCTCCCATTTGCATGCTTGTTTCCATGATGTCCTTGATTGTGCTCACCTTATATGCTTAAATGCCATGCCACACTTCTTTGTCAAACCATATGCTATGCTTGATGACAACACTTGTTGGGGGAATCACCTCTTGAATGCTTGGTTTTGCTCTTACGCCAACCACATTTGTTTTTCCAAGTGCTTGTTATCTTTGCTCCTTTTGAAGGAATTACAAGACGGTACAACATCAGAGAGTGCCCATTTGGAACTACAAGATGATGGATGCTTGGTGATCGTCCACTACTACACGACAACATCATCTCTTTCCATGGTGATTTGGATTTCGATCCGAGGTCGGATCTTTCCTAAGGGGGAGGGGATGATGCGGAGCATCCTATGGACATCGCCATGTCAAGAGTCCATTTGGCAAGTGACACGTGCCACATCTACTTCATACATACAAAGGTGAACCATCTCCTTTACACGTGTCCACTTGTACCTTTCGAGGATGGTATACTACTTGACCCCTCTCTCATGTGCATACATAGGTGTGGGTGGAGCTACACATTCATCGAGGGGGAGTCCAAGAAGAGGAGAACATCTACACCATCCAAGAGGGAAGCCTGGAAGTGGAGAAGGAAGCGCCAAGAGAAGGCTGCAGCTCCCAGGCAACCCCGTGCGCATGGGCGTGTACCATGCCCACGGGACCCCGTGCCCACGGGCCTTGCGGACCCCGTGCACACGGGCTCATGCGTCAGGTCTCTGGATACCCCGTGCGCATGGGCTCCACTTACCCCGTGCACACGGGGCTCCCTGTGCGTGGCTATTGGGCTTGGCCCTTGTATCCCCATCTCGTCCCTACTTACCCCTTCATCCCTTGGACCTATATATACTCCCCTTCCTCCTCCATTTAGGGGGGAGCAAAGAATAGATCTAGACATTAGAGCTTAGCTCATGTATCTCCCCTTGTGGGTTTCCTCTTGAGGGAGAAGACTCCCTTGGAATGCAAGACCTCCTAAGGGAGAAGGATCCCTAGGATCATTAAGACCTCGAAAGGGAGAAGGATTCCCCAAGTGAATGAAGGAAATATGCCCTATAGGCAATGATAAAGTTATTATTTATTTCCTTATATCATGATAAATGTTTATTATTCATGCTAGAATTGTATTAACCGGAAACATAATACATGTGTGAATACATAGACAAACAGAGTGTCACTAGTATGCCTCTACTTGACTAGCTCGTTGATCAAAGATGGTTATGTTTCCTAACCATAGACATGAGTTGTCATTTGATTAACGGGATCACATCATTAGGAGAATGATGTGATTGACTTGACCCATTCCGTTAGCATAGCACTTGATCGTTTAGTTTGTTGCTATTGCTTTCTTCATGACTTATACATGTTCCTATGACTATGAGATTATGCAACTTCTGTTTAACGGAGGAACACTTTGTGTGCTACCAAATGTCACAACGTAACTAGGTGATTATAAAGGTGCTCTATAGGTGTCTCCGAAGGTACTTGTTGGGTTGGCGTATTTCGAGATTAGCTTTTGTCACTCCGATTGTCGGAGAGGTATCTCTGGGCCCTCTCGGTAATGCACATCACCTAAGCCTTGCAAGCATTGCAACTAATGAGTTAGTTGCGGGATGATGTATTACGGAATGAGTAAAGAGACTTGCCGGTAACGAGATTGAACTAGGTATTGAGATGCCGATGATTGAATCTCGGGCAAGTAACATACCGATGACAAAGGGAACAACGTATGTTGTTATGCGGTCTGACCGATAAAGATCTTCATAGAATACGTAGGAGCCAATATGGGCATCCAGGTCCCACTATTGGTTATTGACCAGAGAGGTGTCTTGGTCATGTCTACATAGTTCTCGAACCCGTAGGGTCCGCACGCTTAACGTTCGTTGACGATATAGTACTATATGAGTTATGTATGTTGATGACCGAATGTTGTTCGGAGTCCGAGATGAGATCACGAACATGACGAGGAACTCCGGAATGGTCCAGAGATAAAGTTTGATATATGGGATAGTAGTGTTTGATCTCCGGAAGGGTTACGGAATTCACCGAAAGGGGTTCCGGATGTTTCCCGAAATGTTTGGGCACGAGAACACTTTATCTGGGCCAAAGGGGAAAGCCCACGAGGCTTTTGGAAAGTGCAAAAGGAAGTTTTTCGGAGACCAGAGGTTAGACGCCAGGAACCCTGGCGTCTAGCCCTGGAGTCTGAGAAGGACTCGTGCCTTTCGGGTGAAACCGACTTTGAGGAGGCTTTTACTCCAAGTTTCGACCCCAGGGCTCAACATATAAATAGAGGGGTAGGGCTAGCACCAAAGACAGATCAAGAAATACCAAGCCGTGTGCCGGCAACCCCGTCCCCTCTAGTTTATCCTCCGCCATAGTTTTCGTAGTGCTTAGGCAAAGCCCTGCGGAGATTGTTCTTCACCAACACCGTCACCACGCCATCGTGTTGCCAGAACCCATCTACTACTTCACCCCTCTTGCTGGATCGAGAAGGCGAGGACGTCACCGAGCCGAACGTGTGCAGAACTCGGAGGTGCCGTACTTTCGGTACTTGGATCGGTCGGACGTGAAGACGTACGACTACATCAACCGCGTTGATATAACGCTTCCGCGAACGGTCTACGAGGGTATGTAGACAACACTCTCCCCTCTCGTTGCTATGCATCACCATGATATTGCGTGTGTGTAGGAATTTTTTTGAAATTACTACGTTCCCCAACAGTGGCATCCGAGCCTAGGTTTTATGCATTGATGTTATGCACGAGTACAACACAAGTGAGTTGTGGGCGATATAAGTCATACTGCTTACCAGCATGTCATACTTTGGTTCGGCGGTATTGTTGGATGAAGCAGCCCGGACCGACATTACGCGTACGCTTACGCGAGACTGGTTCTACCGATGTGCTTTGCACACAAGTGGCTGGCGGGTGTCAGTTTCTCCAACTTTAGTTGAACTGAGTGTGGCTACGCCTGGTCCTTGCGAAGGTTAAAGCAACACCAACTTGACAAACTATCGTTGTGGTTTTGATGCGTAGGTAAGAACGGTTCTTGCTAAGCCCGTAGCAGCCATGTAAAACTTGCAACAACAAAGTAGACGACGTCTAACTTGTTTTTGCAGGGCATGTTGTGATGTGATATGGTCAAAACATGATGCTAAATTTTATTGTATGAGATGATCATGTTTTGTAACCGAGTTATCGGCAACTAGCAGGAGCCATATGGTTGTCGCTTTATTGTATGCAATGCAATCGCGCTGTAATGCTTTACTTTATCACTAAGCGGTAGCGATAGTCGTGGAAGCATAAGATTGGCGAGACAACAACGATGCTATGATGGATATCAAGGTGTCACGCCGGTGACGATGGTGATCATGACGGTACTTTGGAGATGGAGATCACAAGTACAAGATGATGATGGCCATATCATATCACTTATATTGATTGCATGTGATGTTTATCTGTTATGCATCTTATCTTGCTTTGATTGACGGTAGCATTATAAGATGATCCCTCACTAAAATTATCAAAGTATAAGTGTTCTCCCTGAGTATGCACCGTTGCAAAAGTTCTTCGTGCTGAGACACCACGTGATGATCGGGTGTGATAGGCTCAAATACAACGGGTGCAAAACAGTTGCACACGCAGAATACTCAGGTTAAACTTGACGAGCCTAGCATATAACAGATATGGCCTCGGAACACGGAGACCGAAAGGTCGAGCGTGAATCATATAGTAGATATGATCAACATAGTGATGTTCACCATTGAAACTACTCCATCTCACGTGATGATCGGACATGGTTTAGTTGATTTGGATCACGTGATCACTTAGAGGATTAGAGGGATGTCTATCTAAGTGGGAGTTCTTAAGTAATATGATTAATTGAACTTTAATTTATCATGAACTTAGTCCTGGTAGTATTAGCATATCTATGTTGTAGATCAATAGCTCGCGTTTAGCTCCCCTGTTTTATTTTTGATATGTTCCTAGAGAAAACTAAGTTGAAAGATGTTAGTAGCAATGATGCGGATTGGATCCGTGATCTGAGGTTTATCCTCATTGCTGCACAGAAGAATTATGTCTTTGATGCACCGCTAGGTGACAAACCTATTGCAGGAGCAGATGCAGATGTTATGAACATTTGGCTAGCTCAATATGATGACTACTTGATAGTTTAGTGCACAATGCTTAAACGGCTTAGAATCGGGACTTCAAAGACGTTTTGAACGTCATGGACCATATGAGATGTTCCAGGAGTTGAAGTTAATATTTCAAGCAAATACCCGAGTTGAGAGATATGAAGTCTCCAACAAATTCTATAGCTAAAAGATGGAGGAGAGTAGCTCAAGCAGTGAGCATGTGCTCAGATTGTCTGGGTACTACAATCGCTTGAATCAAGTGGGAGTTAATCTTCCAGATAAAATAGTGATTGACAGAATTCTCTAGTCACCATCACCAAGTTAGTAGAACTTCGTGATGAACTATAGTATGCAAGGAATAACGGAAACGATTCCAAGCTCTTCATGATGCTGAAATCAACGAAGGTAGAAATCAAGAAAAGCATCAAGTGTTGATGGTAAACAAAACCACTAGTTTCAAGTAAAGGGACAAAGGGAAGAAAGGGGAACTTCAAGAAGAACGGCAAGCAAGTTGCTGCTCAAGTAAAGAAGCCCAAGTCTGGTCCTAAGCCTGAGACTAAGTGCTTCTACTGCAAAGGGACTGGTCACTGGAAGTGGAACTGCCCCAAATATTTGGCGGATAAGAAGGATGGCAAAGTGAACAAAGGTATATTTGATATACAGATTATTGATGTGTATTTTACTAGTGTTCGTAGAAACCCCTCGGTATTTGATACTAGTTCAGTTGCTAAGAGTAGTAACTCGAAACGGGAGTTGCAGAATGAACAGAGACTAGTTAAGGGTGAAGTGACGATGTGTGTTGGAAGTGGTTCCAAGATTGATATGATCATCATCGCACACTCCCTATACTTTCGGGATTAGTGTTGAACCTAAATAAGTGTTATTTGGTGTTTGCGTTGAGCATAAATATGATTGGATCATGTTTATTGCAATACGGTTATTCATGTAAGTTAGAGAATAATTGTTGTTCTGTTTACATGAATAAAACCTTCTATGGTCATACACCCAATGAAAATGGTTTGTTGGATCTCGATCATGGTGATACACATATTCATTGAAGCCAAAAGATGCAAAGTTAATAATGATAGTGCAACTTATTTGTGGCACTGCCGTTTAGGTCATATTGGTGTAAAGCGCATGAAGAAAATCCATGCTGATGGGTTTTTGGAATCACTTGATTATGAATCAGTTGATGCTTGCGAACCATGCCTCATGGGCAAGATGAATAAGACTCCGTTCTCCGGAACAATGGAGCGAGCAACAGATTTGTTGGAAATCATACATACTGATGTATGTGGTCCGATGAATATTGAGGCTCGTGGCAGGTATCACTATTTTCTGATCTTCACAGATGATTTGAGCAGATATGAGTATATCTACCTGATGAAACACAAGTCTGAAATATTTGAAAAGTTCAAAGAATTTCAGAGTGATGTGGAGAATCATTGTAACAAAAATAAAAGTTTCTACGATATGATCGCAGAAGTAAAATATTTGAGTTACGAGTTTGGCCTTCAGTTAAAACAATGTGAAATAGTTTCACTACTCACGCCACCTGGAACACCACAGTGTAATGGTGTGTCTGAACGTCATAACCGTACTTTATTAGATATAGTGCGATCTATGATGTCTCTTACCGATCTACCACTATCGTTTTTGGGGTTATGCATTAGAGACAGCTACATTCACGTTAAAAAGGGCACCATCTAAATCCGTTGAGACGACACCGTATGAACTATGGTTTGGCGAGAAACCTAAGTCTGTCGTTTCTTAAAGTTTGGGACTGCGATGCTTATGTGAAAAAGTTTCAACATGATAAGCTCAAACCCAAATCGGAGGAGTGCAAATAGAAAAGAGTTGTACACCTTCTATCAACATAGATCTTGAAGGAGAGAGGGCTCACATACAAGTAAATGTGAGAGGTAACTTTCTACTCTCTACTAATTGAGGTGTCTACGGCTTAGTTATCACTAGTTGCGAGAAACTTTTTCACGGAATTATACACTTGCAACGACGAAAGCGTATGTTATAGGACAATCTCAGACAAGATAGGTGAGTTCGCGAGTCGAAAGCAGTAGACAATTGAGAGCGAGAAACATGGTGGTTCTCGCATTCCCTTATATGCGAGATGTGCGAGCTTCCATCAACACGAGATTATCTATGTTATCCGTCTGACTACTTATTCTATGAACGTGAACTGTAGCTGTAGTGGCACTCGAAAGCTAGACTGAGAATGCCATCCACAGAGTAACGATAGTGTCAGATAGACTAAAGCGTAAGAGACATCACAGATCGCAGACTCCTCATTTAGGAAAAAAACAGAGATAACCGAACCAAGTGATAGGTAAACCTGATTAACTCGAGGTATGTTATAACTAATGACCATGAACGAGCTACCGTAATCAAGTACGTGAGGAAGCGATTGTAGAAATGCGAGTCTCTAGCAATCTCAACGAACACGACTTTAGAGGCCATCGAAAATCTGAGATAATCACTGGTATGAGGAACAAAGTGAGCTGTGATCTCTCTGAGGTTGATGCGCTGTGCCATGAAGAAATGATTCGTATGAGACTCAATTGAGCACATTTGTATAATATGTAACGTATCTTCGAAAAGAGGGAAGATGCAGACTGCCCGAGACTCAAATTATTTAGCTGATACGCGCATCATATCTGGTAGAAGACTATGGACTGATAGTAGTGTTACTATCTACAAAGCTAGAATTGTCGCAAAAAGGTTTTCGACAAGTTCAAGGTGTTGACTACGATGAGAGTTTCTCACTCGTATCTATGCTTAAGTCTGTCCGAATCATGTTAGCAATTGCCGCATTTTATGAAATCTGGCAAATGGATAAACAAAACTGCATTCCTTAATGGATTTATTAAAGAAGAGTTGTATATGATGCAACCAGAAGGTTTTGTCAATCCTAAAGGTACTAACAAAATATGCAAGCTCCAGCGATCCATCTATGGACTGGTGCAAGCATCTCGGAGTTGGAATATATGCTTTGATAAGTTGATCAAAGCATATAGTTTTATACAGACTTGCGGTGAAGTCTGTATTTACAAGAAAGTGAGTGGGAGCACTACAGCATTTCTGATAAGTATATGTGTATGACATATTGTTGATCGGAAATAATGTAGAATTATTCTGCAAAGCATAAAGGAGTGTTTGAAAGGAGTTTTTCAAAGAAAGACCTCGGTGAAGCTGCTTACATATTGAGCATCAAGATCTATAGAGATAGATCAAGACGCTTGATAAGTTTTCAATGAGTACATACCTTGACAAGTTTTTGAAGTAGTTCAAAATGGAACAGTCAAAGAAAGAGTTCTTGCCTGTGTTACAAGGTGTGAAATTGAGTAAGACTCAAAACCCGACCACGACAGAAGATAGAGAGAGAATGAAAGTCATTCCCTATGCCTCAGCCATAGGTTCTATAAAGTATGCCATGCTGTGTACCAGACCTATTGTATACCCCCTGAGTTTGGCAAGGGAGTACAATAGTGATCTAGGAGTAGATCACTGGACATTGGTCAAAATTATCCTTAGTGGAATAAGGATATGTTTCTCGATTATGGAGGTGACAAAAGGTTCGTCGTAAAGGGTTACGTCGATGCAAGTTTTGACGATCCAGATGACTCTAAGTCTCAATCTGGATACATATTGAAAGTGGGAGCAATTAGCTAGAGTAGCTCCGTGCAAGCATTGTTGACATAGAAATTTGCAAAATACATACGGATCTGAATGCAGACCCGTTGACTAAACTTCTCTCACAAGCAAAACATGATCACACCTTAGTACTCTTTGGTTGTTAATCACATAGCGATGTGAACTAGATTATTGACTCTAGTAAACCCTTTGGGTGTTGGTCACATGTCGATGTGAACTATGGGTGTTAATCACATGGTGATGTGAACTATTGGTATTAAATCACATGGTGATGTGAACTAGATTATTGACTCTAGTGCAAGTGGGAGACTGAAGGAAATATGCCCTAGAGGCAATAATAAAGTTATTATTTATTTCCTTATATCATGATAAATGTTTATTATTCATGCTAGAATTGTATTAACCGAAACATAATACATGTGTGAATACATAGACAAACAGAGTGTCACTAGTATGCCTCTACTTGACTAGCTCGTATGATCAAAGATGGTTATGTTTCCTAACCATAGACATGAGTTGTCATTTGATTAAGGGATCACATCATTAGGAGAATGATGTGATTGACTTGACCCATTCCGTTAGCATAGCACTTGATCGTTTAGTTTGTTGCTATTGCTTTCTTCATGACTTATACATGTTCCTATGACTATGAGATTATGCAACTCCCGTTTACCCGGAGGAACACTTTGTGTGCTACCAAACGTCACAACGTAACTGGGTGATTATAAAGGTGCTCTACAGGTGTCTCCGAAGGTACTTGTTGGGTTGGCGATATTTCGAGATTAGGATTTGTCACTCCGATTGTCGGAGATATCTCTGCCCCATCAGGTAATGCACATCACTTAAAGCCTTGCAAGCATTGCAACTAAACACTTAAAACCAAGAGAAACTAAAGACACTTAATATTAATAATAACTGGGCGGAGGCGGAGCCGCCGAATCAACAGTACCGGGGATGTAGCCGAAGGTAAGAGCATGCGGGTATGCAGGTAAGAGGCCACCCACCCTGTGTTTTCGTATCCAGGTGTCTGAAGGTACTTGTTGGGTTGGCGAATATTTGCACGATAGGATTTGTCACTCCGATTGTCGGAGAGGTATCTCTGCCCTCTGGTAATGCACATCACTTAAGCCTTGCAAGCATTGCAACTAATGAGTTAGTTGCGGGATGATGTATAGGAACGAGTAAAGAGACTTGCCGGTAACGAGATTGAACTAGGTATTGAGATACCGACGATCGAATCTCGGGCAAGTAACATACCGATGACAAAGGGAATAACGTATGTTGTTATGCGGTCTGACCGATAAAGATCTTCGTAGAATATGTAGAAGCCAATATGGCATCCAGGTCCCGCTATTGGTTATTGACCGGAGACGTGTCTCGGTCATGTCTACCATAGTTCTCGAACCCGTAGGGACGCTTAAACGTTTCATGATAGCATGATATTATGAGTTTTTGTTTAGTACTGAAGTGTTCTGAATGAGTACCGAAGTTGTTGAGTCCAGTCCGGATGAGATCACGGACATGTCACGAGGAAGTTCCGGAATGGTCCGGAGATAAAGTTTTGATA
Organism: Triticum urartu; assembly: GCF_003073215.2. Classification (NCBI taxonomy): domain Eukaryota; kingdom Viridiplantae; phylum Streptophyta; class Magnoliopsida; order Poales; family Poaceae; genus Triticum; species Triticum urartu. Next base: position 363,267,919 of record NC_053028.1, read on the forward strand.
TATGGAAACAGTAACGGACAATACGCTCACCGTAGTTTGCTATGCTAACCGAGAACGGGTTCCCTAAGAATCTGCATACGGAAGGGGTTCGGATGTTTCTCGAAATGTCTTGGCTCGGTGAGTCCCGCACGCGCCACACTTCTATTCTGGGCCGACCAATGCGGGAAATACAGCGACTCCACGGAGGCTTTAAGAGGAAGTGCGAGTAAAGGAAGTATTTGCAGGAGACTGGGTTCAGAGCAGACGCCTCAAGAACCACTGGCGTCATGGGGGGTAGCAGGCTGGCCGGTGCAGACCGCGCGTGAAAGTCTAGTGCCGTGCACCCTAGAACGGAAATCGCCGCAGTCCGAGAACTGTTGCCATAAAGCACTATTCGCACCATAACTTTCGGGTGAAACTGAGCCATTTGAGGAGTCTTCTACTAGTTTCGAACCTATTCGAAGGAAATGGCGGGAGGATAAACTAGAGGCACTCAGACGAATTATGCCGAGCAACTACGGGACTTTGGGTATGTTCTTGATCTGTCTGGCTTAGGTGCGACCAACAGACAAATCAAGAAGTAACCAAGTCATTGCCGGAACGGCACGTCACACCTCCATGTTTCATCTACTTCGATATATTGTTCGTAGGTAGCTTAGGCGAACCCCCTGCGGGCAGATCCCCGGTTCCTTGCCAAACCAACCCCTCACGTGCCGGCCTCCCCCGCTCACTCGCCGTCGACTGCCATACGCCCCGAGAACGGTCCGATACCACACTATCGCCCCTCTTGCGGTCGAGAAAGCGCGACGGATGTCACCCGAGCCGAACCCATGTGTCAACTCGGCCAGGGTGCTCAGACCCCTACTTCCCGTACTCAACATGGATCAGTCGCAGATGTGAAGCACCGTATTTAAACTACTAACGCCCCATCTGCAACTAATACACGCTATCCCCTGAGACAAGTCACAAGGGATATTTATAGACCACACGACTCCTATTTTCCCGGGTACTTCCCGTCTGGTTAGAGCGGATCTCACTACTACACTGAGTCTTGACACGTGAGTGCGTTCGGAGATCATCATTCTCATTTATTACTCTCGAAAACTTAAGTACTATACTGTCAACGACCCTAAAGCGGCGGACCCTACGGGTCGAGACGTTCCTCATGTACGACATGACACCGACGAAACTCTCAAGCCCTTCATACTTGCTCTAACATAGGACTCTCGCAGTAGTAGGGAAGAACTGGATGCTACCCATGTTAATCTTGTTTTGCGCTTCGCCCATTAGTTCCATCGTATACCTTTGTGGATCTATAGTGTTTTGTAGGTACTAGTGCGATTGTGGTGATTAGGACATGTCCTTGAGTGTGCTCTTGTTCCCTCCTGTGTTCTACCTTGCTTATGGATCCCACTGATCAACCACAATATCGCATTCGTGAATTAGATCTCGTCCATAGGGTTCCACCCCTACAGCCCCACACTATATGTCATATCGGTCTAACGGGTGAGTAACGGTGTCTCGCAAGTCATAGAAAATTTATCAACCGTGTGATACCTGTCAAAAACCTTTCTAATATTCCTAACAGTCCAAATCAATCGTTTTGTAAGAACCCAGTAACATGTGACACAGCTCGTTTACTCCAAGTCCGGAACTCTACAGTCTATCTTCTTCTTGCCACAGATCTACCTTATAGTGCATAGCTGCTCTAGGTGCAAGGCTTTGCCGAGATGCCGAACTCGCAGGGCCGAAGAAGTACATACACCAAAGTTCTCCCCAGACTACTATGTATGCTGCATCCATACAGAGATACCTCTCCGACAATCGGAGTGACAAATCCTAATCTCAAATACGCCAACCCAACATAGTACCTTCTGGAGACACCTGTAGAGCACCTTTATAATCACCCAGTTACGTTGTGACGTTTGGTAGCACACAAAGTGTTCCTCCGGTAAACGGGAGTTGCATAATCTCATAGTCATAGGAACATGTATAAGTCATGAAGAAAACAATAGCAACAAACTAAACGATCAAGTGCTAGCTAACGGAATGGGTCAAGTCAATCACATCATTCTCCTAATGATGTGATCCCGTTAATCAAATGACAACTCATGTCTATGGTTAGGAAACATAACCATCTTTGATCAACGAGCTAGTCAAGTAGAGGCATACTAGTGACACTCTGTTTGTCTATGTATTCACACATGTATTATGTTTCCGGTTAATACAATTCTAGCATGAATAATAAACATTTATCATGATATAAGAAATAAATAATAATTATTCATCTCTAAGGGCATATTTCTTGCATTCTAGATGTCTTCTAGTCCTCATTCGTAAAGGTCTTAAACTACCTAGGCAAATCCTGCTTCCTTCTCCTTTAGGAGGTCTATCAATGGCCATTCACAAATGAGAAGGGTATCCCTCTCCCTAGAGAGGAAGATATCTCTAAAAAGGTAGATACATAATGTCTCGCTCTAATGTCTTAGATCTATTTTTGCTACCCCAAATGGAGGCAGTGAAGGGATAATATATAACATGGTCAAGTGGTCCCGAAAGGGATGAACGGGGTAATTAGGGACCGACGTGAGAAACAGGATTACCAGATGGGATACAGCCAACCAAACCACGCACATGGGATGCACCCGTGGTGAACCACTGGGTCTGGTGCGAAGTGGAAACCTGCTATTTTGTGCCGAGGCTGCAACGGGGTATCCCTAGGAGGAGCGTGCAATGATCCGTTGTGCATCTGGAGAAAGTCCGCAAGGCCGCGGGCACGGCGTCCTGTAGGCAATGGACCACGGCGAGGGCGTCCATTTTCGGCGACGGGGTTAGTCAACATGACCTCCAGGACAGGATATGCACATACCATCTGGTGCGGATCGCTCTGGTTGACCTACGAGGTTCAGTAGTAACTTGATCAGAAGTTTCATGATCATCATCATTAGCTTCCTCACTAATTGGTGTAGGAATCACTGGAACTGATTTCTGTGATGAACTACTTTCCAATAAGGGAGAAGGTACAATTACCTCATCAAGTTCTACTTTCCTCCCACTCACTTCTTTCGAGAGAAACTCCTTCTCTAGAAAGGATCCATTCTTAGCAACGAATATCTTGCCTTCGGATCTGTGATAGAAGGTGTACCCAACAGTATCCTTTGGGTATCCTATGAAGACACATCTTCTCCGATTTGGGTTCGAGCTTATCAGGTTGAAGCTTTTTCACATAAGCATCGCAGCCCCAAACTTTAAGAAACATGACAACTTTGGTTTCTTGCCAAACACACAGTTCATAATGGCGTCGTCTCAACGGATTTCGATGGTGCCCTATTTAACGTGAATGCAGTCTCTAAAGCATAACCCCAAAACGATAGCGGTAAATCAGTAAGAGACATCATAGATCGCACCATATCTAATAAAGTGCGGTTACGACGTTCGGACACACCATTATGTGGTGTTCCAGGTGGCGTGAGTTGCGAAACTATTCCGCATTGTTTCAAATGAAGACCAAACTCATAACTCAAATATTCACCTCCACGATCAGATCATAAGAAACTTATTTTCTTGTTACGATGATTTTCCACTTCACTCTGAAATTCTTTGAACTTTTCAAATGTTTCAGACTTATGTTTCATCAAGTAGATATACCCATATCTGCTCAAATCATCTGTGAAGGTCAGAAAATAACGATACCCGCCGCGAATCAACACTCATCGGACCGCATACATCAGTATGTATTATTTCCAATAAGTCTGTTGCTCGCTCCATTGTTCCGGAGAACGGAGTCTTAGTCATCTTGCCCATGAGGCATGGTTCGCAAGCATCAAGTGATTCATAATCAAGTGATTCCAAAAGCCCATAGCATGGAGTTTCTTCATGCGCTTTACACCAATATGACCTAAACGGCAGTGCCACAAATAAGTTGCACTATCATTATTAAACTTATATCTTTTGGCTTCAATACTATGAATATGTGTATCACTACTATCGAGATTCAATAAAAATAGACCACTCATTAAGGGTGCATGACCATAAAAGATATTACTCATATAAATAGAACAACCATTATTCTCTGATTTAAATGAATAACCGTCTCGCATCAAACAAGATCCAGATATAATGTTCATGCTTAACGCTGGCACCAAATAACAATTATTCAGGTCTAAAACTAATCCCGAAGGTAGATGTAGAGGTAGCGTGCCGACCGCGATCACATCGACTTTGGAACCATTTCCCACGCGCATCGTCACCTTGTCCTTAGCCAATCTTAGCTTAATCCATAGCCCCCGTTTCGAGTTGCAAATATGAGCAACAAAACCAGTATCAAATGCCCAGGCGCTACTGTAGCGACCAGACCTCAAACAGTCTGATTCTCTGTGCTCCGGTGTCATCCTGGATCAGTAATGTTGACACCACACAGTACTCGGAGGATTTATAACAGAGTAGCAATCACACACTTATTACATCGAGTGTCTCAAAAGAGAACTTATTACAATAAATATGGCTTAAGGCCATCTAATAACGATAACAGCGGAAGGCTTGGAAGATAAGTGAGTCCATCAACTCCAACGCATCACTGAGTATAGAACCACGACCTAAAAACTATCATCGTCTGAAAAGTCTGCAACATTAACGTTGCCAGCCCGAAAACGGGTCAGCACATGGAATATGCTGGCAAGGTAACACATAAGGAATAATGGAATGAAAGCTGCTATACTATATGCATATTGGCGGGGAAAGCTTCTATGGTTACTTTTGCGAAAAGGCCAATTTTTCCCTATTCAAAGGAATAAAATTTAATTACTATCATGGTGGTTGTTAAACATGAGAATGGTTGACAGCATCTCATCCCAATTAAGCCATCATCCATTAAACATAACCCAACAAAATTTATTTAGAGTAACATGTTGAGATTCACATGATAATCCAAGTACTAGATACTCAAGATGTCCATAAGCGGGGACACGGCTAACCATGATTAGTTTATTACACTCTGCAGAGGTTTGCGCACTTTTCCCCCACAAGACTCGATCGCCTCCATTTGGTTTCTCGCACTACATGGTGTTTGAGAAGACGGATGACCGAGACATAGTCTTTCAGAAGTGCTAACACCTTACGATCGGGTAGACCGTAGCACCTACATCCCCTACATCTGCTAGTCTACCACTTTAAGAGTTCGCACAACTTAGTCAACTATGCTAGAGCCCATAATAGCTTGTGGCTGCACATGGAAGTTTCTAGTATGAATAGTCTCATGATCCCTTTGAGCCTGGGTGGCGGTCCAAAAGAAAACAGGCAAGTCCTGGAATACCCAGGTGCCTCAATCCACCCAGATGTGTGTTTAAGTTGCCACCTTAGATAAACCATTAATTAACAATCTCACATCTGTCATGGATATCACTCACCCAATCCACGTCTACTAGCATAGCATGGCATAATAAGCAAACGTAGAAGTAACTCCCAAAGGTTTGATAATAACAGGTAATAGGTGCTACCTCATCTACTTCCAATCCCACAATTTAATTAGATCCTAATCATGCAATGTGTGAGGATTGATCTAATGCAATAAAACTGGGTAGTAGGAAAGGTATGATCAAAGTGTTACTTGCCTTGCTGATGATCCGCAAAACCTAACGATTCGAAGTAACAAGCGGCGCACTCCGGGTACTGTATCGCAAACAAACAAACAAGCATACAATAATTACTCATCTAATGCATGGGTAAAACTCAAATAAGAGATCGAACCAGAAGGTTCAACTTAAGAACTCCGGTTGGCAAAAAGAATCAAATCGAACGAAGCAACGAAAATCAAACGGCGAAAGAAAACAACTTCGTTCTAGTAATCTGGATCTAGGGCAAATATTACAGTAGAAAAAACTTGTTTAAGTTGGTTAAACGGATAGAGAGTTTCGAGACAAATCTCTAGGTGCTTGAATCGCCTGATTCCGATAAACGAGCGAAAAGTTATACTAAAACAAAAATTGGATCAGGAATCGCGATCAGAAAAATCACGGATTTAATCCGAGAAAAAGAAAAACGACAAACGCCGATTTTTTTTCTCTCTTTTTTTTCGGCATGGAAAACGAGGCGTGACGAACCTCGGCGGCAGCGGCGGCTAGGGCGGGGCGCGCGGGCTAGGGTTTGGGGGCGCGGGTGGCTGGGCTCGGCTGGCTCCCCCCGGCTTATAAAGGCCTCCCGGGTCGGTGTCCAGGTCGGACACGGCCCGTTAAGTCGGTTCGCAATTTTTTTTAATTTATTCCACTCGGAAGAAAAAGAAAAAGAAATACTAAACGGACTCCAAAAATTCCGAAATAAATTTTCACGGGCTTCTAAAATCAAGCCGCACAAGGTGAACATTTATTTGGGACCTAAATGCAATTTTGAAAAATGCACTTTTTCCTAAATTCAAATAAAACACCGAAAAACTCTGAAATAAAATCTTATTTGATTTTATTATTAAATCCTCAATATTTCTTTATTTTGGGAAAGTTATTTTATTCCCTCTCTCATATTTTTGTAATAGAAATAATTGATGATAAAATAAATAAAATCAAATGATCCTATTCTCAAAATTTGAGAAAACTCAAATATGAAAATAACGAAATCCCCAACTCTCTCCGTGGGTCATTGAGTTGCACAGAATTTCTAGGATCAACCAAAATGCAAAATAAAATATGATATTCATGATGCTCTAATGTATAACATTTCAAATTGAAAATTTGGGATGTTACAAACCTACCCCCCTTAAGATGGATCTCGCCCTCGAGATTCGGGTTGGCTAGAAAATAGGTGAGGGTGGTCTTTGAGCAAATCTTCCTCTCGCTCCCAGGTGGCTTCATCCTTCGTGTGGTGGCTCCACTAAACTTTGCAAAACTTGATAACCTTGCTGCGAGTGACTCGACTAGCAAACTCGAGGATCTTAATTGGTTTCTCCTCGTAGGTCAAATCATTATCCAACTGAATAGTTTCTAAGGGCACTGTGTCTCTCAACGGTATGTCAACCATCTCCGTGTGACATTTCTTTAACTGAGAAATGTGGAACACATCATGTACTCCTGATAATCCTTCGGGCAATTCCACTTGTAGGCCACTTCTCCCATACGCTCCAAAACTCGATATGGTCCTACAAATCATGGCGCTAACTTCCCTTTAACTCCAAAACGCTTTGTTCCCCGAAGTGGTGATACTCGAAGATAAGCTCTATATCCAACTTCGTAAACTATCTCCTTGCGTTTAGAATCTGCATAACTCTTCTGCCTGGACTGGGCTACCTTGAGCCTATCGCGAATCAACTTCACCTTCTGTTCAGACTCTTTAATCAAGTCAGGACTAGACAACTGGCGGTCTCCAACTTCATCCCACGATAACGGTGTCCTGCACCTCCTTCCGTACAAAGCTTCAAAAGGGGCCATCTTCAAACTGGTTTGGTAACTGTTGTTGTAAGAGAACTCTGCATATGGCAAATTATCATCCCAACTAGATCCATAATCTAGTGCACAAGCTCTCAACATATCCTCCAAAATCTGATTGACTCTCTCGGTCTGTCCATCTGTCTGTGGATGAAAAGCTGTACTATTCTAGCCTAGTACCCAAAGTTTCATGCAACTGCTTCCAGAACTTTGAGGTAAACTGGGTTCCTCTGTCTGATACGATACTCCTCGGAACTCCATGCAAACATACGATCCTGGTCATGTATATCTTTGCCAACTTAGCACTGGTATAAGTGGTCTTTACTGGGATGAAATGAGCTACCTTCGTCAATCGATCAACTACAACCCAAATCGAGTCATAGCCTGAACGAGTCCTGCGTAATCCTGTGATAAAATCCATGCCTAGCTTATCCCACTTCCATTCGGGTATCGGCAATGGTTGTAACAATCCTGCTGGCTTCTGGTGCTCTGCCTTTACTCTCTGGCATACATCACAAACTGCTACATACTCCGCAATATCCTTCTTCATTCCGGTCCACCAGAAAATATCCTTCAAATCCAAATACATCTTGGTATTTCCTGGGTGAATTGAATACGGTGAGTCACGTGCCTCTTGCAAAATCAACTTCGTGATCTCCGGGTCATTGGGCATGTAAACGCGGTCTTCAAACCATAGGGTGTCGTGCTCATCCTCACGAAATCCTTTAGCTTTTCCTTTGCTCAGTTTCTCCTTTATAGCGGCAATCTCTTTGTCAGCTTTCTGAGCTTCCCTGATTTTATCCATCAAGGTTGACTGAATCTCCAATGCTGCTACATAGCCTCTCGGAACTATTTCCAAACATAGTTCACGAAGATTTTCGACTAACTCCCTTGGTATTTCTCCCGTCATTAACATATTGACATGGCTCTTGCGGCTTAATGCGTCTGCTACTACATTAGCCTTTCTGGGGTGATAATGCAATTTCATATCATAATCCTTGATAATCTCCAACCATCTCCTTTGTCTGAGATTTAACTCCTTCTGGGTGAAAATGTACTTCAAACTCTTATGATCCGTGTACACCTCACAATGATTCCCAATGAGGAAATGTCTCCATGTCTTCAATGCATGCACTACGGCTGCTAACTCCAAATCATGCATGGCATAATTCAACTCATGAGGCTTCAGTTGTCTTGAGGCATATGAAACAACTCTCCCTTCCTGCATAAGCACTGCTCCAAGTCCTAGACATGAAGCGTCGCAATACACCTCATAATCCTTGGTCTGGTCTGGCAAGATCAACACTGGTGAGGTAACCAAGCGTTTCTTCAACTCCTGGAAACTAGCCTCACACTCCTCTGTCCATATGAACTTGGTATCCTTCTTCAACAACTCGGTCATAGGCTTCGCAATCTTTGAGAAATTCTCAATAAATCTCCGGTAGTATCCTGCGAATCCAAGAAAACTCCGGATCTCTCCAACTGTTGTTGGGGCTTCCCACTTGGTCACGGTTTCAACTTTAGCGGGATCTACTGCTATACCTTCTCCAGATATAACATGTCCGAGGAATCCTACTTCCTTTAACCAAAACTCACATTTGCTGAACTTGGCATATAATTGATGTTCTCTGAGCTTTCCAAGTACCAAACGCAAATGCTCCTTATGCTCCTCTTCATTCTTCGAATAAACCAGGATATCATCAATGAACACTACGACGAACTTATCCAAAAATTCCATAAACACTTTGTTCATCATGTTCATAAAATAGGCAGGTGCGTTAGTCAGACCAAATGACATAACGGTATACTCGTACAGCCCATACCTGGTGGTAAAAGCTGTCTTAGGTATATCTTGTTCTCGAATCTTCAACTGGTGGTATCCTGATCGCAGATCGATCTTGGAAAATACCTTAGCTCCTTGCAATCGATCAAACAGATCATTAATCATTGGTAGTGGGTACTTGTTCTTGATTGTTACTTCATTCAATCCTCGATAATCAACAACCATCCTTAACGATCCATCCTTCTTCTCCACTAGAAGTATTGGCGATCCCCAAGGTGAAGAACTTATGCGAATATATCCCTTATCCAGTAACTCCTTAATCTGCTTCTTAATTTCCACCAAATCCTTTGCTGGCATCCTATATGGTCTCTTTGATATTGGCCCTGTGCCTAGCAATAGCTCAATCAAAAACTCAATATCTCTATCCGGTGGCATGCCTGGCAACTCCTCTGGAAATACATCAGGAAAATCCCTTACCACTGGTACTTCCTCCTGCACAACTCCTGTTAGGCAATTTACTTGAGTCCTCTTTGGCACATGCCGGGATACATACTTGATCCTTCTCCCTTCTGGGGTGGTAAGCAAAATTGACTTACTAGCACACTCAATATTCCCTTCATACTTTGATAACCAATCCATGCCTAATACCACATCCAATCCTTGGGATTCCAATACTATTTGGTCTGAGGGAAAAACATAGTTACCAATCCTTAATGGTAACCGATCACACCATAGACTAGCCACATACTCTGCTCCGGGCGAGGTTACTAACATGGGTGACCTAAGGGCTTGGGCTGATAGGTTATACTTATCCACAAATCCCCTTGAGATGTATGAATGAGATGCACCAGTATCAAAAAGAACGAGTGCAGTAAATGACTTAACCAAAAACTTACCTATTACTGCATCGGGCTGAGCTTCAACCTCATCCACGCTAACGTGGTTCACCTGTCCCCTGTTGAAAGGGTTCGACTTCTTCCCAGAACTTCCATTGCCATTTTGGCCTTCAGGACATTCATTGGCATAGTGTCCGGTCTTCTGACACTTAAAGCAAGTGACTTGGCTCAGGTCCTTCTTGGCTGGGGTTGAGGGGTTGGTACGATTCTGGCCGTTGCTTCCTCCATTGCCATTACCATTCTTGGTGCCATTGTGATTGTGCGAGCTACCTCCTCCATGGGTATGATGAAAATGTCCTCCCAGTCTAGGGGTAAAACGTGGCTTCTGCTGAGCTCCTGAATTGTACTTCCCTTGTCCATACTTCCTCTTGCGATTCTCAATTTGCTGCTGCTTCCCTTCAATCATAAGAGCACGATCTACCAACTCCTGGTAGTTGTTGAAGGTTGCTACTATCAACTGCATGCTTAACTCATCATTCAGTCCTTCCAGAAACTTCTCCTGTTTAGCTACATCCATAGCGAAGCCATCTGGTGCATAACGTGCTAACTTACTAAAATCCTCCACATACTGGCCAACTGTCCGTCCTCCTTGGCGCAAGTTGCGAAACTCACGCTTCTTCATGGCCATAGCTCCTGTTGAAACATGTGCAGTACGAAAAGCCTGCTGAAACTGGTCCCATGCGACAGTGTCGACAGGGAAAGTGGCTGTGAAATTCTCCCACCATGATGCTGCAGGTCCTTCTAGCTGATGTGCGGCAAACTTCACCTTCTCCGCATCTGTGCATCCTGTTGTGGTTAACTCCCTAGCTGTCTTGCAGAGCCAATCATCTGCTACTATCGGCTCGGTGCTACTGGAAAACACCGGCGGATTCAGCCTAAGAAAACGGGCTAAGTGGTCAACAGGTGGTGGTGGGTTGTGGTTGTTGTTCCCCTGATTCTGATTCTGGACTAGCAACTGCATCAATGTGTTCTGCTGTTGGATCAACTGGGTGAGCTCCAGTGGAAAGGCAAATCCGGGGTCACGTCTCGGAGGCATCTGAGGGTTTAGAAAAGATGAGATGTAAGAATAGAGGGGGTCTAAAGAGAAAACACTACCCATATGCACATGAGGCAAAAGCAAACAATTCACTTCATTCAATGAAACAAGGGCATACAATCGATCTATCTATCGAAAAAGTGCTCGGACTACTATATTTACATGGTGGACTACTACTACTGATGAGGTGGTCTACTAGAAATATTCTTCGGTTGCAGACTCCATGATATCTGCTCCAGCTTCATCAACATAGTCATCATCGCTACTATCTGGATCCGAGTCGGTGCCGTCGATGATGATGTCGTCTTCCGGGCTAATCTCCTTGGGTTCTTCGTTTTCATCCACTGGTGTAGGGCCTCCCATAAATATTCTAATCTTCTTGATTAGGTCGTCATTCTTCTCCACCAATACTTCAATTTCTTCTTCATAATCTTCACGTGTAGCCTTGAGTTCTTCCTCCAGTTCCTTGATTCTCGTCCTTGCCTTCTTTAGATCTATCATGTCGGCGCACATCTGGTTCTCCTGTCGTCGAATGTGTTGGTTTAACTCCTGGATAAAAGCTGCGATTGATCTATCCTTCCTGGTGCTGATAATCTCCCAGTGTTCATCTCGGCGCCCACAAATCTGGTAGATAGTATCCTTGAGATCCTTGTGGTAGACTTCTCCAATGCGTCCCATGGTGATGTGAGCTGCCATGCTCTTTCCTAGACTCCAAGTTGGTGCATCAAAAGAAAACTCTATGGGCTCAGTGACTGGCATGAACGTCCTTCCTGGAACTTGAACTTGAATCATCCAGCGCTCTTCTTCAGGTAAAGTGGCGTTGTAGGTTCCGGTGAAGCTTGGTACTCCTATATTCAGGTATCTAGTGACTTCCTTCAAGTGACGTCCAAAGGGTGTATCTTCATCCGGTTGCGTGAACATGTTCCTTGCATCCGCCATCCTAAAGAGTAGAAAAGATGAGAAGTCAGAAGAGAAGAGAGTGAAAAGTGATCTAGGTCTTTTAGCTTAGTGGTCGTGTCCTACAATCAGCGTGTGCTCTGATACCATCTCTGTAGCGACCAGACCTCAAACAGTCTGATCTCTCTGCTCCGGTGTCATCCCTGGATCAGTAATGCTGACACCACACAGTACTCGAGGATTTATAGCAGAGTAGCAATCACACACTTATTACATCGAGTGTCTCAAAAGAGAACTTATTACAATAAATATGGCTTAAGGCCATCTAATAACGATAACAGCGGAAGGCTTGGAAGATAAGTGAGTCCATCAACTCCAACGGCATCACTGAGTATAGAACCACGACCTAAAACTCCTTAATCGTCGTCTGAAAAGTCTGCAACATTAACGTTGCAGCCCGAAAACGGGTCAGCACATGGAATATGCTGGCAAGGTAACACATAGAGAGTAATGGAATGAAACAGCTATACTATATGCATATTTGGCTGGTGGAAAGCTCTATGGTTACAGTTTTGCGTAAAGCCAATTTTTCCCTACTTCAAAGGAATAATTTATTTAACTATCATGGTAGTTGTTAAACATTGAGAATGGTTGACAGCATTCTCAATCCCAATTAAGCATCATCATTAAACAAAACCAACAAAATTAATTTAGAGTAACATGTTGAGATTCACATGATAATCCAGGTACTAGATACTCAAGATGTCCATAACCGGGGACACGGCTAATCATGATTAGTTTATTACACTCTGCAGAGGTTTGCGCACTTTTCCCCACAAGACTCGATCGCCTCCGTTTGGTTTCTCGCACTACATGGTGTTTGAGAAGACGGATGACCGAGACATAGTCTTTCAGAAGCGCTAGCACCTTACGATCGGGTAAGAACCGTACCACCTACATCCCCTACATCTGCTAGTCTACCACTGTAAGAGTTCGCACGACTTAGTCAACTATGCTAGAGCCCATAATAGCTTGTGGCTGCACACGGAAGTTTCTAGTATGAATAGTCTCATGATCCCTTTGAGCCTGGGTGGCGGTCCAAAAGAAAACAGGCAAGTCCTGGAATACCCAGGTGCCTCAATCCACCCAGATGTGTGTTTAAGTTGCCACCTTAGATAAACCATTAATTAACAAACTCACATCTGTCATGGATATTCACTCACCCAATCCACGTCTACTAGCATAGCATGGCATAATAAGCAAACGTAGAAGTAACTCCCAAAGGTTTGATAATAAACAGGTAATAGGTACTACCTCAACTACTTCCCATCCCACAATTTAATTAGATCCTAATCATGCAATGTGTGAGGATTGATCTAATGCAATAAAACTGGGTAGTAGGAAAGGTATGATCAAAGTGTTACTTGCCTTGCTGATGATCCGCGAAACCTAGAGATTCGAAGTAACAGGCGGCGACTCCGGGTATTCTATCGCAGACAAACAAACAAGCATACAATAAGTACTCATCTAATGCACGGGTAAAACGCAAATAAGAGATCTAACCAGAAGGTTCAACTTAAGAACTCCGGTTGGCAAAAAGAATCAAATCGAACGAAGCAACGAAAGTCAAACGGCGAAAGAAAACAACTTCGTTCTACTAATCTGGATCTAGGGCAAATTTTACAGTAGCAAAATCTTGTTTAAGTTGGTTAAACGGATAGAGGGTTTCGAGACGAAACTCCAGGCGCTTGAATCGCCTGATTCCGATAAACGAGCGAAAAGTTATCTAAAACGAAAATCGGATCAGGAATCGCGATCAGAAAAATCGCGGATTTAATCCGAGAAAAAGAAAAACGACGAACGTTCGCTAGAACGAACGAACGAACGCTCACTATTTAAATAAACCGGAAAAACCGATCTATTTAAAAAAACCGAATCTAAAAAAACCGATGAAAAACCGACGGTTTTTCGAAAAAAACAGGCGGGCACGGATTTCGAGGCGGCGGCGAACCTCGGGCGGCGGCGGCGGCGGCGGGGCACGGGGGGCTCGAGGCGGGGCTGGGCGCTAGGGTTTCCCCCCGGGTGGGCTGCCCCGGCTTATAAAGCCTGCGGGCGGAGTCTAGTCGGACACGGCCCGTAAGGTCAGTTTCGTTTTTTACGCGGAGAAAAAATAAAAACAAATACTAAACGGACGGACTCCAAAAATTCCGAAATAATTTTTCACGGGCTTTCTAAAATCAAGCGCACAAGGTGAACATTTATTTGGCCTAATGCAATTTTGAAAAACGCACATTTTTCCTAATTCAAATAAAACAACTCGAAAACTCCGAAATAAAATCTTATTTGATTTTATTATTTGATCTCAATATTTATTTATTTGTGAAAGTCATTTTATTCCTCTCTAATATTTTTGTAATAGAAATAATTGATGATAAAATAAATAAAATCAAATGATCCTATTCTCAAAATTTGAGAAAATCAATATGAAAATAAACGAAATTTCCCCAACTCTCTCCGTGGGTCATTGAGTTGCGTAGAATTTCTAGGATCAACCAAAATGCAAAATAAAATATGGTATGCATAGATGATCTAGTGTATAACATTCCAAATTGAAAATTTGGGATGTTACAATGGACCGATACAAGTCACCGGTGGTGGATGAAGATGTAACCATCCCCAAGTAGCCGAAACACCTTGGGAGACTCAAATCACAACTCAAACAACCACAAATACCAAAGGAACCAAAATGGGTTAGTTGGCGGAAATTGTATGTGGTGGTGCGGAAGTTATGGCGGAGCCTATGCAAAAGATGCAAAAATGGAGAAAATTTGATGGTGGCAAATGGTGGTAAAACCAAGATGAGCAGCTCGGGCACGTCGCTAGCTTTTCAACGAGCCAAAGAACACCCAAATCGGAGTTCGGGAGTGGAAGTTATGGGCAAAAACGTGAAATGCTCGCGGCTGCTGTAGGGGGGCCGTGCGCACGGGGTCCAGGGCCCGTGGACACGGGGTCCCGTGCACACAGTACATGTACCAAGGACACGGGGTCATCAGAGACTTCGCGGGGGCCCGTGGGCACGGGGTAGGCGGAAAATTCACGTTTTTCTTGTCAAATTCAAAGGGGGGAAGAAAAATTGGGGTATGGGGACGCAATAGGAGTTAGATCTACTTGCTAGACACTAGATCCACGGATCAAAATCAACAAAAACTAACAAGAAACTTCAAATCACAAAAAAAATGTTATGGCTCTTTTTGTGGGGAATTTTTTAAATTGGGCAAGAACAAGCAAAATTAGGCTAGAAAAACAAAGAGGGGGCTCCAATTTCGTGATAAACCATGGCTCTGCTACCAAGATGTTGTAGGGTGGAACCCTATGGAGAGATCTTTCACGAATTGGAGGGGGAATCCCCAAGAACAAGATGAACACAAGGAGGGAAAACAAGAGGAACACTCAAGAACAAGTCCAATCACACATCCACTAGACCAACAAACACACAAGATCCACAAGGTACATGAACAATCAAAGGGAAACAAGATACATGGTAGATTTCATCCCAAATCATATGAAGGAGATGAGGGCTTGATGATTCACTTGGGGAATCCTTCTCCCTTTGGAGGTCTTGATGATCCTAGGGATCCTTCTCCCTTAGGAGGTCTTGCACTCCAAGGGAATCTTCTCCCTCAAGAGGAAACCCACAAGGGGAGATACATGAGCTAAGCTCTAATGTCCAGATCTATTCTTCGCTCCCCCCTAAATGGAGGAGGAAGGGGAGTATATATAGGTCCAAGGGATGAAGGAGTAAGTAGGGACGAGATGGGGATACAAGGGCCAAGCCCAACAGCCACGCACAGGGGGCCCCGTGTGCACGGGGTAAGTGGAGCCCATGCGCACGGGGTATCCAGAGACCTGACGCATGAGCCCGTGTGCACGGGGTCCGCGAGGCCCGTGGGCACGGGGTCCCGTGGGCATGGTACACGCCCGTGCGCACGGGGTCGCCTGGGAGCTGCAGCCTTCTCTTGGCGCTTCCTTCTCCGCTTCCAGGCTTCCCTCTTGGATGGTGTAGATGTTCTCCTCTTCTTGGACTCCTCCTCGATGAATGTGTAGCTCCGCCCACACCTATGTATGCACACAAGAGAGGGGTCAAGTAGTATACCATCCTCGAAAGGTACAAGTGGACACGTGTAAAGGAGATGGTTCACCTTTGTATGTATGAAGTAGATGTGGCACGTGTCACTTGCCAAATGGACTCTTGACATGGTGATGTCCATAGGATGCTCCACATCATTCAGTCTGTCTGAATCATGTTAGCAATTGCCGCATTTTATGATTATGAAATTTGGCAAATGAATATCAAAACTGTATTCCTTAATGGATATCTTAAAGAAGAGTTGTATATGATGCAACCAGAAGGTTTTGTCGATCCTAAAGGTGCTAACAAAGTGTGCAAGCTCCAGCGATCCATTTATGGACTGGTGCAAGCTTCTCGGAGTTGGAATATACGCTTTGATAGTGTGATCAAATCATATGGTTTCATACATACTTTTGGAGAAGCCTGTATTTACAAGAAAGTGAGTGGGAGCTCCATAGCATTTCTGATATTATATGTGAATGAAATATTGTTGATCGGAAATGATACTGAATTTCTGAATAGCATAAAAGGACACTTGAATAAGAATTTTTCAATGAAAGACCTCGGTGAAGCTGCTTATATATTGGGCATCAAGATCTATAGATATAGATCAAGATGGTTAATTGGACTTTCACAAAGCACATACCTTGATAAAGTTTTGAAGAAGTTCAAAATGGATCAGTCAAAGAAAGGGTTCTTGCCTGTGTTAC
Source organism: Triticum urartu (assembly GCF_003073215.2). Classification (NCBI taxonomy): domain Eukaryota; kingdom Viridiplantae; phylum Streptophyta; class Magnoliopsida; order Poales; family Poaceae; genus Triticum; species Triticum urartu. The sequence goes on from NC_053028.1 coordinate 363,284,758, forward strand.
AAGGTGTGAAGTTGAGTCAGACTCAATGCCCGACCACTGCAGAAGATAGAGAGAAAATGAAAGTCATTCCCTATGCCTCAGCCATAGGTTATATCATGTATGCAATGTTGTGTACCAGACCTGATGTGTGCCTTGCTATTAGTTTAGCAGGGAGGTACCAAAGTAATCCAGGAGTGGATCACTGGACAACGATCAAGAACATCCTGAAATATCTGAAAAGGACTAAGGATATGTTTCTCGTTTATGGAGGTGACAAAGAGCTCATCGTAAATAGTTACGTCGATGCAAGCTTTGACACTGATCCAGATGACTCTAAGTCACAAACCGGATATGTATTTTTATTGAATGGTGGAGCTGTCAGTTGGTGCAGTTCTAAGCAGAGCGTCGTGGCGGGATCTACGTGTGAAGCAGAGTACATAGCTGCTTCGGGAGCAGCAAATGAAGGAGTCTGGATGAAGGAATTCATATCCGATCTAGGTGTAATACCTAGTGCATCGGGTCCAATGAAAATCTTTTGTGACAATACCGGTGCAATTGCCTTGGCAAAGGAATCCAGATTTCACAAGAGAACCAAGCACATCAAGAGATGCTTCAATTCCATTCACGATCAAGTCAAGGAGGGAGACATAGAGATTTCCAAGATACATACAGATCTGAATGTTGCGGACCCGTTGACTAAGCTTCTCTCACGAGCAAAACATGATCAACATCAAGACTCCATGGGTGTTAAAATCATTACTATGTAATCTAGATTATTGACTCTAGTGCAAGTGGGATGTGATGGCCTGGCTTATTAGGGATGATAGACTACTCATATCAATAAGGAATTCCTTCTTTTTCGGAAGCCCATTTGGACAGAACTCCAAAGTTAAGCGTGTGAGTACAAAATGCGCAGAAAAGACTAGTATTGATCTGTGGGGCCAGTCTAGATCCCGCCAGGAGTAACGACCACCGGCGGGTGTGTCCGGGGCGTTACAAGTTGGTATCAGAGCCGACCCTCGCGGTTACATGGATGTTTGCGGACAGGTGCGCGGTCATGTTGTTCATGACATTTGTGACCCATCGTGGCACACGGCATGGTACATGTACCGAACTGAATGCACAGACGTATGTGCCAAGAGGGAACGTTCCTGTGGCCCGACGAGGACGTCGGTTCCTCTGAGTGGGGGTGTATGTGATGGCATGGCTTATTAGGAATGATAGACTACTCATATCAATAAGGAATTCCTTCTTTTCCGGAAGCCCATTTGGACAGAACTCCAAAGTTAAGCGTGCTCAGCTTGGAGTAGTGTCAGGATGGGTGACCGACCGGGAAGTTGCTCCCGGGTGCACACGAGTGAGGACAAAGTGCGCAGAAAAGACTAGTATTGATTTGTGGGGCCAGTCTAGATCCCGCCAGGAGTAACGACCACCGGCAGGTGTGTCCGAGGCGTTACATGGGAGACTGAAGGAAATATGCCCTAGAGGCAATAATAAAGTTGTTATTTATATTTCCTTATATCATGATAAATGTTTATTATTCAAGCTAGAATTCTATTAACCGGAAACTTAGTACATGTGTGAATACATAGACAAACATAGTGTCCCTAGTATGCCTCTACTTGACTAGCTCGTTAATCAAAGATGGTTAAGTTTCCTAGCCATAGACATGTGTTGTCATTTGATAAACAGGATCACATCATTAGAGAATGATGGGATGAACAAGACCCATCCGTTAACTTAGCATAATGATCGTTTAGTTTTTCTGCTATTGCTTTCTTCATGACCTATACATGTTCCTCAGACTATGAGATTATGCAACTCCCGAATACCGGAGGAACACCTTGTGTGCTATCAAACGTCACAACGTAACTGGGTGATTATAAAGATGCTCTACATGTGTCTCTGATGGTGTTTGTTGAGTTGGCATATATCAAGATTAGGATTTGTCACTCAGTGTATCAGAGAGGTATCTCTGGGCCCTCTCGGCAATGCACATCACTATGAGCCTTGCAAGCAATGTGTCTAATGAGTTAGCCACGGTATGATGCATTACGGAACGAGTAAAGAGACTTTCCGGTGACAAGATTGAACTAGGTATGATGATACCGACGATCGAATCTCGGGCAAGTAACATACCGATGACAAAGAGAACAACGTATGTTGTTATGCGGTTTGACCGATAAAGATCCTCGTAGAATATGTAGGAGCCAATATGAGCATCCAGGTTCCGCTATGGTTATTGACCGGAGATGTGTCTCGGTCATGTCTACATAGTTCTCGAACCCGTAGGGTCCGCACGCTTAACGTTCGATGACGATTTATATTATGAGTTTCGTGTTTTGATGAACCGAAGTTTGTTCGGAGTCCCGGATGAGATCACGGACATGACGAGGAGTCTCGAAATGGTCGAGACATAAAGATTGTTATATTGGAAGGTCATGTTTAGACATCGGAATGGTTTCAGATAGATTCGGGCATTTTCCGGAGTACCGGGGGGGGGGGGTACCAGAACCCCCCGGGGGTTAATTGGCCTTCATGGGCCCTAGTGAAAGAGAGGAGGCGGCGGCCAGGTGGAGGCGAGCGCCCCCCAAGCCCAATCCGAATTGGGTTAGGGTTGGGGGAGTCCTTTCCTTCTCTCCTTCTATTTCCCCCTTCTCCTTGTATGAATAGGAAAAGGGGGGCCGAATCCTACTTGGACCGGGAGTCCAAGTAGGACTCCCTCCTTGGCGCGCCACACCTTGGCTGGCCTCCTCCTCCCCCCTTTATATACGTGGGGAGGGGGCACCTCAAAGACACACAAGTTGATCTTTTAGTCATGTGCGGTGCCCCCCTCCACAGTTACACACCTCGGTCATATCGTTGTAGTGCTTAGGCGAAGCCCTGCATCGGTAAATTCATCATCACCGTTACCATGCTGTCTTGCTGACGGAACTCTCCCTCGGTCTCAAATGGATCAAGAGTTCGAGGGACATCATCGAGCCGAACGTGTGCTGATCGCGGAGGTGCCATGCGTTCAGTACTTGGATCAGTTGGATCACGAAGACGTTCGACTACATAAACCGCGTTACTAAACGCTTCCGCTTTCGGTCTACAAGTGTATGTTGACACACTCTCCCCTCTCGTTGCTATGCATCTCCTAGATAGATCTTGCGTGATCATAGGTAAATTTTTTGAAATACAGCGTTCCCCAACACCTATGTGCCCTATTGCGATTGGACCTTTTGCGGGGAGCGTTGTCCTTTGTTTAATCGCCACAACTGAGATTGGCTGATGGAGGTTTCCTGCATCTGCCTTTGGTGCAGCCTCTGGACCTTGCACTGACCCTTGTCTTTGGTCGCGGGATGGGTGATTCGCAACAGAAAGGACGCCAGCGGTGCCGGCGAGCCTGTCTCGTGAATGTTCGACGTTATCTTGGAGCTCCACTGTTCTGTGGAGGACCCGCATTAGATCAACCAAGCGTTTCGGGTCTCCTGGCGTGGCTTGTAGTTTGTCTACCAGTGCTGATACAGCCTGGAGCCGGCGTGCGAGTGTTGGTGGCGGCGTCACTTCCGTTGTCTCATCGAACCCTATGCACGTCTCTCGTCCGCGGGCTACCAGGTCGTTGAGGAGAGCCGCGGGGGTGACAGTGGGCTCGTCGTAGCCGCTCATGTGTCATTGTCTCTTGCCATAGTGCTTTGCACGCGACGGCCTCCAAGGTGCGCTGCTGTAGGTGCAGTTGTGTGTTCAGTTGTGATACGTGGAGGGCCTCCAATGTCGTGGACGTTGGGTCGCTGCCTAGTATAGGTGTAGTGATATAGTTCATGCCATGCGCAACGACGAGCGACAATGTTGTTGTGGCATCCATGAAGTTGGGGTTGGTGGTTGCAGGTGTGCGGAAGCCTGGAGGGGCGAACCCCGAGACCATCGTGCCGACCTGCTGGTATGCGGTGATAATGGAGGTCGTGGGAACATGCGTCGTGGCGGCCCATGGCCTGGAGGCCCGCGGGGCTTGCAACCTTGCGTTGGTTGTCGTTGTGGTCGTCGTGGGCGGTATTTGGTATCTGGGATGTCGTGGGCGTGGTCGTTCCAACTGGCTATGTCATCAGGACCCGCTGCGGCGATACTGCTTGTGGAATCGGTGGAAGAGTCTCCTCGTTGCGGGCTAACTGTCTCTGGTCTCCTTGGATGACTCTAACTCGCTCTAGGAGCTCGAGTCCGGGGTTTCGGAATAGTGGGTAGCCCGGCGTATTCATCATTGTTGGTGAGGGAGATTATCCTGCGTTCGCTGCTTTCGCCGTCGAGGGTGAAACAATGTCAACTAGGTTGGTGCCCCCGACTGTAGTGATATCGTGCCCTCGATCCACCCGTCATGGACACACATCGACTATAGCGATCACGCGCCCTTGGTCCACTCGTCATCAACCTTCTAGCCGGGTTGCCCGGGTACAAGCTGTCTGGGCAGATCAGACGGCTTGTAACGGCCCCGAGTAGCCCCTACGACAAGCCACAACAGGATGAACGGTCACGAGGCTCTCCCCACCCGTGAGCAGCCCAAAAAGACCGGTACTCCACCGTCCAGTTCTCCAACCCACCGCGTGTCGCGAACCAGCCTGTGGTTGGATGGTTAGGTGGACAGTGTGTATACGTGTGCGTTTATAAGGGTGGGTGTATAAGCGTATATATGATGTGTTCTGTGCAAAAAAAAACGGTGTGTCTCATACCGTAAGCAACCGTGACAAGAAAGGAGACGAACCTAAAAAAAGCGAACCAACATGTGTTTGGATGGTTAGAGAACAGGGGCGGGCCCATAGCTGTACAGAGCGTGCGGCCCGCACAGAGCCCATAAATTTTAGGGGCCCTAAATTTTTATATAGGCTTATGTATATCTCCTTCTGGGCCGATGGCGCCTAGCGCGTCCGCGCGACTCCGCGTGAGGCCGCTGCTCCATGCGATACCTCGATTCAAAAACAGAACGGGATCGATCGCATCCTGAGGAAACTGGCAGGCGAGACGACGCATCCAGAGCCGGCGGCGGGTGACACAGCTACAGGCGGGGCGACGAACCTTCCGACTTTCTATTAACTTCGTCTGAACTCTGATGAATATGTTCCTATCGCAATCGCCAAAACAGGTAGATCACAAAAGCATGTTCCTCTCGCCGCGCTAGTCATGTGAGATCGATAGTGGACGATCGTCTTGATTTCATACCGGCAGAAGTTAAACAATTCATCAATACTTGCATGGTTCAGGCACTAGTTTAATTGTTTAACTACTCCAGCCATCTGCCGCTGGCTTTTTTTCCTCATTAACTTTGGATCCAACAGTTCTACTCCTAATTTCTAAATCCCAAATTAATTTTGGCAGGGATCGTTACTTTCTTAGACATCGGTTCTTGCCTCCTTGGTTAAATATCTAGGTATTGCAGTTCATCCAAACAGGACACGAGACAAGGTGAGTTACACGGTTCGTCTAATTACCAAACATTGACGTATAATCTTCAATTTATATATGATGACTGCTGCCATATCACTCCATTTTGTTTTATTCATCTTTTGTGTCTTGTGTTTTAATAATACATATTCGAGTCATTATGGGGAGAAGATTGATTACGAGGATATAATTAAAGATTTCAATTCAAAGAATACTAAAAGTATAATGTTGTTCAAATAAATATTATACAACACGGAGTTGAATAGGTATGATTTTTTATTATGTATCTAATTGTTCTGTAAGACATTATATCATATACATTATTATTGCTCGTTTGCTAATTTTTTTCTAGTGTGATAGGGCCCTACTTTTTTTGTTTCGCACAAGGTCCTGGATTTTAACGGCCCGGCCCTGTTAGAGAACAATGATTTCTTTAGCCCACCAGGATTCAAGTCAACGATGAAGCGCCTATAATGATTTCGTAAATTTCAAGAGTCTTTTGAAGATGCTCATAAAAATAGAGTGTGTGTGAGCATTTATAGGGGTGAGTGTACGCGCATGTATATGAAAGCTTGTGCATGTTAAAAAAAAAACTAAAAAAAAGTCGCCGAAAAGAGCAGAGCAGAGGAGAGGGGTTCGGTTCGGGGCTTCGGGCAGAGGAGATCGAAGCGGACGGGAGGAGGGCAAAAAGCTGCGCCCCGAATCTTCGCCTCTGTCGCAAAAAGGCTTGGCCTCTGTGGGGAGTGAAATGCGCGGCGGCGGCTGCTGCTGTGGGATCTAGGGCGGCGGCAATGGGGGCGCCGCCGTGGGCGATCTGGGCGCTGCTGCTGCTTCACCAGGCCGCGCGCGTGCTTGCAAACACGGAAGGTCTGCTTTGCTTTGCTGGTTTGCTTCCGTTGGAGGTTCTCGAGGCTGGGGTTTTGCGAGGCGTTTTCATGCCCATTTCTGGCTCTCTTGGTCGAGCAAATTTAAATCTGCTGCTTCAATCCAGGGCACACAATCAATTTGGGGCGATTTTGACCGGAAATCGGAGCGGATCATCATTGCTCGTTTGCTGTGGTTTTGACATGATTTTATATTTATACTGCGTCACAAAACCCGACAATGCTTGGGGCTGGGATCTCTGCTTTGCGTTTTGCTTCAGAGGGCTACTAATAATATGCTTGCGTTAGTTTGCTTTGCGTATGTTGCCCCATGCCCATGAATATGATCGCTTATGTGCCCATCTATCTGCCTTGCCAACGTTAGTCCAGTCGTGGTCGTGGTTGTTAGGGTTGATTAGGACGTTTCTACGATGTGGTTTTCTTGTTAGTTTTTTTTTTGTTTTTGTTTTTGGAAGCGTCTTCTTGTTAGATTTAAACTCGTGGTTTGCTTACTTGTGCCCGTGTTGATACACTTCCAGTTGGTTTGCTTACTCCTGTGAATTGTTCGTCGCCTGCGGTTTGCTTGAGCCTGATTGGTGTACTCTGGGGTTGATTAGTGTTAAACCTCATGTATTTGTATGTATACCGTAGAGAGTCAGAGCGTGCGTGTGTGCAGTTTTCAGAGTCAGCACACACGATCACCTCCTCACGGCATGGCCCGGCCACGATCACCATCGTGGGCTCGCGCCCTCTGCCCCTGTATAAATGTAACCCTGCTGATCAATGCAAAGCGTGTTCGATCTCTTCTCCCTCAAACATGGTATCAGATGCAGAGGAAAACAACCCCTTCGCGCCTGCCCAACCCCCTTCCGCTGCCATGGACACCAACCCTCTCGCCTCCCCCAACTCCTTCGACGATGATGCTCCTCCGCCGGCTGGCGTCATTCACGCCGCCGCCCTGGCTAGCGCTCCGCCCGCGCCACCGGCTGATCCCGCACCCGTGCTGGCCCCCGGCGCGTTTCCCTCCTCCGTGCTCCAGACGATCGACATCCGTCACCACGTCCCCATCACCCTGGATCTGCATGCCGGCAACTACGCGCAATGGCGTCGCTTCTTCTTCACCATCGTCGGCATGTTTGGCGTCCGCGATCACCTCGTCGCCCCCGCTGCTCCGCGTCGCCGTGACCCCGAGTGGGTTATGGTTGACCACTGCATCGTCCACTGGCTGTACGCCACGATCTCGCTGGAGCTGCTCGATGCAGTCATGCAGCCCGACGACACCGCCGACATCCTCTGGGGCGCCATCGAGGAGATCTTCCACGCCAACCAACTCTCCTGCGCCGTGTACATCGACGCGGAGTACCACGCTGTGGTCTAGGGCGACCTGACGGTCATGCAGTACTTCGCTCGCCTGAAGACCTTCACCGACCAGCTTCGCGACCTCGGGCAACCGGTCGGCGACACGCAACAGCTCTTCCACATGCTGCGCGGCCTCGGCCGTCAGTACCACTGTGCGATCCCGCACCTCACCGCGCGCAGTCCGCTGCCCACCCTTCTTCAGGCGCGCTCTTTTCTCCTCCTGGAGGAACACCGCGCGGAATAGTCTGCTCGTCTTCAGTCCGCGCCCACGCGCTCATCGCGGCTCGGCCTTCGGCTCCCCCTGTCGCTCCGCCCGCTACTACTGATGGTATCGCGGGGCGTGGGCGCGGACGCAACCGTCGTCGCGGCCGCGGCTCCGGGGGGGGGGGGGCGCCCCCTTCTCCGTCGCCAGCACCACCCCCGCCGCGCTCGGTTGCCCTGCCAGGTCAGGCCCCCGGCTCCAACTCTTGGACTGGCATGGTGCAGACCTGGCCCATGCCGTGGCGTGCGCCTGGTGCCGGTGTCCTCGGTCCGCGACCCGGCGTCCCGCAGCAGCAGGCGCTCTTCACCTACGGGGCCCCTGGTGCGAGCTCCAGCACGGCGCCACGGATGGCACCACCGCCCTACGGGTACGGTGCCTACTCCTCGATCCTTCCCGGCTTCACCTACGGCTCGCCTGGCGCCAGCTCCAGCACGGCGCCGGTGCCACCCCAGCCGTGGGACATGGGTGGGCTGCAGGCGGCGCTTCTGGCCGCGCACACGTTGCTGCCGCCGCCCTCGAGCACCTCGGACTGGTACATGGACTTCGGCGCGTCCTCGCACATGACATCAAACCCTGGTACTCTCCATTCCCTCTGTCCTACCTTCCCTCCCCGTGACATTATCGTTGGCAACGGCGGCCGCATGCCCATCACACACACCGGGCGCGGCTCGCTCATTGCCAACAACTCATCTCTCGAACTTCACAATGTTCTTCTTTCCCCTTCCATCATCACTAGTCTTCTCTCCGTTCGTCAACTTACTCGCGACAACCCTGTCTCTGTTGAATTTGACGCTTTTGGGTTTTCTGTCAAGGATATCCGCACCCGCCTGGTGATCCTTCGGTGTGATTCGACGGGCGATCTGTACCCTGTGTGCCCCACCCCCGCCGTTCCCCGTGCCAGCTACTTCGCCGGCGCGGCGTCCACGGAATTGTGGCACAACAGGCTCAGGCACCCTGGCGAGGAGGCGCTTCGCCGTGCCCTGCATCACCTCCCGTTCAGCTGTGCGCCCTCCGCTTCACACTCCTGCACCGCCTGCCGGCTCGGCAAACATACGCGCTTCCCGTTCTCCACCAGCACGACGCCTAGCTATTTTCCTTTTCAGTTACTTCATCTAGATGTTTGGACCTCTCCCATTGTTAGCATTTCTGGCTTTGAGTACTATCTAGTTGTAATTGATAGCTGCACTCATTATGTTTGGACCTTCCCTCTTCGCCACAAATCCGAAGTTATTTGCATGCTCTCTGCATTTTATGCTTATGTCCAAACTCAATTCGAGCGCTCCATCCTCGCCTTCCAGACAGACAATGGACGCGAGTTTGACAACCTCGCGGTCCGCTCGCTCCTCTCCAAGAACGGCACAGTTCTACGCCTCACCTGCCCTTACACCAGTCAACAAAATGGCAAGGCGGAGCGCGCTCTCCGCACTCTGAACGAGAGCGTCCGCGCCCTCCTTTTCCATGCCTCCCTCCCGCCGCGCTTTTGGGCTGAAGCTCTCGCCACTGCAACGCTTCTCCTCAATTACAAACCCTGCGCCGCCAGCTCGCCGCGCACGCCGCATGAACTCCTCGGCACGCCGCCGGATTACTCCATTTTGCGGGTGTTCGGCTGCTTGTGCTACCCCAACACGACCTCTACCTCGCGCCACAAGCTCGATCGGCGCTCGGTCGCCTGCGTTTTCCTCGGGTACCCGCCCGATCACCGCGGCTACCGCTGCTACGACCCCACCACCCAACGCGTGCTCACCTCTCGCCACGTTCGCTTTGACGAGCTCACCTTCCCGTTCGCCACACCGCGCCTCCCACCCCCTCCGGCCACTCCGCCTCCACGTCTCGTTCCTGCACCCTCCGGCCACTCCGCCTCCACGTCTCGTTCCTGCACCCGTCGCCGCGCCCACGACTGCGCCTGCGCCTGATCCCAACCGCCCCGATCACGTGCCCGTCGTCAGTTCAACCAGCGCCGCTGGATCTTCATCCAACGCGCCAGGTTCACCCCCTTCGCGCGCGCCCACCCCAGCTTCAAACGGCACCGCTGGATCGTCATCCAACGCACCACATTCACGCGCGCCCCTTACCCACCCCTCTCATTCAAACGAGGCCGCTGGATCTTCATCCGACGCCCCTCATTCAAACACCGCGTCCCCGCGCTCTTCCGCCAGCCCGCCTGGCTCCCCTCCCTCGCCTCCTCCTGCGCCACCGCACTGCATGACCATGCGCGCCCGCGCCGGCGTCTTCCGCCCCAATCCCAAGTACGCCGCTGATTATGTCTGTGTGGCCGCCACCGCTCCCACCGCCACCGTCTCTCCGGTTCCTCGCTCAGTCCGCGGTGCTCTTCGCGATACCAACTGGCTCGCCGCCATGCGTGACGAGTTCACTGCTCTCACCAGCAACCGCACTTGGGAGCTCGTGGCCCGGCCACCGCGCGCCAACGTCATCACGGGCAAATGGATCTTCCGCCACAAAACTCGGTCTGACGGCACGCTCGAGCGCTACAAAGCACGGTGGGTTGTCCGCGGTTTCAACCAGCGCGCCGGCGTCGACTACAGAGAAACCTTCTCTCCGGTCGTCAAGCCCGCCACCATCCGCACCGTGCTCACCCTCGCCGCCTCGCGCAACTGGCCTGTTCATCAACTCGATGTGAAGAAGGCCTTCCTCCATGGCCACTTGGAGGAAGAGGTGTACTGCTTACAGCCCGCCGGCTTCGTCGACGCCGACAAGCCCGACCACGTCTGCCGCCTGTCCAAGTCTCTCTACGGCTTGAAACAAGCGCCGCGCGCGTGGTTTCTTCGCTTCGTCGGCTTCCTCGCCACTCTCGGCTTCACGGCGACGCGCTCGGACACCTCGTTGTTCACGCTCACCCGCGGCGCGGATGCCGCGTACCTTCTGCTCTACGTGGATGACATCATCCTCACGGCGTCCTCCCCCGCGCTCCTTCGTCGCATCGTCGCCGGACTCACCACTGAGTTCGCCATGAAAGATCTCGGCGACCTCCACTACTTCCTGGGCATCCACGTTACGCGCTCGGCCGCCGGCTTCTTCCTCTCTCAAGAGCAGTACGCCGAAGACGTCCTTGAGCGGGCTGACATGGACAATTGCAAGCCTGCTCCGACGCCCGTCGACACCAAGGCCAAGCTCCCTTCCGCCACGGGACCGTGCGTCGACGACCCCACCGCCTACCGCGGTCTCGCTGGTGCGCTGCAGTACCTGACGGTGACACGCCCCGAGCTTGCCTACGCCGTGCAGCAGATCTGTCTGCACATGCACGATCTGCGCGAGTGTCACCTCGCTCTGATCAAGCGTGCACTCCGGTACGTGCGCGGCACGGCCTCGCTTGGTCTCCATTTCCGCGCGTCCTCGACTTTGGATCTCCGGGTTTACACCGACGCAGATTGGGCCGGGTGCCCCGACACACGTCGATCAATCTCCGGCTACTGCGTCTTCCTCGGTGATGCACTTGTCTCCTGGTCGTCCAAACGCCAGGCCACCGTCTCGCGCTCCAACGCGGAGGCAGAGTACCGTGGCGTGGCCAACGCTGTGGCAGAATGCGTCTGGCTACGGCAACTCCTCGGCGAGCTTCGCTGCGCGGTCACCACTGCTACACTGGTCTACTGCGACAACATCTCCGCCGTGTACCTCTCCAGCAACCCCATCCATCACCGACGAACCAAGCATGTGGAGCTGGACATTCATTTCGTCCACGAGCGCGTCGCGAACGGTGACTTCCGCGTGCTCCATGTCCCTACGCGCCAGCAATTCGCGGACGTGATGACGAAAGGGCTGCCCACTGATGTCTTTCACGATTTCCGGTCCAGTCTCTGCGTCTCTCCTCGCGACGTCACGACTGCAGGGGGGTGTTAAACCTCATGTATTTGTACATATACCGTAGAGAGTCAGAGCGTGCGTGTGTGCAGTTTTTAGAGTCAGCACACACGATCACCTCCTCACGGCATGGCCCGGCCACAATCACCATCGTGGGCTCGCGCCCTCTGCCCCCTGTATAAATGTAACCCTGCTGATCAATGCAAAGCGTGTTCGATCTCTTCTCCCTCAAACAATTAGGATATCCCACTGTGCACTTTCGTTGTTGCCTCAGGGTGCTTTTACGTTCCCAGTTCGAAATGATGTTGCTCTTCTGGGTTTCAATCGGTCAAAGTTGATGGTCATTGGGCAATTCTCTTGTACCAAATTCTGTTTTTTCACCTAACCAGTTGTGTTGTTGAACGTTTTGATACTGTATGTGGCTCTTTCTATAAGCTAGATGGCGTCTTTCAAGTCACAAGTCTGAACCGAAAGGCTAAATCACCTGAAGCCTGATGGTGATTGCTTGTTCGACATTGCACTAGAAACCTCAACATCCACAAAGTTGGCACTGCAGCTTTAGTTACTTATGCTATCTGTTGATACTTATGTGTCTCTCATGCGCTGTTTATTTGCTCTTTGGTATAAAACATATTATGCTATTTTTTTCCCACACAATATAACGTTACTAAATACCCCTGTTCAAGAATTCATCCGATTAACCAGTTAACTTGCCAATTAATCCCTACTCATAGGGTCACCGAGTAGCCGATAAACCAAAAAATCGTCCGATTAATTGATTAACTTGCCGATTAACTTGCCGATTAGCCGATTAATCCCCTACTCGCTAGCCAACCGAGCGGCTACCAGTTAACGATTTCCTCAACAATGCTAAATACCAAAGGTCAGTGTAATGAAAAATCTACAACACAGCAGACTTATGATGGTAGAGCTGTCAGATTCAAGATGAGCACGAAGGGAATGCAAGCTGGCCTTTTTGTTCTGTTTATTTGTGTATGATATAACCTGGTGATTGCCCCCCATGAAAAATCATATATTCAAGGGATAAGTATATTTTTTGTCCCTCAACTCTCTCGAAAGTATAGAAATGATCCCTCAATTCCAAAACCAGCAAACATTGGTCCCTTAATTTCTCAAACCGGATAACTTTAGTCCTTCATACCATTTCGGATGGTTTCATTGATGACATGGCATGGTTTTGACCCTGGTATTCCGAGTTGACTGCCACCTCATCATTTCTTTCTTTCTCCCCTGTCCTCATCTTTGTTCTGTTTTTCAATGCAATGGGCATTTTGTTGAATAATTGATATGCACAATCGTGGACTCCTGCCACCTGCATATTCTTCGGCCTCATGCTGTTGTCGCCGCCCTAGAGAAGGAAAAGAAGAGGTGGGAGGACCTGGATGGCCGGGTCGTGGAGCCGAGGTACGGCGAGGCCGGGGCGGAGAGTTGTGCTGCCGGTCCTGATGGCACGGCTAAAGGAGCGCCGTGGATGACCTGCATGCCTATTTGCTCTGCACTCAAAGTAGGCCATACAGTACGTCCTAGGCCACGGCTTGGACCACAGCTCCTCGGTCAGCTTGGGAAGTGAAGTAGTTGGGGCGGCTTCGAGCTCAGACTGTGGCGGCAACAGGCAGCAGCATGAAGCGGCGACACACATGGTGAGAAAGGCCGGGGTTGGCAGTGTTTGTGCTAGCCACACGCGCACAAGCAATACCAGTGCGCAGCAGGCATGACAAGTGGTAGCTCGATAGATGCAGCGCCCATCGGACAGCAGAGTGCATCTTGATCAGCAAACGCAGACCGAGCTACGGCGGCTATATGGCCAGCTAGGCATGCTCAAAGAGTGCTCGGCCAGGGTAGCAGCAGACCGGCGTTAGCGAGCATGGCCTTCAGTGCCACGCGAAAGGCAGCCTCCACTAAATCAACGAAGCCATCCAAATCAGTCAAAATCATGTCATCTCATCAACGAAACCACTCAAAGCGGTATGAGGGACTAAAGTTATCTGGTTTGAGAAGTTGAAGGACTAAGATTTGCTGGTTTTGAAGTTGTGGGACCATTTCTATACTTTCGAGAGAGTTGAGGGACGAAAAATATACTTAGCCCTATATTCAATCTACACAAGGAATATTAGGTGCTAATTGTGCTAATGCATGCTGTAACTGGGGTCATGTTGCTCCTCTTGGGATGACATGATTATCTCATTTTTTGTAGGATGTACTGATTATTTGTCAGTTAAATTTTATGTAAGAATTATTCATTTCTCACTATTATTTACAGGTGATGCATTGCATAGCCTAAGAACTAACTTAAATGATCCCAATAATGTGCTACAAAGTTGGGATCCAACTCTGGTCAATCCGTGCACTTGGTTTCACGTTACTTGCAACAACGACAACAGCGTTATCAGAGTGTAGGTCCACCTTTTTCTCTACTATGCAGATACACCTGTACTGTATTTCATACTGAAGTTTATGTGCATTTTTCAGTGATCTTGGAAATGCTGCATTATTTGGTACTTTGGTGCCACAGCTTGGTCAGCTAAAAAACTTGCAATACCTGTAAGCTATCCTCTTTTTGCCAAGTGCCTGCATACATGCCATACTTGCTGATACCTGCAAATGGTGGAAGAGTTTGTCAGCGTTCTGATCTTCCAACCCAGCCGAAAATATAACATATATGGATGCATTAAAACAGATATTCTATTTGAAATGTTCATTTCCTTCACCACATAGTGAATTGTTGTTGGAATGTAAGTAGGGTTAGAACATCACAATGTCTACTTACTGTACCACATTGTACTAGATAATGGGAAAAGAAATAGTAAAGTTGGACTATTGATCATGATGATAGTAACTTAGATTAGTGCATGCAAGGGTGTTACATATAAGGCTGGTGCCGTCAATCTAATTATTGTAATGCGCCAGTGATCACCTACTTTTGGGTCTTGGCCCATAATTATTTTTATACAACTTAGTACCAGTTTTAATTTTGTGCTGCAGGGAGCTCTACAGTAATAACATCAGTGGCACAATACCTAGCGAACTTGGAAACCTCACAAACTTGATCAGTTTGGATTTGTACTTAAACAACTTCACTGGTCCAATACCCGATTCGTTGGGGAACCTATTGAAGCTACGATTCCTGTATGATCCCTTCATTTGCCTCATTATAGATAACACGATGTTATAGTAGGGATATTTTTGCTGTCATGCTAGACTCACATACATAGTCATTTGCTTGGTATTTTAACCATGTTCGTGCCAAGATGGCTATTAGGATTTTGTGAGATCACTTGTTTAAATACATTTTAGCTGTTCAATATTTTAGGTAATCTGATCATTCTGAAAAATGCACACGTGCAGATTTTGTATGTATTGTAACACGAGGTACTTAGCTCTACTGGGCCAAAATGAGATGCTTTCTGATTTGCCTGGGTAGAGTTACAATTATGGCAGCATAAAACCTCGTGTTTAGAATTATCTAGTGTAGCCATGCAGTTTGATTCAACCATTTGAAGCAACAACTTACGTGTTGCCATTGCAAGTGTAAAACACCAACAACTAAAAGGCTGAAAAATGGGGAGAAATGTACTGTGTGTACCCCTTGTAGGATTTTTTTAATTTTTGATTTATATTTGCCTGATTTGGTCTTTGCTGTGAATTTGTGTGCACATTATATTTGTGCTCTTTGCTCTTTTCCAGGCAACGAGTAGTTTGCCACTTGGCATTCCTTTTATGTTTCTTATTAAGACAAAATATCCAGTGGAAACCAAGTTACTGTAGAAATCAGGGAAAACCATGTAAACACTATGTCTCAAACTTTATAAAAATCATGAAAAAGAATACAGTATGTTGGGGAGTTGATGTTCTATTAACGTGTAAGATTTCAAGTTCAAATCAAATTCATTTAGGAGGTATGAAAACAAATTACTTTCAGCATTCAATACTGACAAAACTACACCATCAATATTCATGTATATATATTTTTCTTACCTCCCATATAATATGAGTTTGAACTTCAAATTTTACATGTTAACAAAACATCACCTTTCTAACATAGCATTTTTTTAAATAATTTTTGAAAACTTCTTACATCTCAGCGGAGTTTTCATTTTATTTGGTTTCCACCGGATTCTTTCTCATTTCTTATGGCATCTATCTTGTTGTTAAGTTATTGAAATAGAAACTTTGGTCAAGACTCAACCACTGTGTTAATTTTCCCTATAGCACTCTCCAGGTGGTACTAATTTGTGCATTTTCATTTTATATATGAGCATAGGCGTCTTAACAACAACAGTCTTTCGGGCACAATTCCTAAATCTTTAACTGCTATTACTGCTCTCCAAGTTCTGTAAGTGTCTTCTTATGCTACATCCTTTTCTTCAGCATAACCTTTGGTATAAACTAGGAAGCGTCTAATTAACAAAAGCTGAATATTTCTAATAATTATAGGGATTTGTCAAATAATAAGCTGTCCGGAGAAGTTCCATCAACCGGTTCATTTTCATTATTCACCCCTATCAGGTAAAGCTAGCATGTTAGTTGATAAATTCAGTTTTCTTTGCCTTGACGCTGCTTCAATTCACACTTGTTTATTTTGCAGTTATGCCAACAATTCACATTTGTTTATCATTTCAGTTTTGGCAACAACCCTGCCTTATGCGGTCCTGGGACTTCAAAACCTTGCTCCGGCGCTCCTCCCTTCTCCCCACCTCCTCCATATAACCCTCCAACCCCTGAGCAATCACCAGGTGATTTATCATAATTACGGATTGGCTATTAAGTTCATGTATACCTTCCATTGCAATAAGACCGCTGCAATGTTCTTTCATTGATGTAACATCCCAGCTGGGATGAGACTATGAGAGTAGTCCAGAAACAAGTAAAATGTTCTAGAGGCTGGAGTCGATACTGCTGTTGATATTGAATGCATTTTTTGGACTTCCTTGTTTCCTACCTTTATGGTGGAGATTATCTGGTGCTTCATGTGCTACCAACGTACAGCATGATAAATCAGCATGAAAACTTCTGGTTTTTTAACAACGATACAAGATCTCATGGCACACCTCCACCCCCTATCAGTGGAAAAATGTTCAAGTAGCTGCTACTGTCACTGCCTGTGTGGCCTCCTAGTGCTGCTTCCACTACTGATTGCATCTCTGTTAGTTAATTCATGTCCATGGTGTGACCTGTTTTCTGGCTTGGTTCTCTTATTTGTTGTCATCCTATTCTGGAACATTGCTTGGCAACACATGATTTTATTTAGCCCACAGATACTTTTCAAGGTATGGAATTGATGGTTTTGTTCTCACTCGTTCAGGAAGTAGTTCCTCTAGTACTGGAGCAATTGCTGGTGGAGTGGCTGCTGGTGCTGCCTTGCTATTTGCTATTCCTGCAATTGGTTTTGCATACTGGCGCCGCAGGAAACCGCAAGAGCATTTCTTTGATGTACCTGGTAAGCATTCAGTAGCAGCCAGCATGAGGAAAATTACTTGTAAGATGACAGTAACCTGAAATTTCTTATGTGATACAGCTGAGGAGGATCCAGAGGTCCATCTTGGTCAGCTTAAAAGATTTTCACTTAGAGAATTACAAGTTGCTACGGATACCTTCAGCAATAAGAACATTCTTGGAAGAGGTGGATTTGGCAAGGTCTACAAAGGGAGACTAACAGATGGTACACTAGTAGCTGTCAAGAGACTGAAAGAGGAGAGGACACCTGGTGGGGAGCTACAATTTCAAACAGAAGTTGAGATGATTAGTATGGCTGTACACAGAAACTTATTGCGTCTTCGTGGATTCTGTATGACACCAACAGAAAGGTTGCTTGTGTATCCATACATGGTTAATGGAAGTGTTGCATCACGTCTAAGAGGTACTTTGCCCTGTTTCTCCACTTTTCTTTGTATATTTCAGATCGTTGTAAGTCTTAATATAATGTACTCTGTAAATAAATATAAGACGTTTTAGGTCACCATTTGTTTACAGAGGTAGGTGAATATAATTCTAAAGAATATATTTAACTGGCTTATATTTTTAGAACGAGGGCCAGCTGAACCGCCACTGGATTGGCAAACGAGAAGAAGAATTGCATTGGGTTCTGCCAGGGGCCTCTCCTATTTACATGATCACTGTGATCCAAAGATCATCCATCGTGATGTGAAAGCTGCAAATATTTTATTAGATGAAGACTTTGAAGCTGTAGTGGGGGATTTTGGTTTGGCCAAACTAATGGATTACAAGGATACCCATGTAACAACTGCTGTGCGTGGAACAATTGGGCATATTGCACCAGAATATCTTTCAACAGGAAAATCCTCAGAGAAAACTGATGTATTCGGTTATGGAATTATGCTTTTGGAGCTTATTACAGGACAGCGTGCCTTTGATCTTGCTCGCCTTGCCAATGACGACGATGTCATGCTACTTGACTGGGTAATTAACTAGTGAGATTTCCTTGGTTCAAATAGCTAGCCAGGTTCATAATGCTTAATGTACAAACTTGTTCTAAACAAAAAAAGGTGATTAACAGAGCTTTAGCAAGGCTTCTATTTGAGCTAAGTATGTGTAGAGGGGCAGTCCTAAAACATTCTTCCGTTTGGTTGTAGGGGAGCTGCCTTATTGTCATCCTTTTTTTTGTTGATTTTACTTGTGCAGGTGAAAGGATTGCTCAAGGAGAGAAGGTTGGAGATGTTGGTGGATCCAGACCTACAGACCAACTACATTGATGTTGAGGTGGAATCGCTGATCCAGGTTGCGCTCCTTTGCACACAGGGCTCCCCCACGGAGCGCCCGAAGATGTCGGAAGTGGTAAGGATGCTTGAAGGCGATGGTCTTGCGGAGAGATGGGATGAGTGGCAAAAGGTGGAAGTCTCACGGCAGGAGGTAGAGCTGGGTCCTCATCGAAACTCTGAGTGGATCGTCGATTCCACTGACAACCTCCACGCAGTTGAGCTATCAGGGCCAAGGTGATGGTGGCTGCTGCTAAATTAGGTCTCGTATGTTGTAGAAGAAAGAGCATGTGCATGAACCATCCTAGTGCGATCCCCCATTTGTTCATATCAGCCAATGGAAAAAATGTTGCGGCAGCCACAATATATTTTGATGTACTTGTAATGATGCCCTTGGAAGTTGGAACCGATATTCTCCTGCTGACCAAATGCTGCAGCAAGGAATGGATCTGACAAGTCATGGGTCAGGTGGTGATTGGTTGGATTTGTGTCTATTGTACTACTGACAAGTGATATCTAACTAGCGTGCAGTTACCTTGTCAAATGCGTGGATGGAAGAACTTACCAAGTCGTGTATTATTCTCCTATAAATGCCCCCTACCAGCCCCTCAGAAAACTTGTTTGTTCGTTTGGCTCCTTAGGGCATGAACTATGGTGGCATATAGATACATATATGCCCCATGAGAAAAAATAGGTCGAGGCAACTACATTGATTTTTTTTTTCTCTTCAACGGAAGCTACTACTAGTGGCTCTCATCAACGAATAGAAAATAAAGACTTTAGCACATATGCATCTCTATTCTTTATTTCAACTTTTTCTCAACTTTTTATATCATACCATACTTTTTCTTTTCAAATACCCGCCTCCTGCAGAGGATCCCGCTTCCCTATCTAAACCTATTTTTTCTGACATCCGATCCTACATTGGCTATGCATTGGTCATGTTAGTGTCGCGCCTAACCGGCGGGGCTCTTACCCACGACGTCGATAGGCGCTTTTGACATTCTGCCTTCCATGGTTGTCGGACTCCCTGCTAGCGTGGCACCAATGCCACACATCAATTCGTTAGGTGTGTCTACCGCAATGCGTCAAATATTTAGTTGACTTGCAAGAATATATTGCCAAATAGGCCAAATAATATGGCCCGCATAACAAAGACATTAATGTGCCACATGGATAGACATGTTACATGTAGTGTTGGATACTTCTTTTCGTAAGGTGCGTCAATTTCCTTTGTAAGGGCATCTCCAACGGCAACCCGTAAAAAACCTCCTGCATCCATCCGCGGACTAGTCGGATAGGGGGGGGGGGGGGCTAGTCCGCGAACACAGACGCGGGAGGACGCCATCCAACGCTAACCGCATATATTTTGACAACAACTAAAACCAACCGGACAAAATTTGTGCAAACACGGCCGGATTTCATATAAACATGGCGGATTTCATATAAAAAAGCCGGATTTAAACATGACGGGTTTCAGTACATTTACATCAACGGTGCTAGTCAGGCTCTTGAGGTATAATTAATATCTAATCTAAATCGCCACCCGTAGATCCCTTTGTCTTCCTCATGTCCAGCAGCTTGATCACCGGACTGCCGGGAGCCCCGGAGGTATATGCTTCAATGCAAAGGACAACTCGTTTTCCCACCACTCATCGGAGTGGAACCCCCAACTGATGCTTCAGCGGGAGGGGAAGGCGGCGCCTCCACTTCCATGAAGCCCATGTGGGATCGACAGACGTCC
This sequence comes from Triticum urartu, assembly GCF_003073215.2. NCBI lineage: Eukaryota > Viridiplantae > Streptophyta > Magnoliopsida > Poales > Poaceae > Triticum > Triticum urartu. The sequence goes on from NC_053028.1 coordinate 363,304,927, forward strand.
TCAAAAGAGAAGAACCGGGCAAGACACCGGCTATGTACGCCGGCGTCGCCTAGGCGGTGACCTTCATGGGACCCAAGCGGCGTCGAACTCCCGTGTTCTACTTCTCTTGATGATAGTGGCGGAGGCGGAGGCGCCGACCACCGACTCATCGCTCTCCGCACACCCGACTTCTGTCTCTGCCTGCATGGCGCGGTCGCAGGCACAGGAGGCACGGTCACACGCACGGGAGGCCCGGTCGCAAATATTGGAGGCGCGGTCATCGCGGTAGCGATGACGCCCGCGCCGCCGTGCCAGCGTGGAGTGATAATCCCCAAGTGTAGGGAATCATCATAGCAATTCCCAATGGTGGAAGTGATAAGTATGGAGTGTCGAACCCACAAGGAGCTAAAGGTAAGATCAATATTCTCTCAAGCCCTATCTGCCACCGATACGACTCTGCGTACACCGAACGTTTGCTTCCAACTAGAAACGAGAAATAAAACTACGTTGTGGGTATGAAGAAGATAACTTTGCATGGTATCGGAGAGCTAAAATATGAAAGTAGGTGTTGTTATCATAAAGTTAGAATATATTACTAAATATTATAAATAACGAGTGTGGAATAATGATGGATCGGTGTGCGCAATTGTCCTAGGCAATTATTAACAAGACCGATAGTCGTCATTGCAATTTCATATGATGGAGAGGCATAAGCTAACATACTTTCTCTTCTTGGATCATATGCACTTATGATTGGAACTCTAGCAAGCATCCGCAACTACTAAAGATCATTAAGGTAAAACCCAACCATAGCATTAACGCATCAAGTCCCCTTTATCTCATACGCAATAATCCCCTTACTCGGGTTTATGCTTCTGTCACTCAAGCAACCCACTATAAGCGAATCATGAACGTATTGCAACACCCTACAGCGGGAATCCCTCACGCTTGCGCGACACGGAGGGCACAATAGGACAGCACCAAAATAAAACATACAACTCATACCAATCTAGATCATCAATCAACCCAAAGACAAAGGATATCTACTCAAAACATCATAGGATGGCAACACATCATTGGATCATAATATGTGGCATAAAGCACCATGTTCAAGAAGGGATTACAGCGGGGTGTGGGAGAGTGGACCGCGTAAAAGAGATGAGGATGGTGATGTTGATGAAGACGATCACCGCGGCGATGATTCCCCTCCCGATGGCACTCCAGCACCACCAAGAGAGAGGAGGAGAGGTTCTCCCTCTTGTGCTTCCTCCTCCATGGCCTCCCCCTGGATGGGGAGAGGTTCTCCCTCTGGTCCTTGGCCTTCGTGACGATGATGGCCCCTCCGGGATCCTCCTCCATGCCCTTCGGTGATGATGGCCCCCTCCGGCAGGGTGCCAAAGAGGGCCTAGATTGATTTCTCGTGGCTACAGAGGCTTGTCGCGATGGAACTTCCGATCTAGGTTAATTTCTGAAGGTTTGGGTATTTATAGGAGAGGTTGGCGTCAAGAACAAGTCAGGGGGCCCCATGGGTAGTCCACGAGGCAGGGGGGGGGGGGGGGGGGGGGGGGGGGGGGGCGCGCCCCCACTCTCGTGGGGCCCACGTGACTCCCCTCCGGTAGATTTTTGTTCCTATATTTTTTATATTTTCCAGAAAAATTCTCCGTTGATTTTCATCGCATTCCGAAAACTTTTATTTCTGCACAAAAACAACACCACGGTAGTTCTGCTGAAAACAACGTCAGTCCGAGTTAGTTCTAATCAAATCATACCAAACTCATATAAAACTATTGTAAACATGGCATGGATACTTCATAAATTATAGATACGTTGGAGACGTATCAGCATCCCCAAGCTTAATTCTTGCTCGTCCTCGAGTAGGTAAATGATAAAAGAAATAATTTATGAAGTGTGAATGCTAGCAAGTGCATAAATTTGATCAATGATAGTTCCAATCACTTTTTATAGCATCATTATATATCATAACAGTAGCTCAACTCATAAAACTTCTCATGATCAAGTAACAAGCTATTCACATGTTAAAGTATAGATCATAAACTTTCTTGAGAACTAACAAACCGTGCTCTTAGTCATCAAACAATTGCAATTCATCTTATTTTTGGGAAGAGTCTATGTAAGAGCCTTGATTCAGCAAACTCCACATACTCAACTATCATTTAATCTTTCACAATTGCTAATGGGTTCAAAGTTTTAATCGGGCACAGAGAAAGATAGGGGCTTATAGTTTCGCCTCCCAACCTTTTACCTCAAGGGTAATGTCAACAATAATAATCTATGAAAATCTACATCCAAGTGGATATATATATATATACATAAACACTATTCTGATCATGGGAACAGAATAATATTCTGATCACAACCTGACCTGTCCTGCTAGTAGTACGTTGAACTTCCCTATGAACTAGGTTGAACTTCCGCCAACATTGCCCAAATGGGGCTTGCGATATACCGCTGGAAAGCTATGGACACCAATATCATGACCCAACTTAAATTTTTGGAAAAATATAAGCGGTTAAGAGCAGTTTTAAAAACCGTTTTTTCTTCGCACAAAAAACGTGAATCGCATTTTCAGTCGCATTTCTAAACCGTTTATTAGAATGAGGCATATAATATGGCGTTGGAAAGCTGCTGCAAAACCGCTCCTTCCACATGTTGAAAGTTTTCTCTAATTCCCTATGGTTAAAGAGTAATTTGAAAAAACATAAAATTTCGTAAACCGAACAGCTGAGTTCGTTTCTTCGATGTCATTTCTAAACAGCTAATCCAATGGAGGCATATGATACGGTGTTGGAAAGCTTATGAAAATGCGCTACTTTTTCATCTAGAAAGTTTTTTTTTCTAATTTTGAATGGTTTAAGAGTAATTTAGAAAATGGTCCAAGTCCTACCAAGTTCGTATTTTTCGAGCTAAATTTTTAACCGTGCGTCCGAATGCAGCAAATGATATGGCGTTGGAAAGCTTGAACAAATGCGAAACTTTTTGGTATGTATTATTTCTCCCAATTCTTTACGGTTTTAATTCAGTTTCAAAAATGGCGAAAAATGTATTTTCGCCGTAATTTCTACAAACTTTATCGGAATGGGGCAAATAATATCCCGTTGAAAAGCTATGAAAAATGCGAAACTTTTTAATGTTTATGGTTTTCTCTGATTCCTAGCCGTTTTCAAGTAATTGCGAAAATGGCGAGATCATTCGTTCTGCCTTTATCGTGAAATAGATTCTTCGAAAATGCACCGCGTGAGAACCTGAACTTCTCGGCACGTGTACCTGAACTTCACTCTGTTTTCGACGTGCTTTTTTTTGCTCGCAGATCTCCATCCACTACTCGTAGCTCTCCATCCACTCCCCAGAATTCAACGAGTGATATACCGATGGAAAGCTGCTGTAAACACACAACTTTCCCGCGTTGATCATTTTTTCATATTCGCGGCGGTTTTAAAAGTTTTTCATGCGAAATTCATTCAGCGTAGTAGTTGAACTTCTTGCTATTTTCACGTTGAACCTCTGTGACGTTTTTTTGTTTGTAATTTTCTCATCCATTTGTCCGTGTTACACAAACGATATTCTTTTTGTACAAACCTCTCTCACAATAATTTTTTCAACTTTCTCCGACGGAGGACTTGAACTTATAACAACAAAACTTTTAGACTTTGCTTTTTTATTCTTTTTTAATATAAAATGCACACCGTATAGAACGTGAACTTCTGGCAGTTATCAATCTGAACTTCTCTCGGTTACGTGAAAATATCTGAGTTTTTTATGAATTTTTAATTTGATTTTCTTAATCCTTTTTTATGAAATTACGAAGCACTTTTTTTAAAAAAAGTTGAACTTCTTGTTATTTAATTTTTGAACTTCTTATTTCCATTCTTTTAATAATGAGGAAAACCTAAGTTTTCTATAATCATCGAACTTCTCCATCTTTTTAATATGGACTTCCTAGTTTTATTTCTTAATCCTTTTTACGAATTTTTGAAGCGCTCTATTATTAAAAGTTGAACTTCTTGTTATTTTATTTTTGAACTTCTTATTTCCATTCTTCAATAACAAGGAAAAAATCTGAGTTTTCTATAATTATCGAACTTCTCCATCTTTTCAATATGGACTTCCTAGTTTTATTTCTTAATCTTTTTATTATGAAATTTTGAAGCGCTCTATTATTAAAAGTTGAACTTCTTGTTATTTTATTTTTGAACTTCTTTTTTCCATTCTTTAATAACGAGGAAAATCTGAGTTTTCTATAATCATCGACCTTCTTCATCTTTCTAATTTGGACTTCCTGGTTTTATTTATTAGTATTTTTATGAATTTTGAAGCGCTCTATTTTTAAAAGTTGACCTTCTTGTTATTTTTTTGAACTTCTTGTTTCCATTCTTTAATAACGAGGAAAATCTGAGTTTTCTATAATCATCGAACTTCTCCATCATTTCAATATGGACTTCCTGGTTTTATTTCTTTGATCTTTTTTATGAAATTTTGAAGTGCTCTATTTTTAAAAGTTGAACTTCTTGTTATTTTATTTTTGAATTTCTTATTTCCATTATTTAATAACGAGGAAAAATCTGAGTTTTCTATAATCATCGAAACTTCCCGTTGTTTTCATTTTGAACTTCTACCACGCATTTTTGTTCGTAATTTCTCACCCATTCATCGGACTTGCACAAATGATATATAATGCTAATTACCTCTCTAACAACAAGTTTTTGAACTTCCCTGTGTTGAGCACCTGAACTTCTAGCAGCGAAAATTTTATACTTTAACTTTTTATTCTATTTTTCTCATATGAAAACACACACCATGCAACACGTGAACTTCTGGCCGTTTTCAATTTGAACTTCTCCATGAAAAAATTGTCCCTAACTCCTAAAGCACTTGTCGATTTTTGAGAAAATGATTGCACTGGAAAGCAGTTTTTTTTAACAAATCATGACTAGTTAACAACACATTTTGAACATGCTAAGACTTGTTTTGAATGATATACATAAAACATTCAAATTATATTATGGGAATAATGCGCATGATATACCATTGGAAAGATTATGTTTGAGAAGAAAATTTTTCCATCAATTTTTTCCAAATTCGTCTCCATTTATGAGTAGTTTTCAAAATGCCAAAAATAGCATCAATTTTTTTAACTTGTAAATTCTATGTTTTTATAAACTTCGGACTTCTCTCTTATTTTTAATTTGAACTTCTATGTTTTTACTTAAACTTCTATGTTTATTTTAAAAAAGGCGAATTCCTTTTTTCTAGAGACAATGAACTGTTTTCGTTTTTTTTAATTTGATCTTCTTACTTTTTTAGAAACGAGGAAAATTCATATTTTAAAAAATGAAATTTCTATCTTTTTTTAGTTTAACTAGTTGGTTTTGTTGTTAGAAATGGGAAAGTATTTTTTTTACAAAAGTAAAACTGATCTTTTTTATTTGAACTTCTTTTTTTCATTTTTAGAAACGGAGAAATACATGTTTTTTACAATTTGAACTTCGATTTTTTTACAATTTGGACTTCGCGAAATTTTCTCGACGGGAGTCAAGACAATGAACTTCGAGAGTAAACAATTTCTGGGTGAGGCTTTGTTTTCTTCTTGTTTTTCATGTCGTGTGTGTTTTCTGTTCTTTTTCTTCTTTTTGTACTTCCCTTTCTTCTAGTATTTGAACTTACTTGGTGTTTTGTAGTTTTTGAATTGAAACTAAGATATCAAAAAATACTTTTTTTGCATCCATACATACCGTTGAACTTCATGAAATAATACGAAATAAGAAACTGCACAACATGATGTTTTAGGCCGATGTTTTTTCTGTTATGTATGGGCCAACTAAGTCCTCTTTTTTTGTACACCACATACTTTAAAATATAGAGAACAAAATCGCCAAATGATTTTTTCTATTGGTTACACAAATGGGTACTAGCTTGACAAATTCTATCAATTAACTGATGTATGTATCAGACCTCAGAGTGAGCTAGCTTTTGCTAGCTACTAGGTGCGTGCCCTGCCTTGATCAGAAACAACCGATCAACGACTTCTGAGTAGCATTTATTCTGAACTTTGATTGGATGCTGCCTGTACCCAAATTTGGACTACACCGAGCCGCATGGAGCACCCAGGATCTTGACTGAAGGTTGCAAGTTGTAGGCACCGGCACGGCAGCTACGGAGGCAGATCGCGGACGCGGCGACAGAAGACTTCTCAAAGTAATATCTAATGGTAGGATTTAATTTTTTGTGCATGGAGCCAATTGAGAAATAAACACAGACAGTTTGTACAGCACAACATGCCACTATCATGCAAAAAATTTCACCACGATGGGGACTGAAATTAGACAATCCAAAAGAAGGAGAGGCAGAATCGTTGCATCATCAGAAGTAATGAGTTGCTGCTTCTATTTTCCTCTTGTGTGTCCTAGGCGAGCCTGCTGGAATCAACAAGCAAAAGGTACAAAAGCTCACGACCCTGGCTTCAAAGGAACTCCCAGTCCCCCAAAATGATCTCCGGTCTCTAATAAAGTTGTTGACTTGATTTGGTTGTTCAGCTAGTAGATGTGCGGTTAGTGCTCAATTTAAACAAAAAAAGTACTAATTTTGTATTGCGTGGAGAAATACACACATACACATACTCTATATATTGATAGGAGCATTTGAACAAACATTTAGTAATCATTGGCACATCACAAACCTGATGGATCAAAAGTGCATGTGGACGGCAAAGGCAAAACTTTCACAGGCTGGATGTAGCTCGTTCTTCCTTCCAGCGGAGTCGCGCCCAGCGCGGCGAGCAAGACCATGCCTCAGGCCAGCTCCGTTGGTCACCAACCAGCAGGATGATACCACGGGCCAAAGACGAACTATGTGTACGAGCTGCCGAACTACATCCTCCCCGGGTGGTGCGTGCCACTTAGCAACCTCGTTCATGGACTGAGGAGAAGCCACCGGAGCTACTGCCCCATTCTTTAAGATCCAAGGAGAACTGAGGAGGAGGAGTATAGAGGACGTGGAGGGATCTCATAGTTAACTTCACCGGCGGGCGCGGCAGGGACGGGGGTCGAGGATGGCTACGGGGTGGGCGCGGTGGCCTCGGGCGGCAGCGGGAGGTGCATCCGGACTCGAGGAGGCGGCGGGAGGAGCGTGGGGCCCAGGTGGGCCGCCAGCGGGAGGCACGCCAGAGCCTCGGGCGGGGCTGTAGCCTTCGGCGGCATCGATAGGCGCGTCAGCAGCAAGAAAGGGACTGCGTGGGGAGGCGGCCATGGACTGCGTGCCAGGTTGATTGTGCTCGAAGATCCCTGGCGGCGGTGGCGATTGGGACGCAGAGGAGCGTGCGGCCATGGCGGAAGTGCGGCAGCAGGTTCTCGGTGGCGTGGGCGGCGCCCAGCGACCTCGCGCTGGTAGGTCGGAGGGGCGACGCCTTGGGTAGGTCAGCCGGCGGGAGGAGGCGCTGGGGGCGGCGAGATCCAGCGAGGGTGGCGGCGCTCGGGGGGAGGGAATCGAGGGAGGTCGGGGTGGGGATCGGGGCAGCGAGTGGGTGGGGTGGTTTTTCTGTAATCAATTGGTTTGGTGGGGTTACCGGGAGTTCGGGAAGACCTCGTGGCTCCTTATATGGGGCGCGTCGTGATCCAAATAACTATTCTAATCCCGGGATTAGAATAATGCCATTCTATATATATTCTGATCACGGGATCAGAATATTATTCTGATCACAAAGAACTTCCTGAGTTACACGCCTGAACTTCCCTCTGTAGGAACCCATGCCATATTATTCTGATCTCAACCGTGTGTCCCCGCGCGATTTTTTTTGATCAGTCATGTTCTATGTGATGTAAGTGTAATCTACAAACGGTTTTTAGCAACTAAATGCCCGTTTTAAATAGGAATCTCACTCATTGGTGGATTTTCTCTCGGGTCATGATGAAACAAGCAACTGTTGCAATTTTACTGCCTGAGTTGTTCGACCTGAACTTCCTCCTGTGCTAGGTTGAACTTCAATCAACGTTGCCCAAATGGGGCTTGCGATATACCGTTGGAAAGCTATGGACACCAGTATCATGACCCAAGTTAAATTTTTGACAAAATGTAAGCGGTTTAAGAGTAGTTTTAAAAACCGTTTTTTCTTCTTACAAAAAACGTGAATCGTATTTTCGATCGTATTTCTAAACCGTTTATCGAAATGAGGCAAATAATATGGCATTGGAAAGCTGCTGCAAAACCGCTTCTTCCACATGTTGAAAGTTTTCTCTAATTCCCTATGGTTAAAGAGGAATTTCGAAAATCGTAAAATTTTACAAACCGAATAGCCGAGTTTGTATTTTCGATGTCATTTTTAATCGGCTAGTCCAATTGAGCCAAATGATATGGCATTGGAAATCTTGTGAAAATGCGCTACTTTCTCTTGTTTAAAGTTTTTCCTAATTTTGAACGGTTTAAAAGTAATTTAGAAAATGGTCCAAGTTCCACCGAGTTTGTATTTTCGAGCTAATTTTTTAACCGTATGCCTGAATGCAGCAAATGATATGGTGTTGGAAAGCTTGAGTAAGTGTGAAACTTTTTGGTATATATTGTTTCTCCCAATTCCTTACTATTTTAAGTCAATTTTGAAAATGGCTCAAAACGTATTTTCACCGTAATTTTTACAAACTTTATCTGAATGGGGCAAATAATATACCATTGAAAAGCTAAGGAAAATGTGGAACTTTTCATGTTGATGGTTTTCTATGATTCCTAGACGTTTTCAAGTAATTTCAAAAACGGCGAGATCATTCGTTCTGCCTTTATTGTGAAACAGATTCTTCGAAAATGCACCGCGTGAAGAACTTGAACTTCTTGGCATGTCTACTTGAACTTCACTCTGTTTTTCATGTGCTTTTTGTGCCCTTAGCTCTCCATCCACTCATCGGAACACTCACCGGAATTGAGCAAGTGATATACTGATGGAAATCTGCTGTAAACACGCAACTTTCCCGTGTTGATCATTTTTTCATACTCGCGACGGTTTTAAAAAAAAATCATCTAAAATTCATTCAGTGTAGTAGTTGAACCTCCTGATGTTTTGACGTTGAAGTTCTGTGACGTATTTTCGCTTGTAATTTTCTCATCCATTCGTCAGTGTTACACAAATGATATTCATTTTGTACAAAACTCTCTCACAATATTTTTTTAACTTTCTCCGACCGAGGACTTGAACTTATAACAACAAAAAATTTGGACCTTGCCTTTTAATTCATTTTTCTCATATTTAAACACACACCATGTAGTACATGAACTTTTTCCATTTTTATAATTTGATTTTTTGTTTTTCTTTTTGAAATCAAATTGCTCCCAAATAATAACTGAACTTCTTTGTGGATTGAGAGAATTATTTAAAAATGTAAAACAATTTCTTTTTGTGTTTTCAAACATGGAAATACAAGGTGAACCTCTCTCGCAAGAATTTTTGAACTTCTCCGGACAAAGCACGTGAACTTCTTGTGACAAACCTTTTAAGTTTTTATTTTTCTATACTTTTATTCTCACCTGAAATGAATTCCTTGCAGTAGTTGAACTTCTCATTGTTTTCACCTTGAACTTCTGTCATGTATTTTTGTTCAACCTCTCTCGCAAGAATTTTCAAACTTTCTCGGGCCGAACACTTGAACTTCTAGAAACAAAACTTTAGGCTTTGCATTTTCATTCTTTCTTTAATACAAAATGCACACCTTGTAGTACATGAACTTCTGGCAGTTATTAATCTGAACTTCTGAGATCATGCGTTCTGCCTTCATGGGAAAAATAGAGTCTCCGAAAATGCACTTGGTGAAGGGGTTGAACTTCTGGAGTAGTTCTTTTTGAACTTCACTCTGTTTTTCACGTGATGTTTCTTAACCGTAACTCCCCAACCACTTACCGGAATTGAGCAAATGATATACCGATGGAAAGCTGCTGTAAACTTGCAACTTTCCCGTGTTGATAATTTTTTCATAATCGCGACGGTTTTAAAGATTTTTATCTGAAATTCATTCAGTGTAATAGTTAAACTTCCTGTTGTTTTCATGTTGAACTTCTATGACGTATTTTCGTTTGTAATTTTCTTATCCATTCGTCAGTGCTACACAAATGATATTTCTTTTGTTCAAATCTCTCTCATAATAATTTTTTTAACTTTCTCCGACCGAGGACTTGAACTTATAACAACAACAAAATTGGACCTTGCCTTTTAATTCATTTTTCTCATATTAAACACACACCATGTAGTACATGAACTTTTTCCATTTTTATAATTTGAATTTTTATTTTCTTTTTGAAATCAAATTGCTCCCATATAATAACTGAACTTCTTTGTGTATTGAGAGAATTATTTTAAAACACAATTTTTTTATGTGTTTTCAAACATGGAAATATAAGGTGAACCTCTCTCACAAGAATTTTTGAACTTCCCCGGACGGAGCACTTGAACTTCTTTCAACCAACCCTTTGAAGCTTTTATTTTTCTATACTTTTATTCTCACATGAAATGCATTCGTTGCAGTACTTGAACTTCTCGTTGTTTTCACTATGAACTTCTGTCACATTTTTGTGTATACGTCGAATTACACACAATTGAAGGTCGGACGTCGTTTTTTGCCATTTTAAAACATGTAATTGGAGGTCGGACGTCCCGCAATATAAATTCTGAACCGTGCATGGAGGTGCACGTGAACTTCTTGCAACAAATCTGAGTTTTTTATACACTTTGAACTTCTATGTTATTTTAAATTGAACTTCTTAGTCTTTATTCTTAGGAAAAATATGTTTTCAAATAAGCATCAAACATTTTTTTTTCAAATTGAACCCCATACTTTTATTTTTCCTAGAAATGGAAGGAATTTGAGTTTTTCATAAACATCAAAGTACTCCTTTTTATTAAACTTGAACTTGTTTAATTTTATTCTTTAGTAACGAAGAAAACCTGTGTTTTTTTAATAAATATCGAACTTCTTTATTTTCATAATTTGGACTTCTTGGTTTATTTCTTTGTAGTAATGGAAAAATCCTAGTTTTCTAATAAATATTGAACCGGCCCGTTATTTAAATATGAACTTCTAGAGTTTTTTGTAAGAAATGGAGAAACTCTTTTTTTATGAATTTCGTACTACTCTATTTTAAAAGTTGAACTTATTGTTTTCATTCTTTAATAAAGAGTAAAATCTGAATTTTGTATAACCATCGAACTGCTCCATTTTTTAATTTGAACTTCTTTGGTATTCTAACGGATAAAATATATTTTTATATAAATTTATGTTGAGATGCTTTGTTTTTTTCGTTTGACCTTCTTGGGGTTTGTAATAAACATTGGACTTCTTTGTCTTTTAAATTTGAAACTCTAGTTTTTCTAGAAACAGGGAAATCCATGTTTTCTTTATAATTTTTGAAATGATCATTTTTTAAATTTGAACTTCTTGGTTATTTTAGAAATGAGGAAACTCCATTTTCCAAAGACGGGAAATCCATGAGATTTTTTTGTACAAATTTATGTGTCTCTGTTTTGTTTTCTCATTTTTGTCGAAATCTTCAATTTTATTAAATATGGACTTCGAGAGTTAACACTATTCTAGGTGAGCATTTTTTCATTCTTCCTATAAAAGTATCGTGGTGCTTTGGTTTTTTAATTTGAAATTCTTGGTTATATTTCTAGAAACAAAAAAAAATCCAATTTTTATTAAGATCGAACTACTCTATTAGTTTAATTCAAACTTCTCAGTTTAAGAACAAAAATGAAATGCTCTGTTATTCTAACTTGAGCTTCTAGTTTTTTATTTATTTTGAAAAACGATTTTTTAATATTGATTTTTTATGAACGTCAAATTACTTTGTTTTTTTTATAAAAATGAACTTTCTTTTCTTAAACTTCGAGAGTAAACAATTTCTGGGTGAGGCTTTATTTATTTTTCTTGTTTTTCATGTCGTGTATGTTGTGTGTTCTTTTTCTCCTTTTGTGGACTTCCTTTTCTTCTAGTATTTGAACTTACTTGGTGTTTTGTAGTTTTTGAATTGAAACAAACATATAAAAATACTTTTTTTTGCATCCATACATAGTGTTGAACTTCAAGAAATAATACGGAACAAGAAACTGTACAACATGATGTTTTAGACCAATGTTTTTCTGTTGTGTGTGGGTCAACTAAGTCCTCTTTTTTTTGTACACCGCATACTTTAAAATATAGAGAACAAAATCGCCGAATGCTTTTTGCTATTGCTTACGCACGTGGGTACTAGCTTGACAAATTCTATCAACTAACCGATGTATGTGTCAGACCTCGGAGTGAACTAGCTTTTGCTAGCTACTACGTGCTCGCCCTGCCTCGATCAGAAACAACCGATCAACGAATCCATTTTGTTCAACGTGCGTGCCCTGCCTCAGACCTCGCAGTGAGCTAGCTAGCATTTTGTCTAAACTTTGACGATTGTATCCATGTATCTGAAAATCTGCAAGATGTTTCAAACTCAGGTTTTACTTCTATGTGCCATGCCCAAGCAGACGTACGTCGTTAGATTCTAGAACAAAGACATGATAAATGACTAATGGGAACCAGCTTTGACATACCACTTAGCTGGAACATAGAGCGGGCAACAAAAGCGTACAGGAAATACTCTATTCTCTCTCACGATTGACACAACCAGCATCAGAAAAGAGCAACCAAGCAGCGGCAAACTCTGGGAAGGTTGATCGGGTGAGTTAGACAAATTCTGCTCGGACAACATCGGGTGAGTTTGTTGAACGACACCAGTTGGTGTAGTTGAACGGCGCCCCGACAGGGTGCTCGAGGTGGCCCATCTGAACGGCGTCCCAGCAGGGTGCCCCCGAGCGACGTGCCGTGTGGCGGAGTTGACCGGAGTAGGCTATCGGGTCTGTCCTCGACGCGGGTAGCAGGGGGTGGAGTTGACTAGGTGCGATTGGTGGTAGTCTTCTTCCACGGCCATGGGGATCGACGGTGACGGGTGGAGGCGATGGGGAGTAGCAGGAGCGGGAGGAAGGCAGGGTGCAGCAGTGTGTAGGATGCAATGGTGCTCGTGGTGGTGTGAGGCGACGACCTCAGTGTTCCTTGACGCGGCGTCGGAGCTCATCAAGGATCCAGGGGAGGGGATGGCATGGGGATGTGTGGAGCCGGGAAAGGGAGCGCTCGCGTCGCCAGGGCGGAGGACATCGCCGGGAGCCGATCAGATTCGACCAGAAGTTCAGGGCGCGGCTCTCTGGGGGCCGGGGCTTTCGCGGGATGCAGGCGGAGGTGCAGTTTGGGAGGGGCAGCGCCAGAGGAATGCAGGCGGCGGTCAAGTTTGGGAGGGGCGGCGCCGGGCGCAGTGAAAGTTGGGACGGGCGGCGCCGGGCGCAGTGAAAGTTGGGACGGGCAGCGCCGGCGACGGTGAAGGTTGGGAGGGGCGGCGGGGGTGGGTTGGTCGGGCCGCACCGCGCGTGGTAGTGAGGGAGAGGGCGGCAGGTGGGTGCGGGTAGTGGGGGGAGAGGACGCGGGGTGGTGGGAAGTTCAGTGCGAGATTGGTCTTTTTTATCTGCGGATTCGGGAAGGTCTCCGCGCGCCTTATAGGGCTTATCGTGATCCAAATAACTATTCTAATCCCAGGATTAGAATAGTGCTACTCTCTCTCTCTCTATATATATACCGGATCGCTCCAACACAAAGTGCTTGTCAAAGGAAAAAGTGTAAAAAGGAAAGGTGATGATCACCATGACTCTTATATAAGGGTAGAAGATAAAAGTAAAAGATAGGCCCTTCGCAGAGGGAAGCAGAGGTTGTCATGCGCTTTTATGGTTGAATGCACAAAATCTTAATGCAAAAGAACGTCACTTTATATTGCCTCTTGTGATAAAGACCTTTATTATGCAGTCCGTCGCTTTTATTTCTTCCCTATCACAAGTTCGTATAAAGCTTATTTTCTTTGCACTAATAGATCATACATATTTAGAGAGTAATTTTTATTGCATGCACCGATGACAACTTACTTGAAGGATCTTACTCAATCCATAGGTAGGTATGGTGGACTCTCATGGCAAAACTGGTTTAAGGAATGCTTGGAAGCACAAGGAGTATCTCTACTTGGTGCAAAGAATTTGGCTAGCATGAGAGAGAAAGGCAAGCTCAACATGTTGGATGATCCAAGACAATATAACGTTTAGGATATAGGAAAACATAACCCATTAAGCTGTCTTCCTTGTCCAACATTAACCTTTTAGCATGTCATATTTTAATGAGTGATCACAATTGCAAAAGATGTCCAAGATAGTATATTTATGTGTGAAATCTCTCTTCCTTCAATATTCTTTCATGAATTGTTCAAGTGACCAAATCAGCGTTTGCTAACTTCCAATAAATTTACTACCTATACTTATTATGTGTGAAGTCATTACTCCCCATATTGTAAGCATATGAAACGTATATAAATTCAGATTTATGATATTCAATTCATTCAAACATTTACTCGTAGGATATACATGAAGCGCGTGAGTAAATGACAAACTATTCCAAAAAGATATAAGTGAAGAACACTGAGTAGTCAAATAATTAACTAGCCATGGGAGGATTCTTTTTTTTTCATTCAAGATTTCAGATCCAATAATTTTATTCAAACAGCAAGTAAAATTGAACATACACTCCAAGAAAAACACATACCATGTGACAAATAAAAATATAGCTCCGAGTAAGGTATACCGATAGTTTTGAAGACGAAAGAGGGGATGCCTTCCGAGGCATCCCCAAGCTTAGGCGCTTGAGTCTTCCTTGAATATTACCTTGGGGTGCCTTGACATCCCCAAGCTTAGGGTATTTCTAGTCCTTATTCTCCTCATATCAATATCTCACCCAAAGCTTGAAAACTTCAATCACACAAAACTTAACGGAATTTCGTGAGATATGTTAGTATGATAAAGAGTAAACCATTCAATTTGGTACTGTCAAAGACAAGGTTCATAATAGTTCTCACACAATTCTCACTGTACCGTATCATTTCTACAATTTATATTGAGAAATATAAGCCATAGAAACTAGAAAATAAGCAGACTATGCAATGAAAACAGAATCTGTCAAAAACAGAACAGTCTGTAATGATCTGAACACCAACCATACTTCTGCTACTCCAAAAATTATGAAATAAATTGGTGGAAGTGAGGAATTTGTCTATTAATCTTCTGAAAAATAATCAACTCAATCGCACTCTTCCGTAAAAAATTACAGCTAATCTCGTGAGGCAAAGTTTCTGTTTTTTATAGCAAGATCACATTAACTTCCACCCAAGTCTTCCCAAATGTCTTACCTGGCACTTTATTGAAACAAAAGATATAATACATGATTACTACAGTAGCTTAATCATGATAACACAAAAAACAGTAAGGGTTAATATTGGGTTGTCTCCCAACAAGCGCTTTTCTTTAATGCCTTTTAGCTAGGCATGATGATTTCAATGATGCTCACATAAAAGATAAGAATTGAACATAAAGAGAGCATCATGAAGAATATGACTAGCCCATCTAAACCTAACCCACTTCCTATTCCTAGGGATTTTGTGAGAACACAATTTATGGGAACAAGAATCAACTAGCATAGGAAGGCAAAACAAGTATAACTTCAAAACTTTAAGCACATAGAGAGGAAACTTGATATTATTGCAACTCCTACAAGCATGTATTCCTCCCTCATAATAATTTTCAGTAGCATCATGAATGAGTTCAACAATATAACCATCACATAAAGCATTCTTTTCATGATCTACGAGCATAGAAATTTTACTACTCTCCACATAAGCAAAATTCTCCTCATTCGGAATAGTGGGAGCAAACTTCTTCTAAATCCACTTTAGATGATAGTATTATTCATACTCCAAAAGATATAAGTGAAGTTCATGAATCATTCTACAATTACTATAGACTAACCAATATCCAAGATCAAAATATATAAGTGAAGCACACAAAGCATTCTATAAAACCATACTCAAAAGATTTAAGTGAAGCACAAAGAGCAATTCTGTAAGATCATACTTAAAAGATATAAGTGAAGCACATGAAGTATTCTATAAATAAATAAAGGGCTATATCATACTAGCATGGTTCTTAAAAGAAAAAAACAAAAACACAAAGGACACACATTATGTGAACAAAACAAAAACCGAGGTATACCGATAATTGTTGAAGAAGAAGGATGGGATGCCAACCGGGGAATCCCCAAGCTTAGATGCTTGAGTATCCTTGAAATATTTACTTGGGGTGCCTTGGGAATCCCCAAGCTTAGATGCTTGAGTATCCTTGAAATATTTACTTGGGGTGCCTTGGGAATCCCCAAGCTTGAGCTCTTGCCTCTCTTTATTCTTCTCATATTGATAGCTCCTCGATCTTTGAACACTTCATCCACACAAAACTTTAGGTAATGTTGCAAACTTATTCCAATTTCATATTAGAACTATATATACTGTATTCCAACTTCACCATGGTTCATACCCCCCGATACTACCCATGGATTCATAAAAAAAAGCAAACAACTCATAGAAAACAGAATCTGTCAAAAACAGGACAGTTTGTAGTAATCTGGAAGTTTAGTATACTTCTGTAACTCCAAAAAATTCTAAAAAAAATATGAAAATTTAAAAAATTTGTACATAAGTAATGTGCAAAAAGTTTCAGACCCATTTTACTTTCCACTAAAAAATGTAAAATCACGCGCTACAACCAAAGTTTCTGTTTTTGTACTGCACAAAGTAAACAAGCAATCTAATCATCCTAAAACCGAAGCTTGGCACATTATTTTTATAATACAATGGATATATGCAAGGGGATAATTTTTATCAGAGAAGCTTCCATGATTTTTTTATATTGTTTCCATGAGAATGAACACAAGTGTATAAGGTCGACCCTCACTTCTCCAATGCATAACCTTCCAATCACTTCTCTTATTGAAAAAACTTTTTAGGCATGAGAGGAAAGTATATTTTTTGTATTTTCATTCTTTTAATTTTTTTGTATGTTTCACCCACAACTAAACAGAAACAAAAAGTAAAAACAAAATCTACTTAGTGAAGAAAGCAAACAAGCACACACGAGAATATCAACCCCACGCTATTGCTCCCCGGCAACGGCGCCAGAAAAGAGCTTGATAATCCCCAAGTGTAAGGAATCATCGTAGCAATTCCCAATGGTGGAAGTGATAAATATGGAGTGTCGAACCCACAAGGAGCTAAAGGTAAGATCAATATTCTCTCAAGCCCTATCTGCCACTGATAGGACTCTACGTACACCGAACGTTTGCTTCCAACTAGAAATGAGAAATAAAACTACGTTGTGGGTATGAAGAGAATAACTTTGCATGGTATCAGAGAGCTAAAATATGAAAGTAGGCGTTGTTGTCATAAAGTTAGAATATATTACTAAATATTATAAATATCAAGTGTGGAATAATGATGGATCGGTGTGCAGAATTATCCTAGGCAATTATTAACAAGACCGATAGTCGTCATTGCAATTTCATGTGAGGGAGAGGCATAAGCTAACATACTTTCTCTTCTTGGATCATATTCACTTATGGTTGGAACTCTAGCAAGCATCCACAACTACTAAAGATCATTAAGGTAAAACCCAACCATAGCATTAAAGCATCAAGTCCCCTTTATCCCATACACAACAATCCCCTTACTTGGGTTTATGCTTCTGTCACTCAAGCAACCCACTATAAGCGAATCATGAACATATTGCAACACCCTACAGCGGGAATCCCTCACGCTTGCGCGACACGGAGAGCACAATAGGACATCACTAAAATAAAACATACAACTCATACCAATCTAGATCATCAATCAACCCAAAGACAAAGGATATCTACTCAAAACATCATAGAATGGCAACACATCATTGGATCATAATATGTGGCATAAAGCACCATGTTCATGTAGGGATTACAACGGGGTGCGGGAGAGTGGACCGCATAAAAGAGATGAGGATGGTGATGATGATGGTGATGTTGATGAAGACGATCATCGCGGTGATGATTCCCCTCCCGATGGCACTCCGGCACCACCGAGAGAGAGTAGGATAGGTTCTCCCCCTTGTGCTTCCTCTCCCCCTGGTCCTTGGCCTTCATGACGATGATGGCCCCTCCGGGATCCTGCTCCATGCCCTCTGGTGATGATGGCCCCCTCCGGCAGGGTGCTAGAGAGGGCCTAGATTGATTTGTCGTGGCTACACAGGCTTGCGGCGGCAGAACTTCCAATATAGGTTAATTTCTGGAGGTTTGGGTATTTATAGGAGAGGTTGGCGTCGAGAACAAGCCAGGGGGCCCCATGAGTACTCCACGAGGCACAGGGGCGCGCCCAGGGGGGTGGGAACGCCCCCACCCTCGTGGGGCCCACGGGACTCCCCTCCGGTAGATTTTTGTTCCAGTATTTTTTATATTTTCCAGAAAAAATCTCCGTTGATTTTCATCGCATTCCGAGAATTTTTATTTCTGCACAAAAACAACATCACGTAGTTCTGCTGAAAACAGCGTCAATCCGGGTTAGTTCTAACCAAATCATACCAAAATCATATAAAACTATTGTAAACATGGCATGAATACTTCATAAATTATAGATACGCTAGAGTCGTATCATGGAGCAACTCGCCACTCCTCATCGAGTGACCCTGGAGCGGTGAGTTGCTGAACCACGCGACGACTTGGGGCGGCAACTTTCTCCAACGGGTGATGTTGGGGAACGTTGCATGAAATTTCAAAATTTTCCTACAATCATGCAATATCTATCTAGGATATGCATAGCAACGAGACGGGGAGAGTGTGTCCACATACCCTCGTAGACCAAAAGCGGAAGCGTTATGTTAACGCGGTTGATGTAGTCGAACATCTTCACGATCCAATTGATCCAAGTACCAAACATACGGCACCTCCGTGTTCAGCACATGTTCAGATCGATGACGTCCCTCGAGCTCTTGATCCAGTAGAGGGTCGAGGGAGAGTTCTGACAGCATGACGGCATGGTGACGGTGATGGTGATATGATCCGTGCAGGGCTTCAGCTAAGCACTACGATAATATGACCGGAGGCGTAAACTATGGAGGGGGGCACAATACACGGCTAAGAGAAATCTTGGTGTACCTTTGGGGTGCCTCCTGGCCACGTATATAAAGGAGGGGAGGAGAGAGGCAGGCGGCCAGGAGGGGTGCGCCATGGGAGGAGTCCTACTTGGACTCCTAGTCCAAGTAGGATTCGCACCCCCCTTTTCCTTTCTTCCACCGGAGGGAATAGGAAGGAGAGGAAGAGGGAAAGGAAAGGGGGGCGCCGCCCCCTCCTCCTTGTCCTATTTGGACTCCTAAGGAGGGGGGTGTGCGGGCACCCCCTGCGGGATTCCCTCTCTCTCCCTTAGGCCCATGCTGGCCCAATACTTCTCCGGGGGTTCCGGTAACCCCTCGGTACTCCGGAAAAATATCTGAATCACTCGGAACCATTCCGATGTCCTAATACTACCATCCAATATATGAATCTTTACCTCTCGACCATTTCGAGACTTGTCTTCATGTTAGTGATCTCATCCGGGGCTCCGAACAAACTTCGGTCACCAAAACACATAACTCATAATACAAATCGTCATCGAACGTTAAGTGTGCGGACCCTACGGGTTCGAGAACTATGTAGACATGACCGAGACACATCTCCGGTCAACAACCAATAGCGGAACCTAGATGCTCATATTGGCTCCTACATATTCTACGAAGATCTTTATCGGTTAAACCGCATAACAACATACGCTATTCCCTTTGTCATCGGTATGTTACTTGCCCGAGATTCGATCGTCGGCATCCTCATACCTAGTTCAATCTCGTTACCGGCAAGTCTCTTTACTCGTTCCGTAATGCATCATCCCACAACTAACTCATTAGTCACATTGCTTGCAAGGCTTATAGTGATGTGCATTACCCAGAGGGCCCAGAGACACCTCTCCGATACACGGAGTGACAAATCCTAATCTTGATCTATGCCAACTCAACAAACACCTTCAAAGACACCTGTAGAGCATCTTTATAATCACCCAGTTATGTTGTGACGTTTCATAGCACACACGGTGTTCCGCCGGTATTCGGGAGTTGCATAATCTCATAGTCGGAGGAATATGAATACGTCATGAAGAAAGAAATAGCAATAAAACTAAACGATCATTATGCTAAGGTACCAGATGGGTCTTGTACATCACATCATTCTCTAATGATGTGATCCAGTTCATCAAATGACAACACATGTCCATGGTCAAGAAACTTAACCATCTTTGATTAACGAGCTAGTCAATTAGAGGCATACTAGGGACATTCTGTTTTGTCTATGTATTCACACATGTACTAAGTTTCCGGTTAATACAATTATAGCATGAATAATAAAGATTTATCATGATATAAGGAAATATAAATAACAACTTTATTATTGCCTCTTGGGCATATTTCCTTCAGTCTCCCACTTGCACTAGAGTCAATAATCTAGATTACATAGTAATGATTATAACACCCATGGAGTCTTGGTGCTGATCATGTTTTGCTCATGAGAGAGGCTTAGTCAACGGGTCGACAACATTCAGATCCATATGTATCTTGCAAATCTCTATGTCTCCCTCCTTGACTTGATCGTGGATGGAATTGAAGCGTCTCTTGATGTGTTTGGTTCTCTTGTGAAATCTGGATTCCTTCACCAAGGCAATTGCTCCAGTATTGTCACAAAAGATTTTAATTGGACCTGATGCACTAGGTATTACACCTTGATCGGATATGAACTCCTTCATCCATACTCCTTCATTTGCTGCTTCCGAAGCAGTTATGTACTCCGCTTCACACGTAGATCCCGCCATGATGCTCTGCTTGGAAATGCACCAACTTACAGCTCCACCATTCAATATAAATACATATCCAGTTTGTGACTTAGAGTCATCCGGATCAGTGCCAAACCTTGCATCGACGTAACCATTTACGACAAGCTCTTTGTCACCTCCATAAATGAGAAACATATCCTTAGTCCTTTTCAGGTATTTCAGGATGTTCTTGACCGCTGTCCAGTGATCCACTCCTGGATTACTTTGGTACCTCCCTGCTAAACTTATAGCAAGGCACACATCAGGTCTGGTACACAGCATTGCATACATGATAGAACCTATGGCTGAGGCATAGGGAATGACTTTCATTTTCTCTCTATCTTCTGCAGTGGTCGGGCATTGAGTCTGACTCAACTTCACACTTTGTAGCGCAGGCAAGAACCCTTTCTTTGGCTGATCCATTTTGAACTTCTTCAAAACTTTATCAAGGTATGTGCTTTGTGAAAGTCCAATTAAGCGTGTTGATCTATCTCTATAGATCTTGATGCCCAATATATAAGCAGCTTCACCGAGGTCTTTCATTGAAAAGTTCTTATTCAAATATCCTTTTATGCTATCCAGAAATTCTGTATTATTTCCAATCAACAATATGTCATCCACATATAATATTAGAAATGCTACAGAGCTCCCACTCACTTTCTTTTAAATACATGCTTCTCCAAAAGTCTGTATAAAACCATATGCTTTGATCACACTATCAAAACGTATATTCCAACTCCGAGAGGCTTGCACCAGTCCATAAATGGATCGCTGGAGCTTGCATACTTTGTTAGCACTTTTAGGATCGACAAAACCTTCTGGTTGCATCATATACAACTCTTCTTTAAGAAATCCATTAAGGAATGCAATTTTGACATCCATTTGCCAAATTTCATAATCATAAAATGTGGCAATTGCTAACATGATTCGGACAGACTTAAGCATCGCTACGGGTGAGAAGGTCTCATCATAGTCAACTCCTTGAACTTGTCGAAAACCTTTCGCAACAAGTCGAGCTTTGTAGACAGTAACATTACCTTCATCGCCAGTCTTCTTCTTGAAGATCCATTTATTCTCTATGGCTTGCTAATCACCGGTAATTCAACCAAAGTCCACACTTTGTTCTCATACATGGATCCCATCTCAGATTTCATGGCCTCAAGCCATTTCGCGGAATCTGGGCTCATCATCGCTTCCTCATAGTTTGTAGGTTCATCATGGTCTAGTAACATGACCTCTAGAACAGGATTACCATACCACTCTAGTGCGGATCGTACTCTGGTTGACCTATGAGGTTTGGTAGTAACTTGATCTGAAGTTTCATGATCATCATCATTAGCTTCCTCACTAATTGGTGTAGGAATCACTGGAACTGGTTTCTGTGATGAACTACTTTCCAATTAGGGAGAAGGTACAATTACCTCATCAAGTTATACTTTCCTCCCACCCACTTCTTTCGAGAGAAACTCCTTCTCTAGAAAGGATCTATTCTTAGCAACGAATATCTTGCCTTCGGATCTGTGATAGAGGGTGTACCCAACAGTTTCCTTTGGGTATCCTATGAAGACACATTTCTCCAATTTGGGTTCGAGCATATTAGGTTGAAGCTTTTTCACATAAGTATCGCAACCCCAAACTTTAAGAAATGATAGCTTAGGTTTCTTGCCAAAGCACAATTCATATGGTGTCGTCTCAACGGATTTAGATGGTGCCCTATTCAACGTGAATGTAACCGTCTCTAAAGCATAACCCCAAAACGATAGTGGTAAATCATAGATCGCACCATATCTAATAAAGTACGGTTACGATGTTCGGACACACCATTACGCTATGGTGTTCCAGGTGGCATGAGTTGCGAAACTATTCCACATTGTTTCAAATGAAGGCCAAACTCATAACTCAAATATTCACCTCCATGATCAGATCATAGAAGCTTTAATTTCTTGTTATGATGATTTTCCACTTCACTCTGAAATTCTTTGAACTTTTCAAATGTTCCAGACTTATGTTTCATTAAGTAGATATACCCATATCTGCTCAAATCATGTGTGAAGGTCAGAAAATAACGATACCCGTCGCGAGCCTCAACACTCATCGGACCGCAAACATCAGTATGTATTATTTCCAATAAGTCAGTTGCTCGCTCCATTGTTCCGGAGAATGGAGTCTTAGTCATCTTTCCCATGAGGCATGGTTCGCAAGCATCAAGTAATTCATAATCAAGTGATTCCAAAAGCCCATCAGCACGAAGTTTCTTCATGCGCTTTACACCAATATGACCTAAACGGCAGTGCCACAAATAAGTTGTACTATCATTATTAACTTTGCATCTTTTGGCTTCAATATTATGAATATGTGTATCACTACAATCGAGATTCAACAAAAATAGACCACTCATCAAGGATGCATGACCATAAAAGATATTACTCATATAAATAGAACAACCATTATTCTTTGATTTAAATGAATAACCGTCTCGCATCAAACAAGATCCAGATATAATGTTTTTGCTCAACGCTGGCACCAAATAACAATTATTTAGGTCTAAAACTAATACCGGCGGTAGATGTAGAGGTAGCATGCCGACGACGATCACAACGACTTTGGAACCATTTCCCACGCGCATCGTCACCTCGTCCTTAGCCAATCTTCGTTTAATCCGTAGCCCCTGTTTCAAGTTGCAAATATGAGCAACAGAACCAATATCAAATACCCAGGTGCTACTACGAGCATTAGTAAGGTACACATCAATAACATGTATATCAAATGTACCTTTCACTTTTCCATCCTTCTTATCCGCCAAATACTTGGGGTAGTTCCGCTTCCAGTAACCAGTCCCTTTGCAGTAGAAGCACTCAATTTTAGGCTTAGGTACAGACTTGGGCTTCTTTCCTTCAGCATCAACTTGCTTGCTGTTCTTCTTGAAGTTCCCCTTCTTACCTTTGCCCTTTTTGTTGAAACTAGTGGTCTTGTTCACTATCAACACTTGATGCTCCTTCTTGATTTCTACCTCTGCACCCTTTAGCATTGCAAAGAGCTCGGGAATTGTCTTTTCCATCCCTTGCATATTATAGTTCATCACGAAGCCTTTATAGCTTGGTGGTAGTGACTGAAGAATTATGTCAATGACACTATCATCAGGAAGATTAACTCCCAGCTGAGCCAAGTGGTTATGGTACCCAGACATTCTGAGTATGTGTTCACTCACTGAACTATTCTCCTCCATTTTGCAGCTGTAGAACTTGTTGGAGACCTCATATCTCTCAACTCGGGCATTTGCTTGAAATATTAGCTTCAACTCCTGGAATGAGACGGTGAGAGTGTGTCCACATACCATCGTAGACCGAAAGTAGAAGCGTTATGTTAACGCGGTTGATGTAGTCGAACGTCTTCACGATCCAACCGATCCAAGTACCGAACGTACGGCACCTCCGTGTTCAGCACACGTTCAGCTCGATGACGTCCCTCGAGCTCTTGATCCAGTAGAGGGTCGAGGGAGAGTTCCGACAACATGACGGCGTGGTGACGGTGATGGTGATATGATCCGCGCAGGGCTTCGCCTAAGCACTACGATTATATGACCAGAGGCGTAAACTGTCGAGGGGGGCACCGCACACGACTAAGAGAAATCTTGGTGTGCTTTGGGGTGCCCCCTGGCCACGTATATAAAGGAGGGGAGGAGAGAGGCCGGCGGCCAGGAGGGGTGCGCCATGGGGGAGAGTCCTACTTGGGCTCCTAGTCCAAGTAGGATTCTCCCCCCTTTTCCTTTCTTCCACCGGAGGGAATAGGAAGGAGAGGGAGAGGGAAAGGGAAGGGGGGCGCCGCCCCCTCCTCCTTGTCCTATTCGGACTCCCAAGGAGGGGGGCGTGCGGCCACCCCCCACGGGCTTCCCTCTCTCTCCCTTAGGCCCATGTTGGCCCAATACTTCGCCGGGGGTTCCGGTAACCCCTCGGTACTCCCGAAAAATACCTGAATCACTGAGAACCATTCCGATGTCCGAGTACTAGCTTCCAATATATGAATCTTTACCTCTTGACCATTTCGAGACTCGTTGTCATGTTAGTGATCTCATCCGGGACTCTGAACAAACTTCGGTCACCAAAACACATAACTCATAATACAAATCGTCATCAAACGTTAAGTGTGCGGACCCTACGGGTTCGAGAACTATGTAGACATGACCGAGACACATCTTCGGTCAATAACCAATAGCGGAACCTAGATCCTCATATTGGCTCCTACATATTCTACGAAGATCTTTATCGATCAAACCGCATAACAACATACGTTATTCCCTTTGTCATTGGTATGTTACTTGCCCGAGATTCGATCATCGGTATCCTCATACCTAGTTCAATCTCATTACCGGCATGCCTCTTTACTCGTTCTGTAATGCATCATCCCGCAACTAACTCATTAGTCACATTGCTTGCAAGGCTTATAGTGATGTGCATTACCGAGAGGGCCCAGATATACCTCTTCGATACACGGAGTGACAAATCCTAATCTTGGTCTATGACAAATCAATAAACACCTTTGGAGACACCTGTAGAGCATGTTTATAATCAACCAGTTACGTTGTGATGTTTGATAGCACACAAGGTGTTCCTCCGGTATTCGGGACTTTCATAATCTCATAGTTAGAGGAATATGTATAAGTCATGAGGAAAGCAATAGCAATAAAACTAAACGATCATTATGCTAAGCTACCGGATGGGTCTTGTCCATCACATCATTCTCTAATGATGTGATCCCGTTCATCAAATGACAACACATGTCCATGGTCAGGAAACTTAACCATCTTTGATTAACGAGCTAGTCAATTAGAGGCATACTAGGGACATTCTGTTTTGTCTATGTATTCACACATGTACTAAGTTTCCGGTTAATACAATTATAGCATGAATAATAAAGATTTATCATGATATAAGGAAATATAAATAACAACTTTATTATTGCCTCTAGGGCATATTTCCTTCAGGTCAGGCGCGGGAGGTGGAGTAGCGAGCTGCCTCACTCGTAAACAGCAGGCTCGGTGGGCCACCCATCCGGCTTGTATGCCGGAGAAATGCTTGTTGAAAGCCATGGGAAAAGTGGAGAAAATGATGAAGGGGGAGATAGGAGTGGCGGAGGGGTGCAATTTTCGCCTGGCATCTGGCCTCGTATAAATAGAGGGCAGGCGGGAGGAGCTCGGTTGGCGTTGTGTTTAATGCCGGCCCGCTCACGCCGGCCCGCTCATGAGCAGACGTGTGACCGAAGTAGGTTTCTCGGCTTCCACATGGGTTTAATAGAGACATATAAATGTGGCAAGGAGGAGTGCAGCGGGCGGCGCCGTCGGTTGGTGCGCCGCTTCAGTGGCGAGGCAGTGAGAGGTCGCGTCCGCTAGGCCAGGGCGGTCAGAAACAGGCTTGGGATCGGTCCAAACTCCCACAAACCTCCCCCACTTTTTTCTCTAGTTTGCAGGAGAAATCGTGCCCGGACCGTCCCACGGACCGATACAGGTTGATATTGGATGGCTTTCGCGGTTTGGACGGTTGCGGCAGGTTTATTGGTCCGCCTTGATGATGCCCTAACACGCTAATTTGATAGGCACGTCTTTGCTCATAGTAAGGCGCCTTGCGGTATTGTTGGCCGGGATCATGCCAAACAGATAGGCGTGTTTCCCTAGTCAAGCACCTTACCTCTTTGATCGGTCAAACGAATCGGTATGACCAATGTGGTATGTACTATGATCCCCTCGTAGTAAGTCTAACTAGGTTGGGATCGCGCCTTGGCGTGAGGGTGCCGGTCTAAATGACTTGTCCAAGCGAATAAAGATCAAACACATGTTGTATAGGTAGGAAGGCAAGTTTAGCACACATTTATTAAGAGAACAATTGATTTTCAGGTTCAAGAGAAAAAGAAACATTCAGTCTTGTACCAAAAGCAAGTCATCATCGAGTTCAGCATGGTCATAATATTACAATAGCTAATTACATTTAGTCCATCCCATAAGCAAGGCGACATCGAGTTTGGTATGCGTCCCATAAGCAAGGCAGCATCTTCATATGGACCATCCACTTGTGCATCATCATCATCTGTTGGTGGTGGTGAGGACTGATGTGTCTTTCAGAATCTCCTGCAACAAAAATAGGAAGGTTATTCAGTATCAAAAAATATACAACAGTGCAAGGAGCTTCCAAGAGAAGGATGACATGTGAGATTCAGCAATCGATGTAACCAGAGTAGTTGGCATCATTTGTAGGACTGTTGTAATCACATATCACATTCTAACTCAATTACATGGAAAGTTAGAAAGTGATATGTGATTACAAAAGAATAAATGGATAATAAAAGCATTCTAGTAATTGCTTAATAAAAGCATTTCTCCTTTTGTCTACAATCTACCAGGGTCTAAGAATACAAAAGAAGTTTCAAAGTCCTAATTAAAGTTTCCCCCGAATGAGTATAGTCCTTAAGAAAAAGCCGCAGAAGTAATTGGTTAATAAAAGCATTTTAGTACTGTATACTCCCTCAGTACCGAAATATTGGTCGTTGAGCACTTTCTTCTGACCATGCGACCATATGTAGTTGATGCGGAGCATCCTACGAACATCACCATGTCAAGAGTCCATTCGACAAGTGACACGTGCGACATCTACTTCATATACATAAAGGTTAATAATATCCTTTACACATGTTCACTTGACTCCTTCGAGGATGGTATACTACTTGACATCTCTCCATGCATAGGTATTACTGGGGCTTCATCGATGATGAGGAGGAGTTCAAGCGCAAGAGAACATCTACACCATCCAAGAAGTGAGAAGGAGGAGGAAGAGGGACCCAAAGATGCGGAGCATCGTAGGCCTCGGACCATCCCAGGTACCTGGACCCCCGGACCCCAAAGGGCGCGGCCCCTGACCACCCCGGGTGCCCGGGATCTCACCACCGGATGCCTGCACCCCCGGGTGCCCATCCCCTCACCTGGCGCTACCCCAGGTGCCCGGCCTCCTCATTCCAGCGACCCCCGGGTGCCCGGACCCCTCCGGCGATGCCTGCGTGCATTCAGGGCCAAATGACCCATATACCCCTGTTTCTCCCCAAATCTTCCCTAGACTATAAGTAGACGTTCCCTAGCTCAGAATTAGGGTTAGCTAAGATTAGAACTACACATTAGAGCTTAGCTCATGTACCTCCCCTTGTGGGACTCCTCTTGAGATAGAGAAAGACACTCCATTGGAGTTCAAAGCCTCCTTTGGAGAAGATCCCTAGTGGATTCAAGACCCCATCTAGGGAAGGATCTATCTAGATCATCAAGACCTCATCTCCTTTGGATTTGGGATGAAGTCTACCTTATATCTTTGTTCCTCTTGTTGTTCATGTATGATGCGGAGCATCCCAAGGACATCCCCATGGACCCACCTACATCTCCTACGACACCTCTTGGACCCATGACACGAGCACGTGCAAGAGCTCTCGAAACCGAGGTGACATCACTCCTCTCACATTTCCACTTCAATGCATATGAGACATTGCTACTACCTCATACGGACACATCGTGCATACTCAGGTACCATGGAGAATCTAAGGAGCAAGGAGAAGAAGAAGAGGAAGATGGACATGAAGACGGAGAAGAAGAAGCTACAGGCTCCGGACGACCGGCCAGGACCGGATGTCCGACGATCTCCATGCTCTGGACGTCCGGCCCCCTCCGGACGACTGACGCCACCGCACCCGAGCCAAATCTACGGATTTCCGGAGTCCAACAGACGACTGACACCCGGACGTCGGACCCCGACCGGACGTCCGACAGAAGCCCACCCGAGCTGAACTTATGGACGTCCGACAGGCACCGGACGTCCGGACCCTCGCGAGCCTCCGGACGACCGGTGACTCCCGGACGTCCGGCGCCTGTGCGCTGCCATGTGTTGGGCCGCATCCCATGTACCCCCTTTTTGCCCCCTTCTACACTAAGACTATATATAGACCTCTCCCTCCTCCTTTCTAGGGTTAGCAAAGGATTAGATCATATTTTGTGAGAGAGCTTTGCTCATCCACTTGGATACCTTCTCCTCGGAGATTCGAGCCTCCACCGGAGAAGACCCCCCAAGCAGATTCAAGACCCTTTTTAGGGAAGAACTCAAGACCTCCTCACGGAGAAGACCGGCTACCCTTGTATCATCCTTAGTTGTCCGTGGATCGTGTATCTTTTCCTATGTACTCGAGGATCTAGCACATGTGTGACCTATTCGTGTTGGTTTAGTGTTTCCTCTTGTGTTTCCCCTTGTGTTTTCCCTCGTTTTCCCCCTCGTGTTCCTCGTGTTCTTCGTGGGATCCGCTCCTTTCGTGGAAGATCGGGCGATTAGGGTTCCTACCCTACATCATCTTGGTATCATGAGCCACGTTGATCACGATTTCGGAGCCTCCCCTCTTTGTTTTCTAGCTTGATTTTTGTTGTTTTTGTCCCAAATTCGAAAATTCCCCACAAAAATAGCCCCAATTTGTTTTTTGTGATTTGTTGGTGTGTTGATTTTTTTTGGATTTGATCGGTGGATTTGCTTTGTTTTGAGTGGATCTAGCTTTTCCCCCTTGTCTCCACCCTTTCCATCCACAAAATCCTCCGGATTCGGAAAATTTCCACATCTCCACCACGAACCCTAGCAGTTCATCCCGTGCCAGAGATTCGCCTAGGCACCGGACGTCTGACCGCCAGCGGACGTCCGACGACCGGACGACCGGTCCAGAGCGGACGTCTGACCAACACTGACGAAACTAAATTTTTTCAGTTTAGTCACCACCACCGCCCCACATTTCCGCATACGCACTCCTACCACCCATATACCATCACCATTCCTTACCCGTTTTGCACTCTGACACGTGTTGCCACTTCGAGCTTTGAGAATTTGAGTTGCAGTTCCGTATCCTTTTGTGTTTCGGCTATTTGGTATGGTTTGACATCAACACCACTGCCGCTCATCTTCGCCACAGACGCGTCATCAACAACGACCATCTTGACTACATCTTGGTATTCGGTCCACCATTTTGACACCATACCTGAAGCAAGAACGGTAACCTCATCTTGGTATTGGACATATCACTCTTGCCATTACAGTGATAGCCATCATAGCCTTACTCCTTTGTGTTGCTTACCCATCGAGACTAGCCATTGAGTATTGCCGACAACGAAACTTGTGCACATTAGTGATCATCCTTCCCATAGCATACATACATCATTATTGCATCTCTTGGTATCATCTCTTGTGTCACAAGGTTGTCATCGCATACACAATTGCTATCTTGGTTCGTCAAGCATTGCATGAGAAAAGAGCTCAAACATCAAAGAGCCAAACAAGATTTTAAGCAAAAAGGAAAGATAAGCAAAGAGCTTTTAAGCAAGAACCATAGCATCATACAACATTAAGATTGTTATATTAGATCATCTTGGATCATATCATCGAAACACCTTGCATAGAACATACTTGGGATAGAAGAGGTTGCATTTTTGCTTTGTAGGTTGTGCACAAGTCTTGTATCCGCCTATTGTGCAATCGTGCTAGCGTCTCTCTTGTGTTGTGCAACAAGAGCATTTTTGTGGATTCCACATTTTGGCTCATCCTTGGTTTCCCAACCCCACTTATCTCTTTGTGTGTGTGTTTCCGTGTACATTAAATTGCTTGGTCTACTTGTTACATTGCAATCTTGCGAATCTTTTCCAACATTATTGAAGCTCACTTACAATTGCATTAAATTTTGTGCCACCATCCTAACCAAGCTCCACCATAAGATTTTACTTGTGTAGGCATGAGAAACCGACAAGAATTGATACCAATTGTGCTATTTCCTTGTCCACATTGGAGTGATCATTGATCCACTTTCAACTTCAGTCAAGGTACATTTGGTATTCGATCTTCTCTTTCTACCACTCACATTTTTTATCTTGAAATGATGGATAGGCCAAGTACTTCTACCAACCCACTCTTCATTGAGCACAATGATAACATGAACTCCTACGTCACCAAGAGCCACCACTTTGGTGCACAACATGCTTTGCATCAAGAGCAACAAGCAATGAGCGAACGCATCGACAACCTCGCTGCCAACTTGCGACTCTCCAAGAAAAGTACAAGGGACTACTTCGACCACAAGATCGATGATCACAAGCAAGAGAATGACGCAAGGATGGACGAGATTCGTGCTTTGTTGCTCAACCGGTCTTCTTCCACTTCATCCTCTTCAAGAAGGATCCGTTCAAGTCGACACTCCGACTTCACCCTCTCCGGCTCAAGTACACCGACATCGAACACTTTACGCCGTGCCGCGCGCAATGATCGTCAAGCAAGCCTCAATCCTCTACGCGACACCGACTCTCAAGAGCGCCGACAATGTCAAACCCAAGAGGCTTTCGCGCTAGCACGAGAACGGCAATGACAACGCCAACATGAAGAGGAATAGCACGCACATCTACACCAAGATGCACAAGATGCCGAGGCACAACAGCAAGAACAACAACTCCGTGAAGCTCAAGCACTTGAGGCGCAACAAGCCCTCCAAGATTTAAGTCGAGCCGTAGCCAACCGAGGCCGACAAGCTCATGAACATGAAGAAGCACTTCGCGAAGAAGTTCAAGAACGAAGATTTCAAGCTTGCATGCATTGTCAAGTTCCTCCTCGAGCTCGACAAGCTCCTCCACAGGCTCGCCAACAACATCAAGTTCATCAAGAGCATGACTACAATGGAAATCCTCCATGACAAGAGCAACATGAGGTTGACAACCCTTCTCACCAAGAGCAACACGAGCTTGACAATCACCTACAACACGGGCGTCATCATCCCCGACCCCAACACAATGAAGAACAACGCTACGGCAAGCTCAAGTTCACCATGCCCAAGTTTAACGGAAGCAACGACCCCGAAGAGTATACTTCATGCGCATTGAAGGTTGACAAAATCTTCCATTTGCACAACTATGAAGAAGAGAAGAAAGTTGACAAGATCTTCCATTTGCACAATTATGAAGAAGAGAAGAAGATCGCAATGGCATCCCTTGAGTTCTAAGACTATGTGCTCATTTGGTGGGAACAAATCATAGAGCGCCGAGAGGCAAGAGGGGAACCACCCATCACTACTTGGGCACAAATGAAGGATGTCATGAGAGCATGTACCTACTACAACCGGGACCTCTTCAAGAAACTCCAACTACTCAAGCAAGGAACCAAGAGCGTTGAAGAGTACTACAAGGAGATGGAGATTGCCAAGATAAGAGCCAACGTCACGGAAGATGATGAGCAAACTATGTCACATTTCTTGAATGGACTCAACCATCCTATCAAGAAGATCGCCGACTTCCAACCATACTCTAACCTCATCGAGCTCATGCATCAAGCTACAAAAGCGGAACATCAAGTGCAAGACGATTTCAAGTATGCCAAGTTCTCATCCAAGTCCTACGACTTCTCCAACACCCAACCTTCAACGACTCCAACATCTTCGACTACCCCGAGTCATCCTCCTCCTACAAGAAACTTCAAGCCGAGAGCTTCATCATCATATACCCCAACCGATGAGACTGTCAAGACAAGTTCTTCCAAATGCTTCGCATGCGGCGATCGAGGACACAAGTCCTTTGAGTGTACCAACAAGCAAAACATGATCCTCCACGATGATGGTACATACGACTCCATGAGTGATGAGGAGATGAAAGCACTTGAGCAAGTGGCAATGCACCGGCACGTGACCGAAGAGGAAGAGACTCAAGTCTTTTGTGACGGTGATTCAAGTCCCGCTCTCGTTGTCTCCAAGGTCTTGACTCTTCAACATCAACAAGAAGAAGACCAAAGATGCCACATATTCCATACCAAGGCCGGTGACACGTCTCCAACGTATCTATAATTTTTGATTGCTCCATGCTATATTATCTACTGTTTTAGACATTATTGGGATTTATTATCCACTTTTATATTATTTTTGGGACTAACCTATTAACCGGAGGCCCAGCCCAAATTGCTGTTTTTTTGCCTATTTTAGGGTTTCGAAGAAAAGGAATATCAAACGGAGTCCAAACGGAATGAAACCTTCGGAAACGTGATTTTCTCATCAGATAAGATACAGGAGAATTGGACCCTCCGTCAAGAAAGCCACAAGGTAGTCACGAGGGTAGGGGGCGCGCCCCCCCTAGGGCGCGCCCCCTGCCTCGTGGGCCCCTCGAAGATCCACCGATGTACTTCTTCTCCTATATATATCCACATACCCCCAAACGATCGGGAACGGAGCCAAAAACCTAATTCCACCGCCGCAACTTTCTGTATCCACGAGATCCCATCTTGGGGCCTATTCGGAGCTCCGCCGGAGGAGGCATCGATCACGGAGGGCTTCTACATCATCATCCAAGCCCCTCCAAATGAAGTGTGAGTAGTTTACTTCAGACCTACGGGTCCATAGCTAGTAGCTAGATGGCTTCTTCTCTCTTTTTGGATCTCAATACAATGTTCTCCCCCTCTCTCGTGGAGATCTATTCGATGTAATCTTCTTTTTGCGGTGTGTTTGTTGAGACCGATGAATTGTGGGTTTATGATCAAGTCTATCTATGAATAATATTTGAATCTTCTCTGAATTCTTTTATGTATGATTGGTTATCTTTGCAAGTCTCTTTGAATTATCAGTTTGGTTTGGCCTACTAGATTGGTTGTTCTTGCCATGGGAGAAGTGCTTAGCTTTGGGTTCGATCTTGCGGTGTCCTTTCCCAGTGACAGAAGGGGCAGCAAGGCACGTATTGTATCGTTGCCATCGAGGATAAAAAGATGGTTTTTTTTATCATATTGCATGAAACTATCCCTCTACATCATGTCATCTTGCTTAAGGCATTACTCTGTTTTTAACTTAATACTCTAGATGCATGCTGGATAGCGGTTGATGAGTGGAGTAATAGTAGTAGATGCAGAATCGTTTCGGTCTACTTGTCTCTGATGTGATGCCTATATACATGATCATACCTAGATATTCTCATAACTATGCTAAATTCTGTCAATTGCTCAACAGTAATTTGTTCACCCACCGTAGAATACTTATGCTCTTGAGAGAAGCCACTAGTGAAACCTATGCCCCCCGGGTCTCTTTCTCATCATATCAATCTCCATCACTTTATTATTGCTTTGCTTTTACTATGCTTTTACTTTATTTACTTTGCATCTCTATACCAAAAATACCAAAAATATTATTTATCATCTCTATCAGATCTCACTTTCGTAAGTGATTGTGAAGGGATTGACAACCCCTAAGCGTGTTGGTTGCATTGAGCTATTGTTTTTGTGCAGGTACGAGGGACTCGAGCGTAGCCTCCTACTGGATTGATACCTTGGTTCTCAAAAACTGAGGGAAATACTTACGCTACTTTGCTGCATCATCCGTTCCTCTTCGGGGAAATCCAACGCAGTGCTCAAGAGGTAGCAACCGGCATCAATGGAAGATCCGTCAAGGTCATCATCGATGGAGGGAGTTGTCATAACCTCGCAAGTGAAGAACTTTGTTCCAAGCTCCAATTGCCCAAGACGAAGCACCCACATCCATATGAAGTGCAATGGCTTAGCGACTCAGGCACTATCCAAGTTGAGCATCGAGTACAAGTCTCCTTCAAAATCGGCGCCTATGAAGATACTTTGGAGTGTGATGTCATTCCAATGTCCGTTTGCCACCTTCTTCTTGGACGCCCATGGCAATTTGATAGAGGAGTCATCCACAATGGCCGAACGAACCACTACATCTTCAAGATGAAGGGAAAGGAGTACGCACTTCACCCCATGTATCCAAGCCAAGTGATTACCGACAAGCAAGCCACCCATCGTGGAGAAATAGTGAGAGAGTGAACCACCAAAAAGAAAGTGAGCGCCACAAGCCCAAATTGAGCGACTCCACGATGAGCGACAAGAAGTACTTCATTCTATTTGCCACCACACGTGAGATGAGAGAAGTGTGTGGGAACACATCTAGTGTCATGCACTATGACCTTTCGTGCAACGACGAGGCACCAAAAGCTAACACCCATCACACTCTTCCTCTAGTGTTCTCTTCTCTTTTGCAGGAATTTCACGATGTTTTCCCTGACGAGCTACCTCCGGGACTACCTCCACTTCGAGACATCGAGAACCGCATGGACTTCATCCCCTGAGCCCCGTTTCCGAACAAGGTTCCATCCCGGGTCAACCCCGAGGAACCTAAGGAGATCCAATGGAAAGTTCAACTACTCATCCACTTTGGACACGACAAGACACTTGCTACGCTCTCGAAGCACCACGCTTGGCCCATGATGCTTCACGACGTCAACCGCTTCACCAACCAATACTCTACATGTCGCCAAGCTAAGTGCAAAGCTCAATATCTTGGCCTTTACATGCCACTTCCAATTCCATATCAACCATGGGAGGATTTTAGTAGGGATTTTGTGCTTGGGTTGCCTAGAAATAGGAATGTAAAGGATTCTGTGTTTTTTGTTGTCAACCAATTCTCCAACACGGCTCATTTCATATCTTGCCACAAGATAGACGATACTTCACATATTGCACATATATTTTGTAGGGAAATCTTGCAACCGTGCCTACCGATCACCGAGTACACCTACAATCGCGCAAGACACTCAACTACCGGCAAGTCCCCCTTCATGGTCGTCTACGGATTCAACCCATTGTCACCATTGGACATTCTTCCTCTACCACTCCAAGAGCGCATCAGTTTGGACGCAAGTGCACGAGTGACACATCTCAAGAAGGTGCATGAAGATACAAGAAACACCATCGAGTGCCAAGTTCAACGCCTTGCGACCAAGCTCAACTTCAACAAGCAACATATGGTATTCAACACCGGAGATCTCATGTGGCTCCACCTTCGGAAGGACTGCTTTCCCCAAGAATGCAAGTCCAAACTTCGATCACGAGCGGATGGACCCTTCAAGGTGCTCGCACGCTACAACGACAACGCTTACGAGATCGACCTCCCGCGTGACAAGTACAACGTGAGCGATATCTTCAATGTCAAGGACCTCTCGCCCTTCCATGGTGATGAAGAATTTGATCCGAGGACGGATATTACCCAAGGGAGGGGAGATGCTGCGTAGCATCCCAAGGCCATCCCCATGGACCCACCTACATCTCTTACGACACCTCTTGGACCCATGACACGAGCACGTGCAAGAGCTATCGAAACCGAGCTGACATCGCTCCTCTCACATTTCCACTTCGATGCACATGAGACATGTATACTACCTCATACGGACACATCATGCATACTCAGGTACCATGGAGAAGCTAAGGAGCAAGGAGAATAAGAAGAGGAAGATGGACGTGAAGACGGAGAAGAAGAAGTGATGAAGAAGAAGCTACAGGCTCCGGACGACCGGCCAGGACCAGACGTCTGACGATCTCCAGGCTCCGGACATCCGGCCCTCTCCGGATGACTGACGCCACTGCACCCGAGCCAAATCTACGGATTTCTGGAGTCCAACGGACGACCGACGCCCGGACGTCCGACCCCGACCGGACGTCCGATAGAAGCCCACCCGAGCCGAACTTACGGACGTCCGACATGCACTGGACGTCCGGACCCTCGCGAGCCTCTGGACGACCGGTGACTCCCGGACGTCCGGCACCTGTGCGCTGCCATGTGTTGGGCCGCAGCCCATGTACCCCCCTTTTTCGCCCCCTTTTACACTAATACTATATATAGACCTCTTCCTCCTCCTTTCTAGGGTTAGCAAAGGATTAGCTCATATTTTGTGAGAGAGCTTTGCTCATCCACTTGGATACCTTCTCCTCGTAGATTTGAGCCTCCACCGGAGAAGATCCCCCAAGAGGATTCAAGACCCCTTTTAGGGAAGAACTCAAGACCTCCTCATGGAGAAGACCGGCTACCCTTGTATCGTCCTTAGTTGTCTGTGGATCATGTATCTTTCCTTATGTACTCGAGGATCTAGCACACATGTGAACTATTTGTGTTGGTTTAGTGTTTCCTCTCGTGTTTTCCCTCGTTCCCCCCTCGTGTTCCTCGTGTTCTTCGCGAGATCTGCTCCTTTCGTGAAAGATCGGGCGATTAGGGTTCCTACCCTACATCAATGTACCTTTGTGGATCTTGTATGGATTTTAGTCTAGTGGATGTGTGATTGGACTTGTTCTTGAGTGAACCTCTTGTGATTTCCCCTTCCGTTCTTCGCGTTCTTCGTGGATCCCCCTCCAATTCGTGAAAGATCTCCAGTTAGGGTCTCCACCCTACAACATATTGGTATCTAGAGCCATGTTTATCAAGAATTTGGAGTCCCCCCACCATTTCCTAGCCTAATTTTGCGTGTTTTTGTCCCAATTCAAAAATTCTCCACAACAAGAGCCTCAAAAAATTTCTTGCATTTTGTTGGTACTTGTGAGTTTTTGTTCATTTTGATCCATGGATCTAGTGTTTGGCAAGTGGATCTACCTCCCTTGGCGTTCCCTAGCCCCAATTTTTCCTTTTCCCCATCCAATTTGGAGTCTGAAATCAAGTTCTTCCGCACCTAGTTCGAGATCCGAAATTTTGCTCAAAATAGTCTTCTCGGGGTACCCCGGGTACCCGGACCCCTTTTCCCCGGGCACGTGGACCCCCAGGCAACTTTCGCCCAAACTCCCTGACCACCCTGGGCGCCCACATCCCTTACCCCCGGTCACCCGGACCCCCGGGCCACTTCTCCGCCCAACTTCCTTGACCACCCCGGGCACCCGCAACCCCAGTTTTAGCACACTTTTAAAAATCATTTTGGCCATAACTAATTCATCCGGAGTCCGATTTTCACGTTCTGTAGCTCATTTTCTAGCTACTGACATCCTCCATCCCGCAAAAAATGCTAACACCATCATTTGCCATCCTATTTTTTTTCGAATTTTGACATCTTTGCATAGGCCCTCCGCCATAACTTCTGCACAACCACATAATACTTTCGTAACCTAACCCATTTTGGTTCTTATTGCATTTGTGGTTGTTTGAGTTGTGATTTGAGTCTCCTAAGGTGTTTCAGCTACTTAGGGACGGTTACATCTTCATCCACCACTAGACACTTGTACCATTCCATCGACTACATCCACCACGAGCTTCCGCAACCGACGACGATCGTCCATTCTTTGAGACCATCTTCAACTAGAAGCAAGGCCGGTTACCCCCCGACTTCATGAAAGGTTAAGTGTGACGAAGGTATCCATTCCATCATATACTTTTCCTTCCTTGCCATTACACTTTGATGGCCCCACCATCTTTGCTATTATCTCCATACCTATTGAGACTAGCTATCTGAGTATTGCCGGGCTTCGTGAAAACTTGTGCACCATAGTGATCCGATATCATATTGTTGCATCATTTGATATATCATATAGTGTAATTGCTTGGTCCCGTGCATATCTTGTGATACTTGTCTCATGTATGTGGTTGAGGCTCAATAAACATAGTGGAAAGGATGAGAAGAGCAAAAATAATACAAAAAGCTTTTAAGAAAGAGAAAGAAATATCAAAAGCTTATTGACGCGGAGCATCCTACGGTCATCCCCATGGACCTACCATCGTCTCATCAAGTGCCAAAGAGACCGATGACATGAGCACGAGCTAGAGCTCTCGAGACCGAGGTGACATCTCTCCTTAGTGATATTTCATATGACCCACTCGAGACATGGCTACTACCTAAGTCCGAAATGTTGTGCATAATTAGGTACCAAGAAGGCCCCCTCGAGGATGCACGTGAAGATGGACAAGTCCCCAAATACAAGGATGAAGAGGAACTAAAAGAACCAAGAGCAGCTCCCAGGGCCCAGACATCCTGCCCCCTAAGACGCCCACACAGCCGCAACCCAGCAGCTGCAGTGCTACAGGGCCCAGACATCCGTCCCGATGACCCCAGACATTCGGTGCCTGGCCTGGAAATCCGGCCCTCCTTCACAGAACTGTACCAAAATGGCCCTGCTAGCCCAGACATCCGGCCCTCCAACCGGACATCCGGCTCCTCGTGAAGGCCCGGACATCCGGCCCGACGCCCGGACGTCCAGCTCCTCCTGTCTGCGCATAGTGAAAGGGCCGAGGCGCATGTAGCCCTTCACCCATAGACTATTTATACTCCTTCTCCTCCCTCTTTCTAGGGTTAGCATAGGTTTAGTTCATTTGAGATACAGAGCTTTGCTCATCCATTTGATACTTTCTCCTTCGGAGACCGCGACCTCTACGAAGAAGATCCCCCAAATGGGTTCAATTCCCCTCATGGGAAGACCTCTCAAGACCTCCTCATGGAGAAGAACTACTGCCTCTTGTATCGTCCTTTGTTGCGTTTGGATCTTGTATCACTCTTTATGTTCATGGATCTAGCACATGTGTGATTGTTCTCGTTGATTTGAGTGTCTTTCTCTCGTGTTTCCCCCACGTGTTCTTCGTATGATTCTCTCCATTTCGCGAAAGATCGGCTCTAGGGTTTCCACCCTACATCACTTATAAGCAAAAGACAGTTGAGCATGAAAAGAGATGCTTATGCATGAGGATACATGGAATTGGAAACATTTTGCTTGCATGCATATAGGTTGGTGCAAAGTGGTGAATCGTGCCCAAGTGTGCAATCAAGCTAGTGCTCTCCTAGTGTTTGTGCAACACGAGCTTAGTCTTCGTTAGGCAATTTGTATTGCTCATCCCTATAGTTGCACACGCCCCATTATCCCACTGTGTGTTTTTCATTATTGTCCTCCACTATATTTTTGATCACTTGCTTTTCATTTTGAGTTCTTTGGATTTATTTCAACATTTACAATATCTTGGACTTCAATTTTCTTGAATTTTGTGCCACTTATCCTAACCAAGCCACTCGATAAGCTTTACTTTGTAGGTGTAAGTGAACAAGTCCAGTACCAATTCCACTATTTTTTCATCTCACATTGAGAGACACGAGATACATCCTCAACTTTGGGAAAAAGTATCTTGGTATTGTTTATCTCATTTCCTACTCACTTTTGCTTGAGTCTTGTGATGGATAGGCAGATCACTTCTATTCGATTTACAACCACGACGATGAGCTCGATGCCACGAAAAACTTCATCTACACCAAGATGGATGCTCAACTGGAGGAGCTCAAAGCTCTCATCAACTCAGCATACACAGAATTCTGCAGAATCCTTTTTCTGCATCAAATCAGCATACACATAATTCTCCGAGAAATACCCAAACACTTAGGGGACTAAACAACTTCACAAGCAACATGACCACAACGACTTCAGACCAGGCTCAACAACTAATTTGCAGTTAACTACAACTCAAGGCTTCGACGAGAACATGTTGGGATAGGAGAATGGATCATCCTCCGATCTCTCAGGCACATGAGATGGTGCATAATCCTCAAAGTCATTCGAAAAGGAGTCCTGATGATCAAATACCAGTTTCTGGGTCACCTCAGTTTGATGATGACTTTCCTCTTGGCTACCATCACTGTGGCTCTCATAAACCCTTGTATTCTTCTTTAGATCGGCGATGCACAGTTTCACAAGGTTTGCAGCAGCACGGGCTGCCGATGCAGCTTGCTTTGCTAATTCAGCAGCTGTTTGGGCTGCTGAAAGCACATCATCCATATCAACATTTTCCCTCCTCTCTATAGGAGAGATCAAATGCACCTGTTCTGGACGCTTCGAGAATATGTTGAAATCTTTAGGTGTTTGGGGAGAGGTCACTTCATCGATTGTCCTTGTGAAGAATTCTTGCTCTGTTGGCTTCACTGGATGAGTTGGAGAATTTACGGGAATCAAGTCACTTCTCTCCATAGAAGAAGCAGAAGCAAATGGTGGGGAAGAGACAAAAGGAACAAATTTCTTCTTTTCATCTGGCAAAGATGGCATATTTGGCTAAGATAATGATGGAGAAACTAAGGCTTCTGAACCTTTTAGATAATTATTATAGAACGCAGCATCAGCTGTTGGATTCTCTTCCAAGTCAGATGGGTTTGAGAATTCATGAGCAGACAACAGTGAGCTTTGTACTTGTGGACCTAAATCTGGGCTTGATTGAGTACCAGAAGCTGCGCAAATTACTGCTTTAGGAACTTCAGGCAAATCAAGCGAGTCCTCATAATCTTCATCAGGTTCGTCAATGGCACTTGCAGCTACTGTTTCCACATGTTTCTCATTTGGAAGTGGTAGCGTTGAACCACTGAAGTAGGTTGGCCCATTCTAATGAAAGGAAACATATTGCAAGGTGAGATTCAAAATAATGAACCAACCACAGTTTCTTGTATGTGAACACTAACCAATAGATCTTCATGGGGTTTAAGATATTCCGTCTCTATTGCTGATGGATCCCAGTCGATCTCATGCTCCTCAGCAATCACCTTCAATAGTTTCATCTTTATATCTACTGGAGGAGGACAGATAGAAAGTAGTTCAATTATCTGCATAGGTATTAATTCGAATTGTTTCATCATCATTCTAATGGTTAAGTAACATAAATAGATTACTTTTTATCATGGAAGTTGGAATATGACCTGCCGGTTGACCCCACAGTCTGGCATAAGCTCTGCAGTTGTAGCAACAAATTATTTCCCATATTTAGTCATAAACATCATTTGGACTTGCATCAGTTCAGGAAAATTTGAACACCTATGAGCAGCAAAATAGATGCTAGATATTGCCTCTTTGAGATCTATAGGGCACTCCCTGAACCAGGAAAAGAAATTGAACAGGTCAGGACCATCAACTTAGTTGCAAGCCTATGGAAACTGTATAACCGCCACATTTGAGTGGATAAAAAACAACAACAAATTGATTAAGGATATACGAAGGATAATTTCGTGCCGGGCCTCCACCTAGCGAATTCAGTTTAGACAAATGGCACTACAAAAAAAGACACATCCGTGACATTTTGGGCCGAACGAAATTTTTTCTGTCATACCTATGACACTTCTAAGACGATAATTGTGACAAAACCCGGTATCATCATAGATGTGGTGGGGTCCTACTTCTATGACAAAAAATCAGGAGAGAAAATGGGCTTTTCGTCCTGGGCGGGCCGGAGACGCATCTGCATGACATTCTTTGGGCCATCCATGATGGAAAAAACTGTGGTAGAAGCCAGGGCGCGGAAAATATCGGGGAGTCCCCGGTTACGGTGGGTGGTCGGGGGCCGAGCGATGCGCGTTTATCTTGTATGTACACGTGTGTGTGCGAGGCGTTGGGCTCTAATTGAACCCGAGCGATTGCACTGCAGGCTACGCGTTACTGAACCCAAGCGATCGATCGATGGCTGTTAACTAAACCCGAGGTAGCGATTCCTTCGCTACTAGTGCTAACTGAAGCCGATCGATGCTGCCTCTGGATGAACAGTACCCCGGTCGATCGAGCCGGTTGGGGCTGGATGAACAGGACCTCGTGGAGGGTCGGATGAACAGGACCACCCCATGGAGGGCAGGATGAACATTAGATGGTGGAGGGAAGGATGAACAGTAGCCCATGGAGGGGTGGTTGAACAGGAGCCCGTGGAGAGGGCTGGTTGAACAGTAGCCGGTGGAGTAGCGCGCGGTGGAGGCTGGATGAACAGGAGCCCGTGGATGAACAATCGCAGGTGGAGGCTGGAGGAGGTCGACGGTAGATGAACAGTAGCCCGTGGAGGCTGGAGGGGATCGATGGTGGAGGGACACCCGTTTCGACCGTAGCGCTCCAACACAAGTTTGTTTCCTCCGTTTTGCGGTACGCCACACCCCTCCCGATCAACAGGACCCCGTTTCGACCGTAGGAGGTCCGTTTCCTCCATTTTGTGGTACGCCAGACCCCTCCCGATGAACATGATCCTGTTTCGAATGTGGCTAGTCGAACACAAGGCCGTTTCCTCCGTTCCGCGGTACGCCAGGCCTCGTTTCCATTGGCTGTTCCGTCTAAGCCCTCCCGATGAACACGACGACGCATTCCGTTCCGACCTAGCCGGTTGGCTCCCCATGAACACGACGACGACACTGTTTCTCCGTTCCGACCCAGCCATGCACACGAGCCCTGGCCGTACGTATGCGCGAGTAGGCGTTTGAGACCCTGCCCGTATGTATGTACGTGGCTGTATTTTCTTTCTTGCACACTGGCCGCTGTACGTATGTGTACATGCTACGTGCGCGCCTCTACTACGACACATGCACGCCTCTACATCAAGCAGTATGTACATACACGTTCGTGACCAGAATGACAACGCTATGTATGCTTTGACCAGGTGGATCCCGACTGTTAGGCACTTCCTTGCGTGCGAAGATGTAGCTGGTGGGTCCCAGCAGTCAGGGGGGCGAATCATTTTTTTTGCCCAGACGCACTTCCTTGCGTGCGAAGATGTAGCTGGTGGGTCCCAACAGTCAGGGGGAAACCTTTTTTTCGTGAAATACGGCGGCAAATCCGGTGGGTCCCCGCTGGCAGGTGGAGGAATAATTATTTTGCACGTAATAAGGAGGCACTTCCTTGCTGCGGCCGTGGACCCAGCTGCCAGCCTCTCCACGTACAGTCCATGTCCGATGGAAGCCGTTCCTTGACCACGTTGACCACGCCGCGCCGAGAGCACCAGGGCGGTGGACGACGGCGAGGCCTAGGAAGGGGACGACACGGAGCCGGGGAAGACGCGGCAGAGGATGCCCACGCGTAGAGGAGTATGAGGGTTCACTGGTTCTCTGCGGCGTGAGGCTGCCGTCACCGCAGAATAACAGAGGGTGTGGGTGAGTAGAGGGATGGCCTGGCCAGCCGTGGGAGTAGTAGGGGGCGGTGAGGCCTCCGCCGCATCGCAGCCGGCCAGGGGAGGCAGGAGCACGAGGCACGACCGATGCTGGTTTGGGCGACTGGAGCAAGAAGACAGAGGTTGAAGAAGCACTATAGCCGTTGGATGGACATCGTACAGTCAGTGGAGCTAGAATCATGCATATTGACTAAGTTGACAAAGCCCTCCGTCCCCATCAACTTAGTAGGCCCACAAGTCAGCCTACCACTATACTGGGTCCTAGGTAGCAGGGGGAGTATTCATTTTTTATGCGTAATATGGAGGCACTTCCTTATGTGTGAAGATATAGCTGGTGGGTCCAAGCTGTCAACGGCGGTAAATTTTTTTTCACGAAATATAGAGGCCCTTACGGTGGGTCCCAGATGTCAGGTGGAGGAATCATTATTTTGCACGTAATAAGGAGGCATTTCCTTGCGCGTGGCCGTGAACCCAGCTATCAGCCTCTCCACATACAGTCC
This sequence comes from Triticum urartu, assembly GCF_003073215.2. Classification (NCBI taxonomy): domain Eukaryota; kingdom Viridiplantae; phylum Streptophyta; class Magnoliopsida; order Poales; family Poaceae; genus Triticum; species Triticum urartu. The sequence goes on from NC_053028.1 coordinate 363,348,948, forward strand.
ACTTCAGATGCATGTCGGTCGTTGACCACGTTGACTAGGCCGCGCCGAGAGCACCAGCGCGGTGGACGACGGGGAGGCCTAGGAAGGGAACGACACGGAGATAGGGAAGACTCGGCAGTTGTTTCCCACGCAAAGGGGAGTACGGAGTGTACGAGGGTTCACTGGTTCGTCTGCCATCGCTGGAGAATAACAGCAGGTGTGGGTGAGTAGAGGGATGGCTAGGCCAGCGATGGGAGTACGGTGGGGCGGTGAGGCCTGCGCGGCAGCAGAGCCGGCCGCGGGGAGGAGGGAGCAGGCAGTCCCACCGGCGCTTGTTTGAGCGGCTAGAGCAGGAAGAGCAGAGATTGAAGAAGCACGACGGCCGTTGGATGGAAATCCAACAACCACTGCTTGTGCGTTAACCTTCTTTTAGGAAAGCCTCAAATCTGTGGAAAACAGCATACAACCCATCTGCCATTATTTCTAATAATTTACAGCCCATTTGCTAATTCTTAAGGTTTTTCTGGAGCCCATATTCTTTTTGTTAGCATTACAGCCCATATTGTGGCCACGGTTAAAAAATTATACGAAACTTTGCATATTTTGGTGCGGTTCGAACTGTTTTTAATCCCGAAATTTCGAGTCACATTCAAATTGATTTTAAAAGTAAATGTATATCAATATGAAATCCAACAAATTGTCCACACATAAAAAACAATGCAATTTAAAATCTTGAAATGAAAAAAAGAAATTTGAAACTAATTGCCGGTTTAATGTGTTTTAAAAATGTACAGCCCATTTCTCATTACTGATAGGCCATTTTCTCGGCCAGCCGAATGAAGCTCTCCTCGTCTTGAAAGATTTGCAGCCCGACAGGACTGGCAAAGCGACTTACTTGGCAAATCACAAAAAAACTGGGCTGTGGCCGTGGACCCAGCTGTCAGCCTCTCCATGTACAGTACTCTTTCGATGGAAGTCGGTCGTTGACCACATTGACCACGCCACGCCGAGAGCACCAAGGCGGTGGACGGCGGCGAGGACTAGGAAGGGGACGACACGGAGCCGGGGAAGACGCGGCAGCGGATGCCCACGCGGAGAGGAGTATGAGGGTTCACTGGTTCGGCTGCGGTGTGAGGCTGCCGTCGCCGTAGAATAACAGTGGGTGTGGGTGAGTGGAGGGATGGCCTGGCCAGCGGTGGGAGTAGTATGGGGGCCGTGAGGCCTCCACGGCAGCACAGTCGGCCATGGGAGGCAGGAGCAGGCGGCACGACCGGCGCTGCTTTGGGCGGCTGGAGCAAGAGGACCAGAGGTTGAAGAAGCACTATGGCCGTTGGATGGACATCGTACAGGTACTGGAGCTAGAATCGTTCATATTGACTAGTTGACAAAGCCCTCTGTCCCCGTCAACTTAGTAGGCCCACAAGTCAGCCACCCACTATGGTGGGTCCCAGCTAGCAGGGGGTATTCATTTTTTTGTGCGTCATAAGGAGGCACTTCCTTGCGTGCTAAGATATAGCTGGTGGGTCCGACCTGTCAGTGGGGGGAACATTTTTTCCGCGAAATACAGAAGCCCTTCTCGTGGGTCCTAGCTGTCAGTTGCAGGAATCATTATTTTGCGCGTAATAAGGAGGTATTTCCTTGCGTGTGGCCGTGGACCCAGCTGTCAGCCTTTCCATGTACAGTCCACTTCCGATGGATGTCGTTCATTGAACACACTGACCAGGCCGCGCCGAGAGCACCAGGGCGGTGGACGATGGCGAGGCCTAGGAAGGGAACGGCACGGAGGCAGGGAAGACTCGGCAGTTGTTTCCCACGCGGAGGGGAGTATGACTGTACGAGGGTTTACTGGTTCATCTGCCGTTGCCAGAGAATAACAACAAGTGTGGGTGAGTAGAGGGATGGCTAGGCCAGCGATGGAAGTAGGGTGGGGCGGTGAGGCCTGTGCGACAGCATAGCTGGCCGCGGGAGGAGGGAGCAGGCAGTCCCGCCGGCGCTTGTTTGATCGGCTGGAGCAGGAAAAGCAGAGATTAAAGAAGCACGACAGTCGTTGGATGTAAATACAACAGTCAGTGCTCTCGTGTGCATTATTTCTAATAATGTACAACCCATTTGCTAATTCTTAAGAATTTTTTTGGAGCCCATCTTCTTTTTGTTAGCATTACACCCCATATTGTGGCCACGGTTAAAAAGTATATGATTTTTTTGCATATTTCGGCGCGGTCAACTGTTTTTAATCCCGAAATATCGATTCACATTCAAACTATTTTGAAAAATAATTTGTACAAATATAAAATCCAAATAATTGTCCACGCATGAAAATCAATGGAATTTAAAATCTTGTAATGAAAAAAATTGAAACTAATTCCTGGTTTGATGTGTTTTAAAAATGTACAACCCATTTCTGGGCAAACCGAATGAAACTCTCCTCGTCTTGAAGATTTGCAGCCCAGCAGGGCTGATAAAGCAAGTAGGCCTCGTTTGGGTATTTCTTTAAAAACAAATAGAACTGGGCTAGCCATTTTCAGCAAGAAAAAACACAACTGGGCTCATGATGTGGTAAACATAGATTAAACCCTGGCTAGACGGGCCACAGCCCCCGCACAACCCCGTTGTTACCCCGATCCGTCGCTAAAACTAGTATAAATAACAACTGCTTGTTCCTAAAAAAAACTGCGCGACCTGCTAGGTCCCTGGTGTCAGCCGCTCGTAGTGTAATTCTCTCGTTTATTGACTACGTAAACAATGGCGTGAGCCCCAGATGTCCAACCATTAGGAGGAACCATATTTTTGGGCTTGTAATATAGAGACACTTGCTTGCGTACTGCCATGACGCTGGTGGGTCTCTACTGTCATCCTCTCCACGTACAGTCATCTCCTTGTTCCTCTCGGTTGTTGACGACGTTGACAACGCAAGAGGGCGGTGCACCGCGCACGGCGAGCGAACCAAGGCCGCAAGGCGGAGGATGATGGCGAGGCCTCGGACGGAACGAATAGGAGCCGTGGAAGATGCGCCGGTCCAGTCGCAGGCGAAGGGGAGTACGAGGGTTGATTGGTTCGGGTGCGGGTGCGTGTTGGGGCTGACGTCGCCAGAGAATAACAGGACGTGTGGGGAAATAGAGGGAGAGACTGGCCAACATTGGAGGGTACGTACGGTAGGGCGGCGGAGGCACAGCCAGCCATGGGAGGTGGGAGCAGGCGGAGCCGACGGGGTGGTTTGGTTTGGGTGGCTGGAGGAAGAAGAAGACAAGAGATAGAAGATACACGACAGATGTTGGATGTCAATCCAACGGCCGGTAGGCAGAATCGTTTGTTGACTGGCTAGTAAGTTGACACCACCTTGGATAGGCTATTTCCTCGTGGGTCCCAAATGTCAGAATCGAAATATGTCATGGTCATGCAGCCCTTCCTATGAAAATTTACAGCCCATTTGATGTGCTAGTTGGAAATAAGTTTGTGGGTGCTGGTGGGGGCTAATCACTTGGCTTCTGTAATGCACAGTGAGCTCAAGCAACCGACGAGAGTGATGTTATTTCCCTTGGTTGGGATTTGTTAGTTGTTACAATATTTCACTCTAAATTAAACGACTGGCAAGCCATTTGCCTTGCTTCAAAGAAAATATGACAGTCACAACCGAGTTGAAAAGGGCAAGAAGATCTAACTCCAGCTTACAAACTGTACAAAAGCATGAGGGTTAATTGTTCATCAGGTTTACAAAAAAACCCAGGTTGAAAAGGGCAACAACATCCAACTCCAGCACTGTTTTTGGCAGTCACAGTCAAATTGTTCGGTCAGGTCCATAGAATGAACATCCCGGGTCGTAAAATTTACTGGATTATGACCACAATATGGTGTAAATAGAAGCCCAACACGTTCAGAAGATCTTTTGCCCACCTGAAACTCCTCTTTTGCTCTTCCACATACCCATCCGTCAAAACCATGCTGCTGATAAACTTAAGCCTAATGGACAATAGTAACCTCGCATTCAGCAGGAAGAATGTGACAAATCTAGTGTTTGCACGGTTGGCTACATATTGTTCTAGCATTATTGTCTTCAATCGAATCTCATGAGAAGTGAGAAAATCCCAATGCTTACGCATCCATCATTTGGTTATAACTTTCTTACCCCGTCCTATTGCCTAAATAGACATGAAGATCGAAAATAGTTAAGGTCTAAAAAAAGGAGTGTCGAAAGAGCGACAGCTAAACGGTTAATTCTAGTACACTATATGCGGGCTTCCAATGTGCGTGAAATTATCACCTTTATATACAACTTCTCCAGACATGGAAAGCATTGCAGCAAGCCAATAATCTTGTTCAGATCAAAACTATTCATTTAGATATATAAGATCTTGACAGAATCCAGCACCATTGACATGCCATCCATGGAGAAACTCTTCATTGAGCATGGAACATAATATTAGTACAAAATGTGTACTCCAAGATGACATATAACTTATGCGTAGAAATTTAAAATGCAGCTTATGGTAACAAGTGTAGATGATAATGTAAAGTACCTGAAGAACTGTGGAGCCAAACACCATATTGAAATGAGCACAGAGATCATGTATTACACCCAAGGTCTCTAGTTTAGGCGCAGAGAGGACTGTTATTTGCAACGGTGAATAACTAGAATCAATGATCAACCTTTGAAGTGAAGGGGAATCTTGGATGATGAGCTGCCTTCCGTCAAAACAAATTCCAATTCTCACAAGGTTAGGCGACTTTATTTGGAGACAACCGATTCTAACTGTGAAAACAAGCACCAAGCACTCCAGGGCAGGGCAACTGGAGTGGATGATGCTGTGCAATGAGGCCTCCGATATACGAACCCGCACAAGTGAAAGTTTCTTCAGAAATGAGAGTCGAAGGTTTAGTACCAGATTGTCTGGTAGGTCGCACAGTGCAAAGGTGGCGGTGTGGAGAGAGGAGGAAAACCACGAGATGGACATCGGTGCTGAGGGCACAGGTAGATGTCGTTCGGTATCTGGTAGGTGTTCTCCACGGGAATAGTAGAACTCAAGCAGTTGTAGTTCTATGAATTCAGGGGATTTCAGCCAGGCGTCCGCCATGCAGGGCATGGTATGCTTGCTCAGGTAGCATGCCGGGATGCACAGGCTTTGAACGGAGCCCTGGTGGGAGGAGATGATGGCTCTGGGTATTTCAAAATCATTGAAGAGAGGTAGCTGACGATAGTTGAGATTAAAGGGCACGGTGCGCCACCGAATTGAGAGGAGTTGGGTGCGGCAACAATCCTTGGTGGGAAGAAGCGAGATGATCTCCCCAAGGACAGCGTCCGGGAGATTGCTGATGCGCTCCACCCGAGATTCTACGGGTTCCTGGGATTCGATGGGGGCGGGGTTGCCGCTTCTCCCCGCGCTGCGGGGTGCGGGATCTACAATAGGCATCACCGCTGGCGGGAGCCTCATCTTCTTGGCGCTGGGGTCAGCCGACTCCATTTTCCTTGAGGGCGTCGCATCACGCTCACGGATTTGAGCAGAGTAACGAATGACGATCCTAGTTGTAGTGTGAGTGAAGAAGAAGGGGAGCTGGGGTTTTTCCTGTAATAGTAAGGAAGAAGGGGAGCTGGGGTTTTCTGTAGGAGTGAGGTGAGGAATTTGGGGGTACGAGTGGAGCGAGCTGACGAGGTGGGTGGGAGCGAGGAGGAAGAAGATCACCCAGGTTTTTTTGGGGGGCGGTGTGTTGGGTGTGGGTAGCGCCTCTCATTCAGTAAATATATGGACTTTTGAATTGATTTTAATATTTACTAGGGTGGATGGGCTGTTTTGTCTTGGGCCCAGAGAAACAATTACTACTAGTACAGTGGAGACACTCTACAGCTACCCAGAAAAACAATTACTACTAGTACAATGGATACAATACCGCTTCTGGCTCCTCCTAGGTCATCGAAACGCCTCCCTCTCCTAAATGCCGTTATACTTTTGTTCACCAACATGCGGGCCATGCAGCACGTGGGCCCAAATGCCATCCACCAAATTAGAAGGCAGTATGCAGGCGGAGAGTCACCCCGGTCGTTCCGCGGCAATAACGAGCCATCATATCACAAAACCCCACCTCCCCGCAGTCTAAGTTTGATGGACGAAGCAACCATCATTTCACTCTTCGCCGAATCCCCTTCTCCCTCACCGTCTTCAAGAAAGGAAACACTCGCATCTGCCACTGTTCTTCTCTCCCAACGAAGGGAAGGTAAGCGGATCCGTGATGTTGGTATATTTTCCTCCAGAGAAAAAAAAGAACTTTTGCAAAGTAGTAACCGATCCTCACTCTCTTTTTTGTTTCATTGTCATTGCGATTGTGTTTTCCTTTCAGTGGTCTCCTAGCATTCGTCAGTTTCATGATGGACCAAGGAGAACCAGACAAAGATTTGCCGATATTGGGGCAGACGCGGGAGGCTGATCCCCACGAGACAGAGAGCTCCAAGAAGATGGAGGCAGCCACTGAGCTGACCCCAGATACGCTCACGACCACTACTGAGATGGTCAACGCCCCGTTTGAGGTTACAGCCCCTGTGGCACTGTAGGAGCAGTTTTCCCCCTTCGAGGATGTGTCCCCCCCGCTGAGCTGCCCAAGGTGATTTTCTTCTTTGCCGATCTCGATTGTGGTTTTTCATCTAAGTATGTGGTGATGAATAATGCAAAATTTTATTAGGTTCGATGCCATGCTATACATAGTGGTTTAAATAACTTGTGTTTCTTATACTGGAAAGTAATTCAGAATTTGTTTCTGTTTCAATTAGAGCCCTGATGCAGGATTGTGTGTTTGTACATGTCACTCGCTATGAGGCGGATGACCTGAATATACGCACTGGGAAAACAGAGTTTTTAGGCTGTTGGATCCTGGAAGCCATTTGCGCTTATACCAATGAAGAGTTGTATTCCAGCCTCACTGTTGTCAGGCGTGTTGTCCAGGGTGTACCGAAGCACAAGAAGTTCAAAGCTACTCCTTCGTTTGTGAGGCATACTATTTTTGTCAAGCTTACGCAGGAAGATGACGTGGCATGCCTCCACAAACAAGTTTATGAGTGGCAAGGCCACAAGGTTTTCTTCATGAAGGTTCACAGGATTGAGCTGCTGCCGGACGTCCTCGATGATGTTCATGGCAAGGTCCGTCTTGTGTCCAGCCCAAATTAGATCGAGGCATGAAATACTTGCCCCAGCTAGTGTTTAATAGTAGTTTGGATTCTGTCTAGTTATCCGAACCTTGCCTATTATCGAGCCCTCTGGGGCTAGTACACTATTTGAATCCGTCTATGGGAACTGCTGCTACTTTTGTGTGCCCGTGAATCATCATAATTGTTGCCGAAACAGATGCGTCCTCACTAGTTTTATCATACGAGCAGTGTGTGTTTTGATGAAATAGAGTACTCGTTTGAGAACTGTGCGCCGACGTATACATAAGTACTTGTAAACACTGTTGGTGCTACCCCACTTGTAAGTAGTTGTGCAAAACATGGCACATTGGCTTAGCTCGCTTCAACACTAGGCTATCGACCAACTGACAATCAACAATCTGCTGTCTGACATATAAGCAACCATGTATCTTGTTACAGTGGTTCATGCAATTAACTGAGGCCACAATGCAAATTCGAAATGTTCACACGCTAGTCCAGCGTTCATGTGGAACACTCACATTAAACTCGGCTTCGTAAAAAACTTGAAAAGCATAAGTTAAGAAATTTTATACATCTCAATGATTCATAGAACATAACAAACATATACTAGTTCACAACAAAAGACAAAGTTGTGAGAAGGTTTATAAATCAGGTAAAAACAAGCAAGGCTTCTCTGAGCAAAGGGCCTCCCGGCAGGCTTAAATTTCCTGGAGTTCACTCTAGTTTTTTCTTGTTGCCACCATCCAGGGTTAGGTTCTCTCATTCCAGAATAACCAATTATAGTTGTGTTCTCAGCTGGAATGCTGAACTGAACCATGTAGTGTACTGACCAGCTGAAATTCTTGTGCATTCCATTAAATTTAAGCACCGCTATTTGCAGAAATAAGCAGACCACAATGCCTCTAGTCCGTGCACCTGTCCAAAAAACCGCCATGCATCCGTGCCAGCTAGTCCTCGGTCCATGGATGAACTGGTAGAAAGTGCATTGCGGACTAGGATGCAGTTGTTTTCGCTCGTCCCTGCACTGCAATCAGGAAGTAAAACGTACAAATCAACTTCTTTTATATTGCGTTGGTCATTCTACCTAGTAACTACCAATGCATGAATACCTAGAAGACGGGTGGTTAGACGACGACAACGACGGATAGCCATCTCATTTTGAGCAGTTCTACTAAAATTGAGGTGTGTGCTTTTGATTGCGCATTGCGCAGATAGAAATGATATAGAGACAGACTGTCGGCGTCCTGGGAACGGGGGTCCCCAGACTTGCCTGCCTGCGGCCCGCTGCGTGGCTGAGCCAGTAGGCCGTACGGCCCATCTTCACCAACAAGGCACCCAAGACCCTCGCGAGGGGCCAAGCCTCGCGAGGCGGACGACACGAGACCTTCTCTGGAGCGGCCTAGTCAGGCAGGCTCACAAGGAGCGGAGATATCAAGGCGAGGCGAACCTCACGAGGCTCTCGTGACGTGAGCCATGACGATCGACACCAGGCGGGCGCCAGGCGGCGCCAGTGCACGCACGTCCTTGTTTCCTCTTTGATGCTAAGGAAACTAGCGCAGGCGAGGAGTACCGAGGCATCAGGCAAAGGTTGCCATTTTGGTGCAACAAGACCAAGACCAGAAGGACGGCAAGACGGAGGTCATCGTGGAGCCCAAGACGGCGTCACCACCAGAGCCTTTCACAGGCGCAGACCACCTTTGTCAGGATGGCTTGTACTAGCTGTCCCCCTTCAAATTAGCCCACCGTTGTTGGCTCCCTTCCCGCTCAATATTTGGGAAGAGGACCAGGGCCTCTATAAGTAGGGCTAGCCACCACCATAGAAAAGGGGGCAAGGACGAGAGGACGACATCTTAGATCACTCTCTCACCCGCACAAGCTAGCCACGCACAAGAACACCTCAACCTTAGGAGGCTGTTCTTCCCCTTGTATTGTTCATCATCATCCCAAGAGGCAATCCACCATCTTAGATCACTCTCTCATCTTGTGTCTTTCTGTGTTGCGAGTTCGCCAAGTTCGTCCGCGAGATCTTAGCGAGCTAGGGCGTAGATCGGTAGGAGGGAAAGACTTCGTGCGCACCCCAGTGTTCGAACCTTAAGGGTTTGCCGGAACCCCACATCCGACATTTGGCACGCCAGGTAGGGGTGGCCGAAGCTTTCCTTCCGTCAGTTCGCTTGCTCCACCGCTCCATCGTCTCCATGGCGGACGCTCGCCGCGCTCGAGCTGAGCGTCGGGCTGCTCTCACCACCCGCGTGCTTGCCCAACTCCCATTCGGCGGGCCACCACGTCGTTCTCGTCCCCGTCCCCCACCGCCAATGCTGCCACCGGCCCTGGGGAACGAGCAGCAAGCGTCTTCGCTGCATCCTTCGGTGCGGCAGGACGGCCGCACCGCCACTCCATCGCTGACCCTGCCAGTTCTTCGTCTCACGCACACCGCGCTCCCATGGAGGCGCGGGCCGCACTCCTCGCCGCAAACAAGCTCCTGCGCTACCGCCCAGTCGACGACCTCTACGAGGAGTGGCTCGACCGCGTCGCCGAGCTCGTCCCGCGCCGCAGGGGGCTCCCCGGCGCCGTCCCTCTCTTGGCCTCACCCTCAGCCAGCCACGGGCGACGAGGCCCGAGGCGCGCCTCCACCACCCTAGCCCAAAGACGGTGCCTTGGCAGCAAGGCGCGCGGCCCCACGATGCGATCTTCCACGACCGGTGCCCGCGCGTGAAGAGAGAAGCTGCCAAGAAAACCCACGACCGCGAGAAGCTACACCCGCGCTTCCCGCATCGCCTCGTCAGGACCGTGCGCTGCTTGCGGCGGCGCCACGCGGACCTCGACAAGACCAAGCTCCACCTCCGAGGCGGGCCCCAGTAACCACGGCCGGCTGCCGCGCCTTCACCCCCGAGCTCCGCAGCGACGCCTGGCCAGGCAAGTTCAAGCCGGACCTGCCTCCTCGCTACGACGGCACCGCCGACCCCGCAAAGTTCCTGCAGCTCTATGAGCTGAGCATCAAAGCAGCCAACAGCGACGAGAAAGTCATGGCCAACTAGCTCCCCATGGCCCTCGCCGGTGAGCCACGTGCCTGGATGCTCAACCTTCCCAGATCCATGGTGGCATCTTGGGAGGAGCTTCGCGACCTCTTCACTGCTCGCTACGTGGTGTCGGCAGACCACGCAGTTGCGGCCCTGCTGGGCGGCTCTCAAGCACCACCGTCGGACCGCCACGCCAAGCCGTTCCTCCGCCATATCGGGGCCACCTCCAGGCGCCCGGGGGCTCCGCCGGGTTGGGCTGCGCCAGAGGCCGACCTTACCTTCGGCTCAGAAGACCACCCCGACTCCACCGCCGGCTCCGGAGTGCTTCCGATGCTCTGCACTCCCACCATCTGCAACGTGGCCGCCACCAAGACCCTCATCGACGGTGGTGCCGGCCTCAACTTGCTTTTTGTGGAAGCCTTCAGCCTTCTCCACGTGCCACTCGAGCGGCTCGGCCTCAGTAAGCCCTTCTCAAGAGTGGGTGGTGGAGCTGCCTACTCCCTGGGACAGATCCGCCTCCCTGTCACCTTCGGCACACGCGACAACTACCGCACCGAGCTGGTGGACTTCGACATCGCTCGCATCGGCCTCCTGTACAACGCCATCCTCGGGTACCCGGCTCTCGCTCAGTTCATGGCGGCGACTCACCTGGCTTACAACCTCATGAAGATGCCAGGGAGCAAGGGCGTCCTCACCATCAAGGGGGACACTAAGGAGGCCGTGACGGCGCTCAGGCTCGCCTTCAAGACCGCGACAGTAGCACAACCCACCGACGCCGGTGCCCCCGCGGCCAGGGAGGCCGCGCCCACCAAGAAGAAGCATCTATTCACCCAAGACAAGGCGAAACCAAGCTGGTACCGGCCAACGAGGACGGGCCTTTAGGAGCCACCTTTACCATAGGAGCCGGTCTCGACCGGGAACAAGAAGAAGCTCTGGTGAGGTTCTTGTGTGCGAACAAGGAAATATTCGCATGGGAGCCAAATCAGTTGGTAGGGGTCCCAAGGGAGGTGATCCAGCATCGTCTAAGGGTATGCCCCAATGTCCGCCCCGTGGAGCAACGAGCGAGACGGCAGTCCACTGAGAAGCAAGCCTTCATCGTCCAAGAGACACGCAAGCTGGAAGCGGCAGGTGCCATCCAAGAGGTCCGGTACCCTGAATGGCTGGCGAACCCTGTCGTGGTGTCGAAAAAAGGCGGGAAGGAACGGATGTGCGTCGACTTCACCAATCTTAACAAAGCCTGCCCTCAAGACCCGTTCCCACTCCCGCGCATCGACCAGATTGTTGACTCCACCGCCGAGTGTGACCTGCTGTGCTTCCTGGACGCGTTCTCAGGGTATCATCAAATCAAGATGGCGGTGAAAGATGTGGAGAAGACGGCCTTCCTGACACCATGTGGGGTGTACTGCTACACCTGCATGCCCTTCAAGCTGCGCAACGCGGGCGCGACCTTTCAGCGGTTGATGCACATCGCTCTAGGGTGGCAGCTCGGGAGGAACGCTGAGGCTTACATCGATGACATAGTGGTCAAGTCTCGCGAGGCAAGGACATTGATTCAAGACTTGGAGGAGACCTTCGAGAGCCTGCGCCAAGTGAACATAAGGCTCAACCCGGAGAAGTGCGTGTTCGGTGTCCCCTCCGGCAAGCTGCTGGGATTCCTTGTATCCTACAGAGGGATCGAGGCGAACCCGGAGAAGGTCAAGGCTATCGAGGACATGAGCCCGCCGCAGACCCTCAAAGAGATGCAGAAGCTAGCTGGGCGGGTGACCGCGTTAGGGAATTTCATCTCCAAACTAGGAGAGCGCACCTTACCATTCTTCAAGCTCATGAAGAGGAAGGGCCAGTTCGAGTGGATCCCGGAGGCCGACCGTGCCTTCCAAGACCTCAAGAAATACCTTACAACCCCCCAGTGATGGTGGCACCACGACCCCTCGAGCCTACGGTACTCTACCTTGCTGCCACCCCGTATTCCGCAAGCGCGGCGTTGGTGGCGGTTCGGGAGGAGCACCAAGTCAAGGGTGCGCCCCGCCAGGCCAAGGCTGAAGTAGCGCGGGGTCAGGAAGGCACAGAAAGGCATCAGCGGTGGAAGAAAAAGCTCAGCAGGGCGGCGTCGCAGAAGCTCCTGAGGACACCAGGGTCTCAGGGATCCTTCCACCTCAGGATATGTCTTGATCTCCGCAGGACCCGAGCCTCGATAGCATGCCAGCCCTCATCGAACACCCAGTGTACTTTGTCAGCACCGTACTGCGAGACGTGAGAGCACGCCACCCCATGCCCTAGAAGCTCCTGCTCGCACTCCTGGTGGCCTCACGCAAGCTGCGACACTACTTCCAGGGCCACTCCATCAAGGTTGTCTCAGCCTACCCACTAGAAAGGATACTTAGGAGCCCTAACTCAGCTGGAAGGGTCGCAGAGTGGAACATCGAGTTGCAAGCATTCCAGTTGGAGTTCAGCACCAACAGGGTCATCAAGGGGGCCACACTTGCTGATTTTGTGGCAGAATGGACGGATGCCCTGACACTTGAAGAAAGAGAAGACAGGTCCACCTCCCCAGGAAGTGAGGCTCCGGACGGTTGGGTCATGCATTTCGATGGCGCCTTCGCACACCAAGGCACGGTGGCTGGAGCAGTGCTAATCTCGCCCACCCAGGACAAGCTCTACTACGCCGTGCAACTCTGCTTTCAGCACGGCAAGAAGGTCTCCAACAACATCGCGGAGTACGAAGGCCTCATAGCTGGCCTGAAGGCTGCAACGGCCCTAGGGGTGAAGCGCCTCACTATCAGAGGCGACTCACAACTCCTCGTCAACTTCTCCAACAAGGTGTACAAGCCGAAGGACGAGCATATGGAGGCCTACCTCGCGGAGGTGCGCAAGATGGAGAAGCAGTTCTCGGGCCTGGATCTGCATCACGTACCCCGGGGCACCAATAAGGAAGCCGACGAAATCGCCCGAAGAGCATCCAAGCAGCAACCGTAGGAGCCGGGCATCTTTGAGTAGCGGCTCTTCAAGCCATCAGCTGCGCCATCTCTTTCAAGCACGACCCAGCCTCGGGAGGAGCTCCCCCAGCCTCCAGCCACGGGAGCCCCGACCTGTGGACCGACCTCCGGAGCTCAGCTGCTCTTGGCGCTTGAACCTCAGGAGGAATGCTGGACCAAGGAATTCAAGGAGTACTTAATGCACAGAACATTGCCCGAAAAGGAAGAGGAGGCGGAGCGCGTGGCCTAGCAAGCCACGGCATACTGTATCCAAGACGGTGAGTTATATAGGAAACGACCGGACGTTGTCACACTGCGCTGCATATCCAGCGACCAAGGAAGGGATTTGCTGATTGACATACACGGCGGGGACTGCGGACACCACTCGTCATCACGGACCCTCATTGGCAAGGTGTTCCGCAGTGGATTCTACTGGCCTACAACACTCAACAATGCAGCCGAGCTGGTGAAGTCTTTCGAATCCTGCCAATTCCACGCCAAGCAAATCCATCAACCAGCTCAGGGCCTTCAAACTATCCCGCTCACATGGCCGTTCGCGGTCTGGGGGCTGGATATCCTAGGCACATTCCCTCGGGCGCCAGGGGGCTACCGTTACCTCTACGTCGCCATCGACAAGTTCACCAAGTGGGTGGAAGTGGAAGCCATCCGTACCATGGTAGCCGGCTCTGCTATCAAGTTCATCAAGGGCCTCGTGAGCCGCTTCGGGGTCCCCAACCGCATCATCACAGATAACGGTTCGCAGGTTACTAGCAACCTCTTCAAAACCTACTGTGCTAACCTTGGAACGAAGATCTGCTACGCTTCGGTGGCCCACCCCAGGAGCAATGCCCAGGCCGAACATGCTAACGCGGAGGTCCTGAGGGGCCTCAAGACCAGGACCTTCAAGAAGAAGCTGGAGGCCTGCGGCAGGGGCTCGCACGATGAGCTCCAGTCCATACTGTGGTCCATCTGGACCACTGCCACCAAGCCAACGGGAGAGACTCCATTCTTCCTCGTCTATAGAGCTGAAGCGGTCCTCCCTCACAAGGTCAAGCATCGCTCCGCACGGGTCCTGGCGTTTGACGAAACGTAGCAGGACGCCATGCGGGGGATGGACCTCGTGTTAGTGGAGGAACATCGCCACGGAGCTGCGCTGCGGGCAGCGAGGTACCAGCAAGCATTGCGGCGATACCACTGCCGCAACATCCGCTCCAGGACACTCGAGACGGGAGACCTAGTCCTGAGGCGGGTCCTCTCCAGGGAAGGGCCGCATAAGCTTTGATCAATGTGGGAGGGCCCATTCAAGGTCGTCCATCTCCAGGCCTGGCGCCGTGCGCCTGGAGACACAAGACGGAGTACTAGTACAAAACGCTTGGAACATCGAGCACCTCTGGAGGTTTTACCCATAAAGCAAGGCCCAAAGCCTAAGAAGCAAGGCCCATAGCCTGAGAAGCAAGGCCCAGAGCCTGTGAAGCAAGGCCCAGAGCCTGTGAAGCAAGGCCCAGAGCCTGTGAAGAAGGCCCGGTGCCTGTGCAGAATCGCCGCCCGTGACACTCTCACGTAATAATGAGTTGGGGCTGTACACGCCTCGGAGTCTCAGGGGTGCCGGCCTCAGGCCCTGGGGCTCCCGCCCATGCCTAGTGGACAGCACTTAGCTCCGCGCTGGTGAGAAGACTTGAAGACTAGATTAGGTGCCGGACGCGGCTTTTCATTTGCTTTCCGTATTTGGCTTCCTTTTCCTTAATCAAAATTTGCTTTTGGCATTCCTTGCTGAGTTGACCCTCTCGCTTCTCGCTACGTTTTTCGGCTCGGGTTAGCTCGTGTTCTCTCTCTCTCGCATGCCTCACGAGGGGGCTGGGTAGGTGCCCTCGCGATCATTTTCTCCCTTCTCTGCCTTCTCGCGAGCCACCCTTGTTCAAGCCCAAAAGCTGGCATGCCTCTCCTAGTCCGTGCCCCTCGGGTACCGCAATACAAGGCGCCAGGCCAGGACCAGGGCGAACGACAAATCTTTTAAACGCACTCCCTAACGAGCTT
Organism: Triticum urartu; assembly: GCF_003073215.2. Taxonomy (NCBI): domain Eukaryota; kingdom Viridiplantae; phylum Streptophyta; class Magnoliopsida; order Poales; family Poaceae; genus Triticum; species Triticum urartu. Next base: position 363,364,079 of record NC_053028.1, read on the forward strand.
TCGCAGTTCCCTAGCAGGTGCAGGCCACCAAGGCAAGATGGGCACGAGGAAATGAGCACCTTGTGAGGAAGAGGGCGTCCCTGATATACCAGGTTAAGTCATCTTTGCACGATATAACGACACAACACGCACAGTGCCATAATCGAGGAACCATAGTTCAATACACGCCCCCCCTGGGCCCAAATTGGTTACATTCTTGATGCAGGAAAAAGAGTAAAACAAAAGCAACGTCACAGCAATCTGCGGAGGCAGGCCCCTAGCGGCACCCCGAACCTAGCCGGATCCTTCTTCGCGCTTCACGGGGGCGCGTCGACGGGATGACTCACTGCCGCCTCCAAATCGGGCGCGGCGGCTGGCCATGGCCACTGGTGCTGGAGCTGTCACTGGAGGAAGAGCCGCCATAGCGGGGCAAGACGCTGATAACCCACAAGTATAGGGGATCGCAATAGTTTTCGAGGGTAAAGTATTCAACCCAAATTTATTGATTCGACACAAGGGGGGCCAAAGAATACTCTCAATTATTAGCAGCTGAGTTGTCAATTCAACCACACCTGGAAACTTAATATCTGCAGCAAAGTATTTAGTAGCAAAGTAATATGATAGTAGTGGTAGCAAAAGGTAACAGTAGTAAAAGTGATGTTTTTGGTATTTTGTAGTGATGATAGCAATAGCAACGGGAAAGTAAATAAGCGAAGAACAATATATGGAAAGCTAGTATGTAATGGATCAGTGATGGAGAATTATGCCGGATGCGGTTCATCATGTAATAGTCATAACCTAGGGTGACACAGAACTAGCTCCAGTTCATCAATGTAATGTAGGCATGTATTCCGAATATAGTCATACGTGCTTATGGAAAAGAACTTGCATGACATCTTTTGTCCTACCCTCCCGTGGCAGCGGGGTCCTTATGGAAACTAAGGGATATTAAGGCCTCCTTTTAATAGAGTACCGGAACAAAGCATTAACACATAGTGAATACATGAACTCCTCAAACTACGGTCATCACAGGTAAGTATCCCGATTATTGTCACTTCGGGGTTAACGGATCATAACACATAATAGGTGACTATAGACTTGCAAGATAGGATCAAGAACACTCATATATTGATGAAAACATAATAGGTTCAGATCTGAAATCATGGCACTCGGGCCCTAGTGACAAGCATTAAGCATAGCAAAGTCATA